>NC_138973.1:133165000-133540000 GCF_055761805.1 Camellia sinensis
AATCCAACCTTCACCCACGGGCAGCCAAACAATTATATCACGAAAGCATTTAGCCGCATGGCAGGCATACTGTCATGGCAACACTCGCACGCATGCAGTGTGCTAAAGCAGGAAAATACTTACATAGTACTCCGTGCCAAAACAATAAACTAGTTAGCAAACATGCATGATCCTAGTTCATGTTAGAGTGGCTAATGCAACGCATGCAAAACGCAATTAGAGTAGGCTCGGCTAACCTAAGCATGGCATGTGACATGCAGTCAATTGATGCACGTATTCAATTTGGAATTGAAGTACAAATGCAGTTAGCGTGATGTACCGAGCCCGGTGCATGTAAAGCAAATGGATGAATGCACGCATGCATAGCATAAGGTATGCTAATTTGAACGTGCCCTAATACTAACCATCAAAGCAGGTAAATAAAAGGAAAGAAAGAAGTGGGGATTGGAAGACATACACACCACTCACACACACTTATTACAGATTTGCCCTCGCCCGGAGGGACCAATAAATAATACAAATCAATTAACTACACAAGCTAATTAAATGTTACAAATTGCCTAATTAATTAACAAATTAACTAAGCTAGGAAAAACTGTAAACCGCCTCGGGAGGAAAGCCAGATGCAGCGCATGCTCGGGTCCCATTCGGAAGTGCACAGCCATGCATCTGCCTCTGCTTTCCCTGCTCTGCTCCTCTGGAGACTGCCAAAGTCTCAAGGATGCCTCTCTGGATACTGGGAATCACCACCAGCTGAGTAGAATGCCCACCGGCAGTGGCCTGTGATAACCGGCACAAAATGAATCCATCGGCTGGTGATTTACTGCCGGTCAACAATGTACACTGCCGGTCGGCAAAGAGTGCCTGCAGAACCTACAACTCACAGCAGGAGAGGACAGAACTTGCATTGCAATACAATTCAAACAATGTATGCACCAATCATGTCCCCTATCATGTTTGTAACTCAAAGGGGCATGTGTCTCGATTCTCGGACCACCAATCACGCATTTCCATGCATGATGGCCCAAAGAATCAAGTGTGCAACTTTCATGTCAAATGAAATTCAAACCAAACAAACAAACCAAGGCCTAATTCCTATCACCAAGTCAAGGAACAAGGCATACATGCAAGATGCAATGCAACCTAGGCATGCGAGCTAAGGATGCAACATGGCATGGCAAGACACTTATGCAAGCATACAAGTAAACATGAGGCAATGCAAATTGATGGAAAGGTGGACCTATACATGATTTAGGCAACTCTAAATAGGCCTAAAACAATGGCCAAAGTAACCAAAATAAAGGACTAAACACATACACACATGCACATGTTAAGGGTCAACACTTAGGCACAAATGGGACAACTCTCAAACACATTTGAAAGAAGGTAATCATGGACATATGGCATGCAAGGTAAGCTTTGAAAATCATGTTAAAACATGGTGCCAAACCAAGTAACAAGTCAAGCTAAACATCCAACAAATAGCCCAAGTGCTTGAAGCAAGTCAAAGGGGCTTGAACCATGACCAAGCCAACCAAGCCTCACAAGGCTAAGGGGACTTAAAATAGGTTCAAGGCAGACCTAGACCATGCAAAGGGGACCCCCTAGATGGCATCTAAGTGGCTCAAAATCAAAAGTATACACAAAGGCCAAAACATGGGGTATGCAAGTCAAGCTTCTAAAGCTTCAAAGAGGTGTCCAAAGAAAACATACAAGCATGCTATAAGGTCTGAAATTATGCTAAAAATGATGCCAAATCATTAGAATAAAGCAAATAGTGCATGCTACAAACTCACACACTTGAGGCCAACGAGCCAAAATGCAAAGGGGGCATATAATGCGTGCCATGGCCGACCCAAACAACTATGGATAGACCTCTAGCATGGCAAAATAAGCACACAAGCTTCACAAAATGAGACCTAAAACATGGTCGAGCAAAGGCTAACAACCTAAGGCATATTAAGGCAATAACAATGCATTACATGGTAGGTATGCTAAGCATGCATGGGGTACCAAAACCAACACATAACAAGGTTATATCATGGCATAATAAGCATGGAAAACAGCCAAGATATGATCAATACACACTCTAACATGATGCTCTCTCAAGAGGCCAAAAATGGTCCATTTCAAGGACAACAAGGAGAGGGGGTGGCCCTCCTCTTTTGGAGACTTCAAGGCACCATCTCCGCCACTAAAATCCCTTAAGATTTCAGTGGTGAAGAGGCCCAAACACCAAAGTCTCGAAACTCACTCAAAATAGCACAAAATGGGGCCTTTCAAGGCCTAAGAGGGGTCAAACACCTCCAAACCACAAAACACTGTGAACAAACAATTAAGAGGGCTAAAAAAAAGAATTTTTTTGTATTATACACCAAGCTCAAAAACGATTTTAAGACAGGTAGAAATGCAATGCAAGATTGGGGAGTAAAGAGGCAAAATTGTTACCCTTGAAGACCCCTTCAACAATGGTGCTCCAACAGCCCCTTTTAGGTTGAAAACAGCTCCAAAACTTCAAAACCGACCTCTTAGAACCTCAGTAGCTAAGTGAAGGTGAAACACTATGTGTTTGTGTGCAATAGTAAGACAAAAATGCACCTAGACACACACAAGAGGGAGATATAGAGATAGAAAGTGTATGGTTTCTAACCCTAGAACTCAAAACCCTAAAAATGGCTGTCTAAAAATATCTCAAGTCTCTCAAGTGTCTAACCCCTTCAAGCCAAGAGAGAAGGCTCTCTCTTATAGTGCCTTTTGTCTTGTAAAGCTTACAAGACAAGCTCCTAAAGAGAGAGATCCCTCTATACACGTGTATGGAGGGAGCCGAATGCAAGACAGCTGTGACAAAATATTTGCAAAAGCAGATGCACAGTAGTCGGCGGGCCAAAAATGCCATTTTGGCAAAAGTGAGTGCCGACCGGCAACAAAAAGTGCCGATGGCAGCAAAAACCAGCCGGTGACCTCTAACCACTGCCGGTGGTGTGTGGGGATGCCTCACAAGGCATTCCCTGCCCCTCCAAGGAAAAACACAAGTGTTTGGTGCAAAACCAGACACAAAACGGTCGAGTTCGGAGATCCTGAGGCAAGGCCCGTAACCGAGACCTCCGGGAACTCCCAACGAACACAAACAAGGGTAATCACCAAGTGTTCCAATGGTGACGTCCAAGTCTTGAGGACGGTCAAAAATGGGGTGTCTACAGTTGCCCCTCTTTGACCGAACTCGAAAGTCATAATAATGACGGGAGTGAATGTCAAAGCCCAGAGATGACCCATTTTTTACAAGGCCGAAGACTCAGACAAACATGCAAGACAAACAAGATATGCGTCCGAAGGCAGGGGCAAAATACAAGACAATGCACAGAGCCGGACACAACTTATGATCATGCAATATATACAACACAATGTATAAATAATGCAAATGAAAATGAAAATGCAATTGAAACAATGCAAACTATATGCAAAGCAATTGAATTACGATACAATCACGAGCGGTTCAAAACCACACCTATGTCAAATAGATTGATGGAGGTAACAAGTCTGTCTACCATAGAACGGTCTACTAAACTATGAGCATCGTAGACAGACACAAGAACGAGTATTGGGGGGGATTGACACAAGTGGGGAAACGACCCGCTGGAGAAAGGACAATGATCCTAATGCCAGATGCAAAAATTACACTACAATGCCATATATATATATGGATATACTGGGGAGGTGGCAATGGATATGGCATGCGGGCCAAACCAAATCTTGCCTAGGAAAGGCATGTACACATACAAGCCACGTCTAACATAGAATGGTCCATTGAACTATACTTCGACACGAGAAGTATGGGCACATACCAGACCAAGCTCAATCATGGAAAGGTGCAAACCATAAATGGAAGGTGATGCAATGAAAGCATGCAAACTACGATGCAATGGGTATGGCACGCGGGCCAAACCAAATTTTGCTTAGGAAGGGCATGTACACATACAAGCCGCGTCTAACATAGAACGGTCCACTGAACTATGCTTCGACATGAAAAGTATGGGCACATACCAGACCAAGCTCAACATGGAAAGGCGCAAGCCATAGGCGGAGGTAATGCGGTGGATGCATGCAAGCTACAATGCAATGGAAATGGATATTTACAATGGATATGGCCTGCAGGCCAAACCAAATCTTGCCTAGGAAAGGCATGTACACGTACAAGCCTTGTCTAACATAGAACGGTCCACTGAACTATGTTTCGACACGAGGAGTATGGGCACATACCAGACCAAGCTCAACAGGGAAAGGTGCAAACCATAAAGCTACAATGCAATGAATGCATGTAATCTAAAATGCAGTATCTACAAATATGCGATGGAATGGAAATGCAATATAATGGATAAGGCACGCATGGCCAAACCAAATCTTTGCCTAGGAAGGGCATGTACACGTACAAGCCGCGTCTAACATAGAACGGTCCACTGAACTATGTTTCGACGTGAGAAGTATGGGCACATACCAGACCAACCTCAATCATGGAAAGGTGCGAGCCATGGAGCTATAATGCAATGAATGCATGTAATCTAAAATG
Source organism: Camellia sinensis (assembly GCF_055761805.1). Taxonomy (NCBI): domain Eukaryota; kingdom Viridiplantae; phylum Streptophyta; class Magnoliopsida; order Ericales; family Theaceae; genus Camellia; species Camellia sinensis. Next base: position 133,169,565 of record NC_138973.1, read on the forward strand.
CAGTATGCACTATGTTCTAATGATGCATGTTTTGTTTTTTTTTTTTTTGAAATGAAAATGATGCATGAAATGTATGTTGCATGAAACGCGCGACAACACGCAGCTTAAGATATGCATGGCAATGCAACCGAACTGTACACATCAATGTGCTGAAGGTTTTGCACCTTCCAAGGATTTAAGGTCTCCTAGACCGTGGAATACCTATGCGGTTCGTCTGGTCGCTCCAGCCTCAAATGAACCGTACATACAATATCGTGCCTGAAAAGAAAACAAACTTAACAGGTACAATGTCGTTAGCAACATGCATGATAATGCAAATGAAAGCAAGACAACACAGGTCGCAAGGAATGTAAGACAATGCAAATGAGGCACGCATGCTAGTGTAAATGACGACACACATGCCAATGAAAATGTGACACGCATGCCAATGGAAATGAGACACACATGCCAATGAAAGTGAGGCACACGTGCCGATGCAAATGAGGCACACGATGCAAGATGATACAAATGAGACACGCATGCCTCATAAGATGCAAAATGATACAAATGAGACACGCATGCCTCATAAGATGCAAAATGATGCAAGTGTGACACGCATGCCACATGGAATGTAAAGTGATACAAATGAGACACGCATGCCTCATAAGATGCAAAATGATATGAAAGAAGACTTTGACAATTGGACTTATACGCTACGTGAAGCCGGTTCGTATTCAAAACAATGCAATGTACTAACAAGTACAAGCGAGGTGCGCAAGATAGCACGAGAGGATGCATGCAAAATGCAAGTAAGGTGCACAAAACAGTGCGATGCGCAAGAAAGCGCGAGTGATTTGAAATGCACAAGACAGTGCGATTGAAATGCAATGCACAAAACAATGCGATTGTTTTTGAAGTGCACAAAACAGTGCGATGCGCTAAACAACGCGATTGAAATGCAATGCACAAAACAGTGCGATGCGCTAAATAGTGCGAGTGAAATGCAATGCACAAAACAGTGCGATGTGCTAAATAGCGCGATTGAAATGCAATGCACAAAACAGTGCGATTGTTTTAAATGCACAAAACAGTGCGATGCGCTAAACAGCGCGATGCGCTAAACAGCGCGATTGAAATGCAATGCACAAAACAGTGCGATGCGCTAAACAGCACGATTGAAATGCAATGCACAAAACAGTGCGATGCGCTAAACAGCGCGAGTGATTTTGAAATGCACAAGACAGTGCGATTGTTTTTAAAGTGCACAAAACAGTGCGATGCGCTAAACAACGCGATTGAAATGCAATGCACAAAATAGTGCGATGCGCTAAACAGTGCGAGTGAAATGCAATGCACAAAATAGTGCGATGCGCTAAACAGCGCGATTGAAATGCAATGCACAAAACAGTGCGATTGTTTTAAATGCACAAAACAGCGCGATGCGCTAAACAGCGCGATTGAAATGCAATGCACAAAACAGTGCGATGCGCTAAACAGCACGATTGAAATGCAATGCACAAAACAGTGCGATGCGCTAAACAGCGTGAGTGATTTTGAAATGCACAAGACAGTGCGATTGAAATGCAATGCACAAAACAGTGCGATTGTTTTAAATGCACAAAACAGTGCGATGAGCTAAACAACGCGAGTGATTTTGAAATGCACAAGGCAGTGCGATTGATTTGAAGTGCACAAAACAGTGCGATTGTTTTATATGTACAAAACAGCGCGATGCGCTAAACAGCGCGATTGAAATGCAATGCACAAAACAATGCGATGCACTAAACAGTGCGAGTGATTTTGAAATGCACAAGACAGTGCGATTGAAATGCAATGCACAAAACAGTGCGATTGTTTTAAATGTGCAAAACAGCGCGATTGTATGCGATACGCATGGGGCAACTTTTGAGCTTTTGTAAAAGCTAAAAGGATACGAAAAGGATACACCATTCTATGAGTTGGAGTGTTACACATAGAAGATGCGGTCCGAGGTCAAAACGGAGGCCGGTTGAGTGTCGGAGATACACTTTCTTGCACTTTCTTGAGCTATGAAGACCAAAATCTACTCATATGGCCTAAACAAGGTCGTGGGAACACCACCGGCTGGGAGGGGAAGCCACCGGCTGTCCATCGGCTGCAAAATAATCCCATCGGCACAATATTCTGCCGGCCGGCACAAAATGTTGCCGACCGGCAAAAAGTTCCTGAGTCGGGGCAGATTCGACATTTCACCATGGGTGTTCTAAAATAGGGTTTCTAAACCCTATTTTTCACTTCCTTCTCCGCCGAAAATCCACACTTTCTCTCTCTAGAGTGTTTTCCTCTCCTCTTTCCTCCGTTTCTTCGCGTTCTACGCCAGTTTTGTCGTCGGATTCGCGATTTTCTTCGCGTTTCGGACATTTTCAACCGAACAAATCTTTGTTTCGGTGCCTCTTTTGCCGTTCCCACCTTTTTGGGGTTTGTTCCCCTTGCTTTCCTCTTGATTTCCGTGCCCTTTTCGCATCCCGTCCTTTTCGGTCATTTTCAGCCTTCTCGGGGGTTGACTTTTCGGTTGACTTTCCATATTCTAGCCCAATTTTCCTTCCTCCGGCTATTTTCCCATCATTATTGATATGGCGGATGACATTCCACACGGTGGGACTCCCTTGGATCACGAGATGGATCCCGGGGTCAAGCTCCTACCCTTGAGCGAGCGCCCGTTCGACCCAGCGACCTACCGGCCGGCGATTCATGTTCTGTCCCCTGACGAACTTCGCCAGTTTCGGAGTTTCGAGAGGCACGTGCCACCCGAGCTATTACTGCGTGAGCCTACCTCCCACCTGTCCTTTGACACTTCCGAGGTAACTCTCTTTTCTCTGCTTTACTTTCTGCAATGTAGGATACAAAACTGTCGTAGCTAGTTGTGCTCTTTAATTGCTTTAGCTCAGATACCCTGTATACTGTAGTTGATTGTAAACATACGTACAACTGATACCTGCTTGAGACTGACACATGCACACACACTGCATTGGCCCTGAATCACCCAAACACACGGCGCACACTGTATTTCACTGCATACACGCTGGTACCCCGTATTTGCTTGAGTCTGTCAAACTTGCACGCATGCTACACTGTACTGAACCACCCGAACACGCTGACGCATCACACGTTGTAGTTCACTGTAGGCACACCGGCACCTGGTATTTATTTAAACTTGTTAAACTTGCACGCATGCTACATCTATATGCTTCTTAGAACTGCATTTTGAATATTGCCTTGCAATTGTTGTTTTCTGTTTACAGGGGGATTCCCATACCATCCGTGGGTATGGGAACACCGGCGCCCGGGACTGGTACGCCGAGCTTCCCGATGCGGTCCGTCGCATCGTGGACCAGGCAGGTTTCGGCACCTTCTGCAGAGGACTCTCCAGGCTCACTACATGCAGACCTCTCCTCGCCGCTCTGGTGGAGAGGTGGTAGGACACCACCGATTCATTCCATTTCTCCGCGGCAGGGGACATGACGATGACCCCTTACGATTTCTTGATGCTCACAGGCATCGGGGTAGGGGGTGATCCGATCCCTTTCGATATTGACATGGACGAGTGGACTGCCACTCAGATCCACTTGCTCGGCGAGGTGCCACCTCTGGCGCGTCCTGGCTACGTCCGATATTCCTGGTTCGAGGTGTAGTTCCGGGTCCAGCCCACCCTTGTTGATGCAGCCCCGATGACTCCGAAGGCCGTGGAGAGGTACGCACGCGGCTTCCTCATGTTCTTATTTGGGACGACTATTTTCGCCAACCGGGCGAACACCGTGCCTCTCTGCCTACTCAGCGCACTGGTGGACGTCAGGCGGATCTTGCATTACGACTGGGGTGGTGCCGTTCTGGCCACTCTCTATGGATATATGAGCTCAGCTTCCCGTGGCAGCGGACAGTTGCTTGGGGGTTACTGGCGGGCTTGGGAGGTACGTTTCTTCTCCGCTTTTCAATTCTACTTTTCTATCTTTTCTGTACTCTGTACACTGCACACACTGTAGTCTACTTTATACTTGCTGTATATTGTACACACGGCACACACATATACTCTGCTTTACATTGACTGTACACTGCTCACACTGCACACTCTGCACAATACACTGCATAACACGTGGCTCTGCTATTTCTGCTTTTACTCTATATTCTGCTTTATCTGATAATGATATTGATGTTTTCTCTGCAGTTGTGGGTTTACGCCTACTTTCCTAGGCTCGCACCGGTACCGGTCACGGAGACCCCTCTGGTCGTCCCTTTTTTGCGTCGCTTTGACAGGAGATGCACCCGGAGGCCGCGAGAGACTTTCGGCTTCTTCCACCACTTCTTCGACACCATCACCCCCGCAGAGGTATGTTTTACTTGCAGTTCATTTAAGCTTCGCCTTTCCACTGCACATTTCAATAACAGTAGATAACAAACTGTATTACATTTTTAGATCATCTAGCAGCCTTGGGCTCCTTTGCCAGCCGTGACGCGGGATCGGTTTGCCGGTGCCGATGAGACCTCGCGTTTCCGAATCTTGTTGGAGGGCCCAGTCTGTCGGGCTTGGTACCTGGGTGAGCGTTTCTTACGCCAGACCCTAGGGTTACCGAAGCAGATAGTCCCGGTTCACCCTCCCAAGGATATGAGGGAGACCGAGAGGCTCACCACTGAGCAGATGGCCGACTATACCATCGGTTGGGAGGCGACCTGCTTCAGAGGCATCGGCGACTACCGAGAGTACGTACAGACGTATCTTATGCGGCCTCTGAGCGGCGACCGTCGAGCTGAGGGAGTTAGACCCGTGGCGCCAGCAGCGAGGACAGGAGCGGGAGCTGGAGCTGGAGCTTCGAGGAGGGCCCGAGTCCGTGGTAGGGGCGGAGTTCAGGGGGGACGGGGGACCGGTTGGCCTGTTCTGCCTACTTCACTGACTTTCCGAGGGCAGGGCGGGGCGACCTATCAGATCCCCTTCGCCCCTCCGCCGGCTGATCACGAGTTTGTCGGTGTCCTCGACTTGCCTCCGGTATGCATTACTGCATTTTTGTACAGTCATTTCATTTCAGTTTATTTGATATTCCACAGAATATTGATGCATCTGATATTTTTGCAGGCTTCTTCTGAGTACACCCGGCAGTCATTGGAGATTAATGCCTCCATGATGGGGATGCTACAGCGGACCTTTGATCTCCTGGCCCTCTACAGCATTCCGGTATGTTTTTCTGATCACGGCCTCAAATCACTCACAAGCTGATTCACGTAATCTGATGCACGGCACAACACCTGATACACTGATCTCACAGCGTCTGATACACTGCATACACTGCATTCTGCACTGTACTCTGCACTGATAAACTGCTCACGACATTCACACACTGTACTCATACACTACATTCTGCACGGTACTCTGCACTGATAAACTGCTCACGGCATTCACACACTGTACTCATACACTGCATTCTGCACTGATAAACTGTCCACAGCATTCACACACTGTACTCATACACTGCATTCTGCACTGATAAACTGTCGACAGTATACTGATGCATTTGTCTTTTGTGTACTTTTTCAGCCTCCCTTCCAGATTCTCGGGGTAGGAGGTGCTCCGGCTGGACCTTCCGTCCCCGTCCGAGGGAGAGATGAGGAGGGCAGAGTATTCCCCCGCTCCAAGGCGGGGCGCACTCATGCCGGGAGTAGTTCGCGGGCTCCCGTTCCTGATGATGACGATGATGAGGATGACGAGTCGAAGGCGGAAGTCGAGTCGGAGGCGGAGTCATCGGAGGAGGAGACCGGAGGCGGCACTAGCTCGGGCTCTGACGACGATGCTGATGATGCTCCTGGACCTTCGTCCAGAAAGAGGACTAGGATAGACCGTTAGCCCTTGGAGTCACTGGACACGGATACAGATTTTGTTGTTTTTTCCTCTTTCTTGTACTTTTCCTTTTTGTTGGTAGTTAGGATGCTTTGTACTGCGGCATGCAGATTTTTGTTTTCCTCAAAACTTTGTACTTAAAAAAGATTATGAAATGAACACATTTTTATGCTTAAAAAGTGTTACATTTACATATCTCATGTATTGCATCACACCATGTTACACTTCAATGTAAATGGAATATGATCTGTGGTATGAATGTTGAACACTTGCACTGTGGTAATAATCAGATAACTAAACAGCCAATAGCAAAATAAACCCAAGCAACCCACTGCCTGATTCTGGACACACAGCCCTTACTCTGTTGGGGATTAATCTGCATACAGCCCAAAACACAGCATTCGGTTCATTCTGCACACAGCAAATTCTGAGCGAACGGCCCAATCTGACAAGACGGAGCTCAAAGACGGAACCGGTTGGAGTTGAAGCATGCTCAAATATAGAGAATGGCACAGCATTCTGAGTATAAACGATTTTTTTTGAGATTGAGTAAGGGCTTTTCGAACCGGGGTATCGAGCCTACAACTGAACACAGCGGTGAGGGCTCAAACAAAAGGGTACACGACCTAAACACAACGAGACACGTTCGGAAGAAACCTAAAGCAAAGGATGAAACCGACAAATCAAAAGACACGACACACAGATGCGTCAACGAAGACGGGGGACCTCAGATCACGAGGAGCCAGTTTCTCTGGGTATTGTTTCCCACCCTTTCTGATTTGTGATTCTCACATCACTCGACCCTCAAGCTCGGATTTTCTCTCGAAACCCTTTTCCTCACTTTTCTCTCAACTCACACCTCTCTATTCTTCATTCTCTCATTTTTCGTCCCTCCCCAAGGTGATCAATGAATGAATAGGAAGTTGCGGGTTCATGCCCAATGCCGTTAGCTCACGGCTATTTCTTCTGGTGGGTAGAGTGCCCTTCTGGCAAGTATGTTGACGACCGGGGGGGGGGGGGAGGGGGGACAGAGCGCCTGGCTCAACTGTGCCCTTAGTTCATCACTTTAACCATTCTTTGTTTTTGCTTTCTACTAAAATAGTTTTGATCAAAATGAGAGTCGGATTAACGTACTTGTTCGATTTTTGATTTGAAAACCATGCAAGTCAGGCTGTAAGCACTGAAAATTTTCCTTTTTGGGTCCAAAACAAAGGTCCAGTTTTGGAAAATGGAACAATTTTCAAGAAAATAGTCAACCTTAGTAAAAATTTTCAAAAACTATTTTTCAAACAGTCAATGCTCAACGAGTATGGAACCTACTCTTTGAGATGCGCAACCTCAGATCGGAGGCAATGGAAAATTGCCCCTGGCTTGAAAGGGGGGGATGGCAACGGAAAGTTGCCCCTGGTTTGAATGGCGGCTCACGACGATTTGTGGCAACGGAAAGTTGCCCCTTGTTTGGACGGTGCCGCAGCAGTCCGTAAACAGTCATCATTGGTGGTGGTCGAACTCTTGGACACAGAGATGACGAAGACGGTTACAACAAATATATGGACACAGTCACCTTGGAAGGTGTTGGCGACTGGACTTTGGGATGAAATCGAAACCATTGCATGGACTGAGACGCTATGAAAGCGTTGGGGGCTAGACTTCAGGATGAAGTTGCCTACGTATCCCAAACATGGGAATCAAGCCTCACGTAGTTCCGGTTAAGGTACACTCGGGTATTTTAACCTTCACTTTTCTGGCTCTAACTTTTGCCAAGGTGCCCGATGCGGGTTTTCGACCTTGCGAGCTTTTTCTTCTCTTCTTTTCAATTTTTTTCATTTCTTTTTCTCTTTTTTTTTTTTTTTTTTTGCATTTTTTCTTTCTCTTTTTTTTTTCTTTTCTTTTGCATTTTTTGCTTCTTTTTTTTTTTTTTACATTTTTCTCTTGCTCTAACTTTTGCCTGGATCACCCTTCCAGGTTTTCAGCCCAACGAGCCTCTCAAAGGGTAAAAGTGTAACAAGTCCATGCCAAATGGTTTTTGAAGTTGAAGCCTCTCTGTGTCTGGGAGAACGGCTGTTGCACTGATTTGCGGAAGAATCCATCATGGTTGCTCCACGAGCTTCTTTCTGGTGAGATCTGATCTTTTGATTCGGCCTTGGTGCCTCTTGTTCTAGGGCTGCTTTTGATCTGGCCATACAGACCTTGCATGACGTTTGACCGTTTGAACTTTCTGAATGGGTTCAAGGTTCGAAACGGGCGGGTTGAATCTTGAGGCTGAGAGCGATCCTAGGCTGCACAATCTCAAGAGCGGTTCCACACTGGTCTTCATAGGGCCGTGTAAAACATTTTTTTGAAAGTTTTTATGAAAGCGACAAATCGCTCGTGCCGAAGATAGTGTGGAACCAATCTGGATCAAGCCAGGATCCTTCTCAGTACTCACACCGACAAGCATGATTTCATCCATTAAAAGGCTTGGCATGCCTCTCTTTCTCTCAAAATGTTCAAAATTTTGCAAAACCCGAGGAATTCTTTCCTCTTCGTTTTTATCACCGCAGTGTTCAAAAGGATTTTTTTTTTTTTTTTTTTAACAAAAACTTAGGTTAATGTAATGAGTTTGGCGCGCAGGAGAGCAGGCGAGATGTACTGTCAGCCTAATCAAATTCTCTGGCACTTAAACTGAAAGCAAGCATGAAAGTGAGATAGCAACAGCTGTTTCATTCAGATTTGTTGGTGTAACTGGCCCCTCGGCAGAAACACACTCAAAAAACAGGTAATTACAAGACAAAACGGTGTTCGGGACAACAACCCCAGAATCACCTGGTATTCTATACAAGGGGGACTGACTCGCTATAACAAGACAGACCTTTAAGCAAAAAGACTGACTCAAGACAAAGAGACAGACTCAAAACAAAAGACTGACAAGATACCCAAGCCAGGATTTACAAAGCTAGCATGCGTTCACAACCACTCAAAAATGCGTGCCAGACGCCACATTCAAAATACATCCAGATGCCGCCGTAGGTGGTTCACCTTCTGATTACATACTTGCAGTATCTGTGTCCTCAAAACCCAATAACTGGGTGGTAACGGACTTGGCTGAGGTAGGCGGGAGGATAACCTTGTTGTCAATCAAATCTTGCACCTCATGACGGAGGCGGAAGCAATTGTCAGTGGCATGGCCTGTCTGCTGGTGGTACGCGCAGTACTGAGCAGCATCATGCGTAGCGGGGAGATTCTTCGGGAGAGGCCGAGGCTCCAAGGGTTTAAGGTGCCCCCTCTCGGCAAGGATCTGAAGTGCCTTGGACAAAGGCATGTAGAGAGCATGAAAGGTCCTCCGCCCCCGGGGTAGGTACTTTGGAGTCTCAGCGCTCTTACTAGCCGCACAAGCGAAAGGGTCGGCAGGCGCCACCTTAGCTTTCTGATCTTTCCCAGGTGCAGGGGCTGGAATAGGAGGAACTGTCTTGGCATGACGGGGCCTATCCCGATTTTCTGACTGGCTTGAACTACCCTCAAGTGGAGTGGGGAAAGCATCCTCCGCAGTTTTTGCCACAACTGCGGATATCTGTTGCTTGTTCATCCCCCCGGCTTTCAAAGCCTCGACTGCCCACAGCAGTTGTTCAATGGGATTGGCATCTACCTTCATGTTGTCTTTTCCTCTGGCCTCAGCCTGATCGGGGGTTTGAGTTGATGTTGATATGTCATTACCATAGCTGGAGGCCATCTCCGGTTGGCTAAGTTCAATCACAATTCGCCCCAACAGCGGGGGCTCCTGGGGTACAAAACTCCCGGCATATGGTGCGGCTGGAGGTGAAGCTGACATTCCGTAGGCGAGATCCACCACAGATCTCTGAAGATCACCTATCATCCCCATTAGTTCGAATGTAGTAGGCTCGTGAGCCTGGTATAGCTGGGGGGCCCAAACCGGGTGCGCAACAGGCGACCTGGGTGGATGTGACACATCAGTGTTGGCCTCATTTTGCAGTGTGATCCCCTGCTCCAATGCAACTGTCATAACCACGATCTCTTCTGAATTCTGCATCATCATAAGTCCTGCCTCAGCGAGGGGAAGCACTGGCTATTCTGTACCAATTCTCTGGACACTCTGGACTGAAAGGAGAAACAAACAGCATTTCAGCCCAAACAGATCAAACACGGGTGTAGCTGAACAACTGTACTCTACTACTGATCACTATTTCCAGAAATCACTGTCCCAAAACTGAACCTGATACCCGCAGATAACTAATTCTCATAACTGACACTGATACTGGTGTCCTCAGGTCAGATACTCAAACTTGCAAACTGACATGTACTTTCCTGTAGAGCAACACCCAAAAAGCACATAGCAGGTAAAGAGAGCCAAAACACCCCTATGTTGGGGTAGGGTTTTCCTGTCCTATTTTGTCAGGAGCTAGGGTTTCGCTATGCACGCAGCAGCTTCAAACAACCTATACTCGGGTAAGTAACCTGTCCTAGCTTGGAATGGTCACTATGGATTCCGAATATGCACTAGGTCGAATGGTCGAAAAGGGTGCCCCGGTAAAACCGGGGTTTGTGTTCCCATACTGTCAGAGCCCATAACCGGTCAGCCTTATGGTCATGTCTTGACAAGACAAGCCTCCAGCAAACCATTCAGGAATGGCAGATGGCAAACACTGTGTTCCTAGGCGCACCGATGCACATGCAATGCAAAGAGACACATAAATGAAATCAAAAATAGGATATCACGAGTTCGAGTCAAGCTCTCTAAATCCCCAGCAGAGTCGCCAGAAACTGTAGCACGCGCCCGCGAGGGACCTCGCTACTACAGCTCGGACTCGATTTGTGTCGCGGTTCTTAATCTTGAACCAAAGAGTCCAAATCTGGCTAATCGTTTTGAGAAAAAAAGATTTTTGAAAAGAAGTGCCAAACATGGACTGCTTTGCCAGATACAGAGTCACCACCTAAATATTTTTTATGGGGAAATTTAGGAAACCCTGACTCGGTGCCGAAGGCCACATGTCCGCCATCACCGGAGTTGTCTCGGCTCGAGAGCTAGGGTACGATTGGGGAAGGTCAGCTATGAGCACCCCCTCTCGCCCGATCCGAAGATCGGCCTCTACTAACCGTGATATCCGTTTTTGAAAACGTTATATGTTCTTATTCCATTTGTTAGCCTAGAATTACTATGTTATGCGCACAGCAAACAAGTATAGACTAGTTTGCCTAATTTGGAAACAAGCATTGCATATCCGTTTGTTTTGAAAAGCACTTTGGAATTTGCTACTCGCAAGTAGGCTAAACCACGGATTTCAACGAGTTTTTCCAACTCAAACAATCCAACCTTCACCTACGGGCAGCCAAACAATTATATCACGTAAGTATTTAGCCGCATGGCAGGCATACTATCATGGCAACACTCACACGCATGCAGTGTGCTAAAGCAGGAAAATACTTACATAGTACTCCGTGCCAAAATAATAAACTAGTTAGCAAACATGCATGATCCTAGTTCATGTTAGAGTGGCTAATGCAACGCATGCAAAATGCAATTAGAGTAGGCTCGGCTACCCTAAGCATGGCATGTGACATGCAGTCAATTGATGCACGTATTCAATTTGGAATTGAAGTACAAATGCAGTTAGCGTGATGTACCGAGCCCGGTGCATGTAAAACAAATGGATGAATGCACGCATGCATAGCATAAGGTATGCTAATTTGAACGTGCCCTAATACTAACCATCAAAGCAGGTAAATAAAAGGGAAGAAAGAAGTGGGGATTGGAAGACATACACACCACTCACACACACTTATTACAGATTTGCCCTCGCCCGGAGGGACCAAATAAATAATACAAATCAATTAACTACACAAGCTAATTAAATATTACAAATTGCATAATTAATTAACAAATTAACTAAGCTAGGAAAAACTGTAAACCGCCTCGGGAGGAAAGCCAGATGCAGCGCATGCTCGGGTCCCGTTCGGAAGTGCACAACCATGCATAGTCTGCCTCTGTTTTCCCTGCTCTGCTCCTCTGGAGACTGCCAAAGTCTCAAGGATGCCTCTCTGGATATTGGGAATCACCACCAGCTGAGTAGAATGCCCATCGGCAGTGGCCTGTGATAACCGGCACAAAATGAATCCATCGGCTGGTGATTTACTGCCGGTCGGCAATGTACACTGCCGGTCGGCAAAGAGTGCCTGCAGAACCTGCAACTCACAGCAGCAGAGGACAGAACTTGCATGGCAATACAATTCAAACAATGTATGCACCAATCATGTCCCCTATCATGTTTGTAACTCAAAGGGGCATGTGTCTCGATTCTCGGACCACTAATCACGCATTTCCATGCATGATGGCCCAAAGAATCAAGTGTGCAACTTTCATGTCAAATGAAATGCAAACCAAACAAACAAACCAAGGCCTAATTCCTATCACCAAGTCAAGGAACAAGGCATGCATGCAAGATGCAATGCAACCTAGGCATGCGAGCTAAGGATGCAACATGGCATGGCAAGACACTTATGCAAGCATACAAGTAAACATGAGGCAATGCAAATTGATGGAAAGGTGGACTTATACATGATTTAGGCAACTCTAAATAAGCCTAAAACAATGGCCCAAGTAACCAAAATACAGGACTAAACACATACACACATGCACATGTTAAGGGTCAACACTTAGGCACAAATGGGACAACTCTCAAACACATTTGAAAGAAGGTAATCATGGACATATGGCATGCAAGGTAAGCTTTGAAAATCATGTTAAAACATGGTGCCAAACCAAGGAACAAGTCAAGCTAAACATGCAACAAATAGGCCAAGTTCTTGAAGCAAGTCAAAGGGGCTTGAACCATGACCAAGCCAACCAAGCCTCACAAGGCTAAGGGGACTTAAAATAGGTTCAAGGCAGACCTAGACCATGCAAAGGGGACCCCCTAGATGGCATCTAAGTGGCTCAAAATCAAAAGTATACACAAAGGCCAAAACATGGGGTATGCAAGTCAAGCTTCTAAAGCTTCAAAGAGGTGTCCAAAGCAAACATACAAGCATGCTATAAGGTCTGAAATTATGCTAAAAATGATGCCAAATCATTAGAATAAAGCAAATAGTGCATGCTACAAACTCACACACTTGAGGCCAACGAGCCAAAATGCAAAGGGGGCATATAATGCATGCCATGGCCGACCCAAGCAACTATGGACAGACCTCTAGCATGGCAAAATAAGCACACAAGCTTCACAAAACAAGACCTAAAACATGCTCGAGCAAAGCCTAACAACCTAAGGCATATTAAGGCAATAACAAGGCATTACATGGTAGGTATGCTAAGCATGCATGGTGTACCAAAACCAACACATAACAAGGTTATATCATGGCATAATAAGCATGGAAAACAGCCAAGATATGATCAATACACACTCTAACATGATGCTCTCTCAAGAGGCCAAAAAGGGTCCGTTTCAAGGACAACAAGGAGAGGGGGTGGCCCTCCCCTTTTGGAGACATCAAGGCACCATCTCCGCCACTGAAATCCCTCAAGATTTCAGTGGTGAAGAGGCCCAAACACCAAAGTCTCGAAACTCACTCAAAATAGCACAAAATGGGGCCTTTCAAGGCCTAAGAGGGGTCAAACACCTCCAAACCACAAAACACTCTAAACAAACAATTAAGAGGGCTAAAAAACAGAACTTTTTTGTATTATACACCAAGCTCAAAAACGATTTTAAGACAGGTAGAAATACAATGCAAGATTGGGGAATAAAGAGGCAAAATTGTTACCCTTGAAGACCCCTTCAACAATGGTGTTCCAACAGCCCCTTTTAGGTTGAAAACAGCTCCAAAACTTCCAAACCAACCTCTTAGAACCTCAGTAGCTAATTGAAGGTGAAACACTATCTGTTTGTGTGCAATAGTAAGACACAAATGCACCTGGACACACACAAGAGGGAGATATTGAGATAGAAAGTGTATGGTTTCTAACCCTAGAACTCAAAACCCTAAAAATGGCTATCTAAAAATATCTCAAGTCTCTCAAGTGTCTAACCCCTTCAAGCCAAGAGAGAAGGCTCTCTCTTATAGAGCCTTTTGTCTTGTAAAGCTTACAAGACAAGCTCCTAAAGAGAGAGATCCCTCCATACACGTGTATGGAGGGGAGCCAAATGCAAGACGGCTGTGACAAAATATCTGCAAAAGCAGATGCACAGTAGTCGGCGGGCCAAAAATGCCATTTTGGCAAAAGTGAGTGCCGACCGGCAACAAAAAGTGCCGACCGACAACAAAAAGTGCCGATGGCAGCAAAAACCAGCCGGTGACCTCTTGCCACTGCCGGTGGTGTGTGGGGATGCCTCACAAGGCATTCCCTGCCCCTCCAAGGCAAAACACAAGTGTTTGGTGCAAAACCAGACACAAAACGGTCGAGTTCGGAGATCCTGAGGCAAGGCGCGTAGCCGAGACCTCCGAGAACTCCCAACGAACACAAACAAGGGTAATCACCAAGTGTTCCAATGGTGACGTCCAAGTCTTGAGGACGGTCAAAAATGGGGTGTCTACACTATGCGAAAGTGGTAGAACGAGCGTACATTGCGGAAAAAGAGGATTAAAGCCTCTCACTCCAAAGAACCAAGCCAAAAGAAGCAATTTTGGGAAAGAGGCAATAGAAGATCCGGTGTTGCACCTCCCAAGAGGGTAAATACGGGCATAACCAATTCAGGCAATCAAGGCCCTACTAACCCCTGAGGTGGCCCTTTTTCAACTTGTCCTACATATGGGAAGACTCATTATGGACAATGCCATCGAGACACGAGAGGGTGCTTTAAATACGGTCAAGTTGGCCACTTGATGAACGACTGTCCAAAGCTTACCAATCCTACAGTTGACCCCTCTAGACCAGTCAAAAAACCTGCAGGACCTGGAGAAGGGAGGAAGTACCAAAAACACCAAGGAAGGGCTTTTGCCTTGGTACCTGGAAGATCAGAAGTTACTGAAAACGTTGTATCAGGTACACGTTATGTCTATGGTCATTTAGCTCATGTCATCATTGACTTTGGTTTAACTCATTCTTTTGTTGCGCCACACTTTACTGCAAATTTAACATCAACACCCGAACCCTTAGGATATTTATTGTCTATATCTTTTCCTTTTGGTAATTCTGTCCTTATTATTGATGTGTACAAATCATGTACTATATCCTTAAAAGGAAAAACCTTATACATGGACTTGATTTCCCTCCACATTGGTAACTTTGATATAATCCTAAGAATGGATTGGCTGGTTGCCAACCACGCCTCTATTGATTGTAAAGCCAAAAAGGTCTCCCTTTGACTACCAACCAACTTGAGCTTGTCTTTGATGGAATATGAATTTCTACGCCTCCCTGTCATATATCCTCCATGACAGCCCAACGACTTCTAAGAAAGGGTTGTTGTAGTTATATCTATTATGTGATCAATATACAAAAAGATGTCCCCACCATTGATGAAATCCTCGTGGTTAGAGAATTCCTAGATGTCTTTCCCGAAGACTTACCTGGAACACCAGTTGACCGGAAATTGAATTCACTATTGAAACTCAACCTGGTACACAACTAATATTAAAAGCCCCTTACCGCATGTCCATGGCAAAATTAAAAGAACTGAAAACCCAACTTCAGAAACTACTAGACAAAGGCTTCATTTGACCTAGTACCTTGCCCTGGGGAGCTCCAGTACTATTCATAAAGAAAAAGGATGGCACGATGAGGTTATGCATTGATTACCAAGAGCTGAACAAACTCACCATCAAGAATTGGTACCCCTTACCACGAATCGATGACTTGTTCAATCAATTTCAAGGCCCCCAAGTATTCTCAAAAATTGACTTGCATTCTGGCTACCATCAACTAAAAGTTAAGATGGAAAGCATCGAAAAATTGCCTTCAGAACACGTTACGGGCACTACGAGTTTCTCATCATGCCATTTGGTGTCACAAATGCTCCAGCAGCCTTCATAGATCTCATGAATCAAATGTTCAAGCCATATCTTGATAAGTTCATCATCACCTTCATTGACGACAATCTCATATACTCTAAGTCACCGAAAGACCATGAGCAACACTTGTGAACTGTCCTACAAACACTACGTGATCATAAACTTTATGCCAAGTTGAAGAAATGCGAATTTTGGATCACTAGTGTACACTTCCTCGGTCACGTCGTTAACAAAGATGGCATCCCGGTTGACCCACAAAAAGTTGCAGCAATCGTGGATTGGCCACAACCAGCTAATGTGTCAGAAATTCGAAGTTTCTTAGGTCTAGCTGGCTATTACCGCCACTTCGTGCAAGATTTCTCAAAGATAACATCACCTTTGACCCAGCTAACTCAGAAGAACACACCCTTTGAATGGACTGACAAACTGGAGCTCTACTTCCGAGAGTTAAAAAGCAGAATTGTGTCAGCTCCTATGCTAGCACTCCCTGTGGGAACAGATGGGTTCGTAATTTATAGTGATGCTTCATATAATGGTTTGGGTTGCGTTCTTATGAAAAATGGAAAAGTCATTGCTTATGCCTCACGTCAACTAAAGACTCATAAGAGGAACTACCCAACCCATGATCTAGAATTGGCTACGATGATCTTCGCCCTCAAGATCTAGCGTCATTATCTCTACGGTGCAACCTGTGAAATTTACACTGATCACAAGAGTCTTAAATATTTGTTTACACAGAATGAACTGAATATGAGGCAAATGCGGTGGCTAGAATTTATGAAAGACTACGATGTAGAGATCCATAACCATCTAGGCAAAGCTAATGTGGTGGCAAATGCATTGAGTCGAAAGATGACCAGAAGTTTGTCATGTACTCTCATTTACAGCTAGATCAATGGTTTGCTCGCCAATATAACTATAGAACCCACTTTGGTTAAAGAAATTGAAGCACGCCAATGTGAAGGTAAACTTTTAAAGAAGAAGTATGAGGAGCAAAGAAGTACGCTCGATCCTGACTTCACTATAAGCAATGGGATGCTAAAATTTCAGAATCGAATTTGCGTACCCGACCTTCCAAAACTCAAGAAGAAGATATTGGTAGAAGCTCATAGCTCGAGGTTTACAGTTCACCCTGGCAATACAAAGATGTATCATGATCTAAAGGAACACTACTGGTGGACAGGAATGAAAAGAGACATAGCAAGCCACATCCCTAAATGAATGCATTGTCAGCGTGTTAAAACAGAACATCAGAGACCTATA
Source organism: Camellia sinensis (assembly GCF_055761805.1). Classification (NCBI taxonomy): domain Eukaryota; kingdom Viridiplantae; phylum Streptophyta; class Magnoliopsida; order Ericales; family Theaceae; genus Camellia; species Camellia sinensis. The sequence continues at coordinate 133,186,609 of NC_138973.1, forward strand.
GGGATGCTACAACTACTCTCTATTCCTGAATGGAAATGGGAGCACATTACTATGGACTTCGTGGTCGGGCTATCACAGTCAGTCTCGAAGAATGATGTAATATGGGTTATACTAGATCGATTGACGAAGTCGACGCATTTTCTACCAATCAAAATCACGTACTCCCTTCATAAGTTTGCCACTTTATACATCAAGGAAATTATTCGTTTGCATGGCACCCCAGTTTCAATCGTATCTGATCGAGACCACCGCTTCATGTCTCACTTTTGGAACGATTTGCAAGAAACTTTGGGAACTACATTGAAGTTTAGCACTATTTATCACCCGCAAACTGATGGGCAATCTGACAGAACCATCCAGACTTTGGAAGATATGATACGTGTGTGCGTGTTAAACTTAAAGGTAATTGCTCTCTCTCTGTCGCTCGCTCTCTGTCTCTCTCTCCCTTCCTCTATTTTCCTATGGGGACAAACGAGATAGGAGTTGTGGGGACAGACGGGATGTAATTACCACATGTAGGTTGGGAGTTGGCGTAAAAAATGCCATAAATTTAGTCGAAAAAGGCCTTTCGTGGCTGAAAATTCACAACAACCCCTGAACCACTCTATGGATGCCACGGGTAGCTTCCTCGTGTGAAATAGGACCTATGAGGACAGACGAAATGTAATTAGCATACGTAGGTTAGGAGGTGGCGTGAAAAATGCCATAAACTTAGCCAAAAAAGGCCTTTTGGGGCTGAAAATTCACAACAGGCCCCGAACCACTCTATGGATGCCATGGGTAGCTTCCTCGTGTGAAATAGGACTTGTGGGGATAGACGGGATGTAATTAGCATGCGTAGGTTGGGAGTTGGCGTCAAAAACGCAATAAACTTAGTCGAAAAAGGCCTTTCGGGGCCGTAAATTCAAAGCAGCCGCCGAACCACTCTATGGATGCCACGGGTTGCTTCCTTGTGTCAAATAGGACCTAACGGGATGTAATTAGCATGCATAGGTTGGGAGTTGGCATCAAAAACGCCATAAACATAGTCGAAAAAGGCCTTTCGGGCCGAAAATTCAAAGCAGCCCCCGAACCACTCTATGGGTACCAAGAGTAGCTTCTTCATGTCAAATAGGACCTATCGGGACAGACGGGATGTAATTAGCATGCGTAGGTTGGGAGTTGGCATCAAAAACGCCATAAACTTAGTCAAAAAAGGCTTTTCGGGGCTGACTATATTGCACAACCTTACATTGATTGTAATTTTTTAGGGGCTACATGTTTTCTCATCACGGCTGAATATGGTGCACAACCTTAAATTGATTGTCATTTTTAAGGGGCTACATTTTTCCCCATAACTGTTGACTATATATGTTGCACAACCTTACATTGATTGTCATTTTTTGGATGCCAATGGACTTTTAATCCTATGCACTTTGCGTTGTTTTTGTTCCTAACATTTCAATAATGTTAATTTCATTTTCAAAATATTATGATTGAGGGATGAAACCACCTCAACCAAAAATTCAAAATGAAAAACGAAAAAATTCCTTTACAAATCTATTAACTTTTTTTTTGTGTGTGATCTTATGTTGAAATGCTATATGAAACAAATGGGTGTAATTTTTCTTTTGTAGATGGCTTTTAGCATTGACATGCAGATCTTCCATTTTTTTTGTATGGAGGATAATTTACACTTTTGAACAGTTGGGAAGTTTTTTGTTGTCCTCTACCTTTTGTATGGAATTTGAATGAATCGTACATATAATTTTTGGCGGAGTACATATTTATTTTTGGTATGCTTATTTGTTATGTATGATGTCACACTAAATTCATAGATTTGTGGGGAAAAAATTGGGTGAGTTATTCGATGAACGCGTTGAAAATTGATCACACTTAGTTCATAGATTTGTGAAGAGCTTTCCGGGTAAATTATTTAATAAATGTGTTGAAAATTGATCTAATTTTATTCTACTTGTTATTCCAATGGTTTGAAGTTAATTTTTCACCCATTTTGTAGAATTAAAAATTAAAAACAACTAGTTGAACAACCCATTAAATAAAATTTAATAAGACCTAATTGATTGGCCCCTTGAGAATAAGATTCTGACTCAACCAGTGGCACCCCTTTCAAATGGGCATATGTGCAAATGAGAGCTATAAGTCATAATAACTACCTAAGTTTTCTTGCATGTTAGTTATGTTTTTGGGTTACTTGGCATTTGCATTTGTTGTAGGTGAACAAACTAGTGTTTCACAACACTTGGGCCAACCACATCTCATCAAACTCACATTGTGCTTTCCAGACATGTTTGACTGATCTTTTAGCATTTCTTCTCTATAAATACCCACTAATTCACGATGTTCTCTTCAATCCAAAAAAGCACTACTTTAAGCACAATATCACTCATATTCAAAGAAACCCAACCCATAAGCCTTCTAGACCTGAAAAACAATGGCTTCTTATCATTGTAGTATTGTTCTGTCTCTGGCTACAATGCTGTCATTATCAAGCATCCACATATGCCTAGCAGCTCGCAACCTACTGCAAACTGTGCCCACAATTCCATCTATGCCTAGGGTCACACTCCCTCCACTACCTGCAATGTTGACTGTGCCCCTAGCCACATTACCACCATTGCCAAGTACGCCTTTGCCCACAATGCCAACAATCCAAAGCTTTCCAATGCCCACATTGCCACCACTTCCAACAACCCAAATTCCATCCACTTTTCCCAATCCAACACTGCCAACCTTGCCCACTGTTCCTAAGTTGACTCTGCCACCATTTCTAGCTACTTCACTGCCCAACATTACCATAATGATTCCTTCAATCCCAACAATCCCAACAACAATGCCTAGTATTCCATTCTTCTCACCTCCTCCAACAAACTAAGACCAATGCCACCAAATGATAGCATTCCATTCATCTTTCTCTTATATCTATGTCTTGTGTAATAAAGACTATAAAGTTCCTATACGTGTGTGGTTTTGAGGAGTTAGATATTTTTTTTTCTTTTGTTTCGAGGGAGTGATTTGTTAGAAATGGTTTTTGAAGTTTTGGAAAAATCTGATTTTTTTCTTTAACTTTGGTCTGTTTTTTAGGTGGGACCATACGCCAAAGTTGGCGGGTCTAAGTGGTAACACGTTCTATGCCGCATTGTGATTCATGTGGTATATTTGGCTGCTCAAAACCATTATCGGATGAATGGGAAATTAAAGCCAAAGTGAGCTCCATGGAAATGGAGTTTTGGTGGAAATTTCTTCAAGGTATGGTTTAGGGCTTGTCCCACATTGGTTTGGTGGGAAGAATTTTGTGGGTTTATAAGGCATGGGTTTGTAACTTGGGGTAGGCCCCAAGGGGCACCCAAGTTTTGTAGAGAGGGAGGTTATGGGCAAATTGGGCTAAACCCATTAGACCCAAAAACAAACACGCACGGCCGAGGTTGGGCCTGGGTTTGGGCGCAGGTGCGTGGTGTGAGGTTGGGTTGGGCTTGTTCGGCCCAACACCTATCTTTTTGGACCAAAAACATTTGAATTTCTAATTGGAATATATATAGTTGGTTTGTATATAAGTTGACATTAACAGGTATTCTTTTTTGTTTGATGGTTGTAAGTGAAATATGCGTTATAGAATGGGTGATAATATATACATATTGTTTTATTTGTATATCTATAACAGGTTGCGGTGGATACATACAGGTTATGAAAAAATTAATTAAAATGGAAAAAAAAATAAAATGATGTTTTTGGCAACAAAACAATTGGTAGCCAAAAATGGAGTTAAATATTTTTAGTGACTAAATAGTTAGTAGCAAAAAAAGAATTAAATGTTTTGGCGACTAAAAATTTAGTAGCCAAAAAAAGAAAAAAAACACTTTTGGCGACTATATATTTAGTCGCCAAAACATAACAATTATATTATCGGCGACAAAACCTTTGGCAGCTAATAAATGAACTAGCTAAGCTAATTACCTAATTAATTAACTATTACAAACCAAATGGAATAAATTAACTACACTAGCTAATTATTACAACGACAAATTAACAAACTATTCTAGCTAATTAAATAATTACAACACAAAACTAACTAGTTATTCTAACTAATTAGTTACAAGATCGCTACTTTAAGCATATATGCTAATATCGCAACATCATCTTGACGGATCTTGAGAATTGAGGGATGGCTCATGCATGGATGCGGATTTCCACTCGATAATGCTCTTTGTTTTGCTAATGGAATGCCTCTATTGCACAGTTAGAACATTGCACTGCTTTTTACCTCAGCTTCTGCTCTGCTCTGCTAGAAAAAGGACACTGTCCGCCTGGAAAAAGTGGCCAACAGGCCACTAATAGTGGGTTGCCATCCAGTAAAAGTGGCCTACCAGTCACTGATGTTGGTTCTCTTGTAATAACACTCATTCTTGTCTTATTCACATTCATGTGCATTTCCATGATTTTGCCTTGTTAAGTTTGAATCTTTAGACTTTGATTCGTTTTGCCTATGTAAAGGTTCCTGTTTTATTTTGATGCTATCATGTTTTGCCTAAGTATTACATGCATGCTTTGTTCCTTCCTTGCTGTCTCAAGCCTAGGTCAATTTAAGCCTAGGTCATTGTAGACACCCCATTTTTGACCGTCCTCAAGACTTGGACGTCATCGTTTGAACACTCGATGATTATCCATGCTCGTGTTCGTTTTGAGTTCCCGGAGGTCTCGGATGTGTACCTTGCCTCAAGATCTCTCAACTTGTTTGTTTTGTGCTTGGTTGTGGACCAAGCACTTGTGTTTTTGCTTCTGAGGGAAGAGGGTGGCTTGTCAACCCACCGGCCAAGGCTTGAAGCCATCGGCCTTGTTTTCTTTCCATTGGCCAAAAGTGTTGGCCGATTGGCACTATTTTTGGTCGGTCGGCCCTTATGTTGGTCGATCAGCCATGTTTTCTAGTCGAACCCTATTCATCTGCTTTATGCAGATATTTTATGCCAGCAATTCCTCCCCTCCACACACGTGTATGGAGGGATTTGTCCCTTGCCTTAGCTTGCTTAGGAAGCTTAGAACTTTGAATTCTATAAGAAGGGAGCTCCTCCTCCACTCTCAGAGGTTCTGAAATTTAGGGTTAGAGAAGTTGTATCTATCTATCTCTATATTTCCATTTTTGTGTGTGTCTTTGTGCTGTAAAGGTTGTTTTGTTCTCACTATTGCACACAAACACCTAGCAATACACCATCCTTGGTTGCTGAGGTCCTAAGTAGTTGGTGTTAGGGTTCTTGAGGTGATTTTGATCAGAGAAACCTGCTGGTGTTGTGTTCTTGGAGGTGTTCTTCAAGGGTGAGCAAACTTGCTTTTAATACCCCATTCTTGCTTAAGCTTTTAGCCCTTCTTGCTTATTGTTTTAAGCTTAGCTATTAACTGATAAAAGTTCTGTTTTTACTTGCTTTAGACCTTTGTTTCAGGTCTCTTCTTGGTTTGGGGTTGTTTACCCCCTCCAAGGCCTTGTTAGGCCTTGTTTTAGGCCATCCCTTTTGGCCTTAGTTCTTAGCTTTACATGAACTTTCTACCATTGAAATCCAGAGGATTTTCAGCGGTGGAAAGGTGGTTTTGAGGTCTTAAATAGGAGACGGTCATCCCCTCTCCTTGTTGTCTTGAATGCTTACATAAATGGCTTATGTTGGTGGCTTGTATGCTTAGCTTGTTTTAGCTTCATTTCAGTGTGTAGTAGGCTTTGTTTTTCCATAATATACCTATGTTTCAAGTTGGTTTGATGGCCTCTTATATGCTTCATATACTTGTCTTGCAATGCTCTTGTTTGCCTCAACATGCATCATGTTGTAACATGTCATTTTAGCATGATTTTGGCTCAACTCCATGAAGCTTTTAGCCTTGTTTTATCATGCTAGAGCTCTGTTTCACCTTGTCTTAGTCATGCTTGCATTGTTTTGTATAGCTACCATGTAATCTAGCTTGTTAGCTTTGAGTGTCCAAGTCACTAGCATGCTTTACTTGGGTCATTTCAGTGATTTGGCATCACTTGTTATGTTATTTCAATCCATATAGTATGCTCATAAACTTGCACTTATCACCCCTTTAATGTTTTAAAGAGTTGATGTCTTATGCCTCATGAATGGACCATTGTGTATGCCTCCATGTTTAGACCTCTAGGATGCCATTTCAATGTGTTTTTGGTCTTGTTCTAACATGCCATAACTCTAATTTTGGTTGTTTAAATCATGCCATGTTTGGTTTTGATAGGTGTAGTGTAACACTTCTTTTGTAGCCTTGCATGCCTTATGCTTTCGGCCCTTTATTCTAGCATGTTTTAGCCTCATTCCTTGCATGTTTTAGGCTTATTTTGGCATGCTTTAGGACTGTTTTGGTTCACTTTGGCCATTTACATCATGTTTCATATAGCCTTGGTTTGAACCCCTTGGCTAGCCTTAAGCCTTGAGCCTTTGTGCATGATTAGCTTGTTTTGTTTGGTTGGTTTGGCGCCTTTCCTAACATGATTTCAGAGCTTACAATGTATGTCAAATGTCCATGTTTGTCCTCTTTTAAATGCTCTTGAAAGTTTCCCTCCAATGCCTAGGTGTTGGACCATTTACATGTGCATATTTGCTTTGCATTTTCATGCTTCCAATTCATGACTTTGGCCACTGGTTTGGGCATGTTTGAGAGTAGCCCATTTTGGTTTAAGTCCATCTTACCATGTTGTTGCATACTTGTCTTGCATGTTGTTGCATGCTTCCTTCATTTTGCATGTTGGTGCATACCATGTATCTTCACATGTTTAGGTTGTATGCGTATTGCATATTAGGTGCATTGCGTGATCTTGTTGCATACTTGTTGCATGCTTAAGTTACTTGCATCCTGCTTGCATGTTTGCATTGCATTGTGTGTGCATCCCTTGCCTCTTGATCAAGCACAATAGAGGTTGGGGCCCTCTATGTGTTTTTGTACATTTCATTTGATATTGAATTGCACACTTGGCTCTTTTGGCCATCATGCATTGAAACGCGTGATTGGTGGCCCGAGGGTCGAGAACCATACTCCCTTGAGCTCATGACTTGATAGGGAGGGTGGTTGTGCATACATTGTCTTGTCCTCTGCTGCAGCAATAGGAGCTTTTCACAGGAAGATATGGTCGATCGGCCACGTTAAGTGCCGATCGGCAACAAACATTTGGCCGAGATCCTTATGTTTGGTCGATGACTAATTTCCCATGGCCGATGGCCCTATTTCTTGTTCGATGGCCTTCTGAAATGTCCACAAGGTGGTTCAGAAGTGTCACAGAAGTTGGCACAATTTTCAGAGGAACAGAGCAGTGCAAACAGAGGCAACATGAAGCATGGCAACGGATTTCCGAGCAAAGCCGACCGAGCATGCATTCGTCCCTCTTCCCGAGGCTGTTTTACTATTTTCATAGCTTAATTAATTTTTTAAAATTAGTTAAGTGTTGTGTAATAATTAATCAGCTTGTTAGTTAGTTAGTTAGTTAGTTAATTAGTTAATCGGTATTATGCTTTTGGTCCCTCCGTCGAGAGGGCGTAATTTTGTAATAAGCGTGCGTGTGTGTGATGCATGTCTTCCAACCCCCATTTCTTTCTCCCTTTTACTTACCTGCTTACGATGGTTAGTTTTAGGGTATATTCCAATTAGTATCCTTATGCTATGCATGTTTGCATCATTCATCTGTATTACATGCATCGGGCTCGGCGCATCATACTAACTGCATTGTATTTCAATTCCAATTTGAATACATGTATCGAATTGTCGCATCTCATATGCCATTTTAGAATAGTTGAGCCTACTTTTAGTTGCATTTTGCATGTGTTGCATTAGCCATCTTAACATGAACTAGGGTCATGCATTGATTTCTAACTAGTTCTCTATTTTGGCTCGGAGTACACTGTGAGTGTTTATGCTTTAGCATCTTGCATGTATGTAAGTGTTAACATGACAGCATGCTTGCCATGAGGCTAATTGCTTATGTTATATAACTGCCTGAATGCCTGTGGGTGAAGGTTGGATTACTTGAATTGGAACAATTCATTGAAATCCGTGTTTTAGCCTACTTGCGAGTAGCAAACTTCAAACTATTTCCAAACAAACGGAAATGCAATGCTTTGTTCCAAATTAGGCGATCTAGTCTATACTTGTGTGTTGTGCGCATCACATAGTAAATTCTAGCTAATAACCGGAATAAGAACGCATATGTTTTCAAAAATAACATATCATGCTCAGTACAGGCCGATCTTTGATCGGACGAACGAGGGTGCTCATAGATTACCTTCCCCTCTCGTACCCAAGTTCCCAAGCCGAGGAAACTTTGGTGATGATGGACACGTGGCCTTAGGCACGGGTCAGGGTTTCCTAAATTCCCCCAAAATAAATATTTAGGTGGCGACTCTGTATCTGGCAAAGTAGTCCATGTTTGGCACTTCTTTCTTAAAAATCAGTTTTCCAAAACGATTTGCCGAATTTGGACTCTTTGGTGATTTATCAATCTCACATCGCACATTGTGAGATCAAATTAAGAACCATGACAATTGAGTCCGAACTGTAGCATAAAACCCAAGGGCGGGCCTACAGTTTCTGGCGACTCTGCTTGGGATTTAGAGAGCTTGACTCGAAATTATGATATTTTATTTTGATTACACTTATGTGTCTCTTTGCATTGCATTTGCATTGGTGCGCCCAGGACACCGTGTTTATCGTATGCTATTCCTGAACGGTTTGCTGGTGGCTCGCTTTGAGAAGCGTGCCATAAGGCTGACCGGTTGCAGGCTCTGCCACGACAGGAACACATACCCCGATTTTTAGGGGGCACCCTTTTTGACCATTCGACCTGGTGCATATTCGGAATCCATAGTGACTATTCCAAACTTGAACATGTTGCTTACCCGATTGTAGGTTGTTTGAAACCGCTGCGTGCGTAGTGAAACCCTAGCTCCTGACAAAATAGGGCAGGGAAATTGTACCCCAACATAGGGGTGTTTTGGCTCTCATTTGCTTGCTATGTGCTTTTAGAGTGTGCCTCTACAGGGAATACACGTATCACTTTGCAAGTCTGAGTATCAGGCCTGCGGGCATCAGTATTTTGAGAATCAGTTATATCTGCGGGTATCAGATTTAGATTTGGGGCAGTGATTTTGGGAACAGTGATCAGTGGTTGAGAACAGTTCGTTCAGCTTGTGTTTGCCAACTATGTGTTGTCTTTATTTAAGCTGTTATGTTGTCTGTTTTTCTGGTCATTTTATTTTCCTTATTATGCTTTATTTATCTTTTTGCAAGGTAGTTTAGCACTATTGCATCCGACGAGTTAGATATCCCCCGAGCACACTGGGTTAGAGGTCTCAAACTTAATTGATCCAGGGATTTGATAGATGGAAAAGCAGTGTTCCTTTCTTTACCCCCGGTTACCAGACGGAGGTCAAAAAGACACAACGTATCAGTGCAGCGGTCCCCAGATCAGTGGTCCACCCCACCAGTGAACAGTCAGGCTGAGGTCTTATTTCCTACTGCAGGGGCAGATTTACCGACAGATTAGTTAGATCAGGATAATATGGCAGGTTTAGAGGAGATGATGCGTCAGCTTCAGGAAAGTATAAAAGCCATGTAGCAGGACGTTGCCCGTCAAGTAGCATTTGTCGCAAGCCAGGACGTGGTCATGGCCTAACAAGTAGAGTTAATCACCAAGCTACAGCTGCAAACTGGAGCATCTGCTTCACACCAAGTTCCTCTCCCACCAAGAGTTCCCATACTCGGGGAGACAGCACCCGTCTAGGATGATACAGACATTCCAATAGGGCCGGCTTTGCCCCCGATTTTACCCCAGCTATCCAAAGTATAGACTAACCTGCCGGATTCTCCCTTTGAGTTCGAGGTGGACCCCACGACATTAAAAGTGAGCAAGCTTAAAAAGCTATTCAAGAAATCTCAGGGTGTGAAGTCCATTCTGGATATTGAGGATGGATACACTGACTCGGCCGTGACGCTGCCAGACCAGTTTAAAATGCCGCACATAGATCGTTTTGATGGGTCTGGAGATCCTATGGTGCATTTGTGGCTGTTTTTGGACATACTAAGGCCGATGGGCCTTTCCAGATTGCAGAAGCTTTCCTTGTTTGGCCGGACCCTGTCGGGTGTAGCAGCTATTTGGTATGCAAAACTGGAAGATTCTGTCAAGAGGAGTTGGGAGGAGATGGTCGAGGCCTTCATAGCTCAATACTTCTATAATACACAGATTGAGGTCACAACCCGTGATCTTGAGACAACTAGGCAAGAGCCGAAGGAGAGTTTCTCTGACTTTGTGACCTGGTGGAGGGCCAAAGCCTCGATGATGACCATCAGGCCCGTCGACAAAGATTAGATTCGGATGGTTGTGCGCAACCTCCATCCTAAGCTTATGCAGAAGATGATCCCCTCCCCACCTTTACAGATCTACATGAGATAGGGGCACAAATCGAGGATACTATGAAACAGGGTCTGATTGACCAGGATAGAGAGCAGCCCAAGATGGCATTCAACTGCAGTACAAATGCAGGCACAAGGAGTGCTGCAGCTACCAGATCTTCAGATGTGGGAATGGTCACCACCACCACCCCGAGAACCCTTACAGCTACACCATTCGCCGGCACGTTCGGAAATAGCTCACAAACAACCAAGTATTCACTTCGAGGCCAAAGAACCTTCACACCATTAAACATGCCCCTATCCAAGGCTCTGGGGGTTTTAATTAAGAAAAGACACTTGAAGCCCTTAGAGCTACGGCCACTACCAGATAAACTTCCCGCTTCTCATAACCCAGCCAAGTATTGCTCCTTTCACCAACAGCATGGTCATGACACCGACCAGTGCTTTCGATTGCGTCATGAGATCCAGAATCTCATTGACAACAGGGTGATCGTGCCTCCGGAGAAACCGAATGTCACAACAAACCCTCTCCCACCACACAACCAAGCTCTACCTGCCAAACCCATGAATCTTATCCAAACTAGGGTTGTGTCATACGACCTTAGCATATATATCACCTCTTCTCACCTACCCAAGCCAGAGGTGTTCATTCCTGACAGCACTGACTTGTGCATGTTGGATATCTCTCAAACCCAGCCTGATACGGTGGTGGTGGCCATTGAAGATGGAAGTTGGTCGATTATGAGGGCAGATCAGATTGATGATACAGAGCCTGAGGGGTCTGAGAACATCATGAATGACCCAAGTGGTTACATTACGTCAGCAGGCCAGGCTAGGCCGAGTGTGGAATTGCCAGTGGGGGCAGAGATTTGTGTAGCACGGGAGGATGGACCTAATCAGGGGCTAGATGACCTAGCGGATCTGGAAGAAGACATTCCAAGTCTGCAATTCTTTGAAGAGAAAGACTCAAGGGACGTGACTGTCATTTGGTTTGGTTTGGATGGGTCAGCAGAATCTACAGGGTGGCTTGACGACCAGCCGAATGTTGTTGAACAACCTCAGCTAGAACAAGGTCCGTCAGGGATGGAGACATCAACTGTGGCCGGAAGGGTCGAGGAACAGAATACATCGCCGGAGAGCACCGGTGTTAAGAATTTTGCTCAGGATATGGGCAGTTTGGGAACAGAAGAAACTAAACAGCAAGCTATACTGAAGCAGTCTGAGCGGGAAAGGATCGAAGATTCTGAGAGGACTAGAAAAGTCAAAGCCCCTGTGGGGACGGAATGTGCTGCAGGCACAGGAACGAAAGGTGCTGTGAGCATAGGAATAGTTGTAATGGAGTCGGGCCGGTGTCTGTCGGCCGCCGATGGCATGTGATGGGAAGATGATGATCTATGTCTTGCTCACACAGATGAGGACTGGGGGAATAACCAGCCAGATGATACCTAGTGCATTTGTTAAGTTGACCACATGACTAGAAGCGGGCGTTATTTCAAGCCCCTGCACGTAGATCAACCAGAGGCATCCGAAAGGGACATGGAGGCAGCAAAGCAGAAAGCAAAGCTGCTCGAAGAGGAGGCTATGCTGAAACAACTTAAGAAGATACAGGCAGACATCTCCATCTAGGGACTGCTTATGGCTTCAATAGTACATAGATAAGTTGTCCTCTCTGCAATGGACAAGGCCAAACTTTCAATAGATACCACTCCTGAGCAGCTGGTAGGATTGGTTTTTCTAGGAGGAGCTTTCCCGACGTTGACCTTTTCTGACAAGGAACTGCCGTCTGAGGGCGCAAATCACAACAAACCTCTCTACATCTCTGTGGAATGTAGAGACAAATGGATACCAGTGGTTCTTATCGATATAGGATCCGCTATTAACGTGTGCCCGTTAAGGACAGCATATGCAATCGGGTTGAAGCCCGTGGACTTTGAGCCAACTGCCTAGGTGATAAGGGCCTATGACAATACTAGCAGAGAAGTGATGGGGACCGTGAAGATTCACACTTAGGTTGGTCCGGGACAACACGAGATTGACTTTCATGTCTTGAACGTTCACACAACCTTCAATCTACTCTTGGGGTGATCGTGGCTGCGCCAAGTAAAGGCAGTCTCTTCCACCCTGCATCAGATGTTGAAATACCCTCACAGGAAGGGGGTGGCTATAGTTTTTGGGAATTCGTCAATCCATCCGCCACCAGAGGTATCTACACCAGTTTTGGAAATTGAGCATGGCACGAGGGATGTGTTCCTATCAGGATTTACCCTAGCCGAGGCCCGGGTTGTTCAAAATATATTAGCTGTTGATGAGGGGTTGTATGTCAGCGCACAGTCAGTGTACCTCATGAACAAGCTCCAGCATATCCCTGGGATGGGACTAGGAAAAAGTGGTCGGAAGGGCATTGCAATATCGGCCGAAGTACTGCACAACCCGCATACCTATGGTCTGGGTTATTTGCCCATCAAAGAGGACTGGGTGAGAAAAAGTAAAGAAATGGCTGGGAGAGCTAGAGCCAAGCAGACTAGGAGGTATTTTGATTTGATGCATCGGCCTATTCAGTGCACCCTAAACGGACGCTTCGTCCAGGAAGGGGAAGACTTTCTGTTTTGTGGCTTCCCAGAGCCATGGCTGAATGCCAAGAAAAGGCGCCTGTCAGGATTTGAGATCTTCTTCGACTTGCAGTTATCTGGGGATGATGTTGCTGAGGAGCAGACAGACCCATCAGCTGAGGTTGAGCAGTGTAAGGAAGTGGATTCCGAGAGCACCGAGATCGAAATGAGGGTAGCACTGGCTTGTCTACTATCAGATCCTCCGATCGTACATGAGTGCTTAGGGGATGATCTCTCAGTGTCTATGATTGGGAACAAAACGGCTACGAGCCCATCTTTGAGCATTTTGGATGCATCCATCGCACCCTCCCTTGTTTGGCAGTACGATGAGGGATTCTTATCGAGCAGCACCGGGTCAGGTAGTGAGCCGAAATCTGATTCCACCGACTCTAGTGAGTCGGAATCAGGTTCCAACTCGTCTGAGTCTGAGTTCGGTATTCTTGGGGGTGACAACCCGGATGCCACAGTCCTGTCTAGGTCGTCTTTTTCTTTTTCTTTTGAGTCTATTGTAACAGAAGAATCAGATGGACAAGATGATGTGCTTAATGAGAATTGTACGGTTGTGGCCTTTGATTATTTTTTTGTGCCTTTGATTTATTGCATTAATTCAAACTTTCAAAATTTTGATGAAAACGACGAGGAAGAGATTCCTCCGGTTTTGAAATATTTGCTAGAACAAGAGTAGGAGAGGTTTGTAAAACCGCTAGTTGATGAAATCACCCAAATTAATGTTGGTACTGAGAAGGACCCGCGGTTGGTCTAGATCGGGTCCACGTTGTCTTCGGAGGAGCGCGAGCGCTTAGTCGCTTTATTAAAAGATTTCAAAGATATTTTCGCGTGGTCCTACGAAGACATGCCTGGAATCAATCCTGAGATTATACAACACTGGATCCCTCTTGACCTAGAGGCTCGACCTATCAAGCAGAAGCTCAGAAGAATCCGCCCAGACTGGGCTCTCAAAATCAAAGAAGAGGTTACAAAGCAAATTGACGCAAGGTTCCTGCTGGCATCTGAATACCCAACTTGGTTGGCTAACATAGTTCATGTGCCAAAGAAAGACAGTAGAATTAGGGTATGTGTGGACTTCAGGGATTTGAACAAAGCCAGTCCGAAGGATGATTTTCCTTTGCCGCATATCGATGAGTTAGTGGACTTCACTGCGGGGCATGCATTGCTTTCGTTTATGGATGGCTTTTCAGGCTACAATCAGATTGTAATGGCACCCGAAGACCGGAAGAACTGCTTTTACCACCCGTGGGGGACCTATTATTATAGGGTGATGCCATTTGGGCTGAAGAATGCTGGAGCTACATATCAACGGGCCGCAACCACAATATTGCATGACATGATCCACAAAGAGGTTGAGGTGTACGTGGACGACATGATTGTTAAGTCCAAGGAAAGAGAGGGCTACTACACCGCCATGCAAAAGTTTTTCCAAAGGATCAGGGAATTTCGTTGCGACTGAATCCTCAGAAATGTACGTTTGGTGTTATAGCAGGGAAAATGTTGGGGTTCTTGATTACACAGAGAGGTATCGAAGTCGACCCTTCCAAAATCAAGGCCATCTTAGAAATGCCACCACCAAGGACTGAAAAGGAGGTGCAAGGCTTTATGGGTAAAGTGCAATTCATAAGACGGTTTATTTCTAAATTAACCTTGACTTGTGAACCACTCTTTGGTCTCCTGAAGAAAGGAAAGAAATTCCAATGGGACGGCCAATGCCAAGCTGCTTTTGAATAGATCAAGCAATACTTACAGAACCCACCGTGTTGTCACCTCCTGAGCAGGGAAAACCGTTGATTTTGTATCTTTCAGTGATTGAAACTACGATGGGCTGCATGCTCGCGCAAGAGTCTAAGGACAAAGTGGACAGGGCTATCTACTATCTAAGCAAGAAAATGCTGGAGTACAAAACCCGTTACACTCCTCTGGAGAAGGCTTGTTTGGCCATGGTATGGGCTACTAGGAAGCTACGGCACTACCTATTAGCTCACTCTGTAATACTGGTTTCGAGATTAGATCCCATCAAATATCTCTTCGAGAAACCATCACTTACGGGTAGGCTAGCTCGTTGGTTGCTTTTGCTTTTCGAATTTGATCTGAAATATGTGATGCGCAAGTCAGTAAAGGGGAGAGTGGTAGCGGAGTTCCTAGCCGATCATCCTGTGGAAGAGGGTAAAGCAGTTGAGTACCTATTCCCAGACGAGGCCATTTTGCATATCGAAGACAAAACTTGGACGATGTACTTTGACAGAGCGTCAAACCAATACAGGTATGGGATAGGGGTGTTGTTAATAGCACCTGACAATTCTCGCATACCTCTAGCATTCAAACTCCGTTTCAAAGTCTCGAACAACGAAGCAGAATATGAGGCATGTATTACTAGTTTAGAAGCTTCCCTAGAACTAGGGTCAAAACGGCTAGACGTCATCGGGGACTCGAACCTTGTTGTATCTCAAGCTAAAGGAGATTGGAAAGTCAAAGAAGAAAATATGAGAATATACCACCAGACCTTGGACTTGTTGATTCCTCGGTTTGAGAAGCTAAACATCGCTCATCTGTTAAGAGAAAACAACAAGTTCACAGATTCACTAGCAACTCTATCCTCTATGATAGACATCCCTTTTGGAGTCCAGATGCGTCCGATCATCATTGACCAGAAGTTTGTACCAGCCTACGAGCTGATTGCTACCATAGATGAGGTTCAAGATGAGAACCCCCTGGTATTACGATGTTTGGAACTTCTTGGAAAAAGAAGCGTGTCCACCAAGGGCAAATGCCAAGGATAAAAGGGCAATTCGAAGAATGGCTACTCAATTCATCATCTGCGGGGGTAAACTGTACAAGAGAGGTCATCTGGGAATGCATAAGCTGTGTGTTGATGCTGAAGAGTCGTAGCGCCTAATGGAGGCCATTTGTGGAGGAGAGTGCGGAGCGCACACGAACAGGGTGATGCTGGCTCGGAAAATCCTTAGACAGGGTTACTATTGGTCCACCACGGAGGAGGATTGTATTGGCTTTGTTCGGCGATGCCACAAATGTCAGATCCACGCCAACCGCATGAATATTCCGCAGTCGAAGCTGTACAACATGACTTCGCCATGACCATTTTCAGTCTGGGGGATTGATGTGATTGGGGCTGTTACTTCGAAGGGATCCAATGGGCATGAGTTCATTCTGGTCGCAATAGATTATTTTACCAAGTGGGTTGTGGCCCAGTCTTATGCGGTATTGAAGGCTTCGTATGTTGCCAAGTTCATCCAAAACAACATCATCTGTCGCTATGGGGTTCCGAACGAGATCATTTCAGATAATGGTTCCTACTTCAAGAAAGAAGTAATCGACTTGTTGGACAAATACAACGTGGCTTTTCATAAGTCATCCACATATCGGCTGCAGACCAACAGAGCAGTTGAGGCCGCCAACAAGAACATCAAACACATTTTGCAGAAAATGGTGGAAACCTACCGGGACTGGCCAGATAAGTTGTCGTTTGCTCTGTGGGGCTACCAAACGTCAATTAGAACTTCTACTGGGGTGACTCCGTATTCTTGGTTTATGGAATGGAGGTCGTTTTACCCATCGAAATTGAGGTTTCGTCATTACAGGTATTGGCAGAGTGTCAGATAACTGAGGCGGACTGGCAGCAGAGCAGGTTCGAAGAACTCATGCTATTTGATGAGCGAAGGCTGAAAGCACTGTAGCATGTTCAGGGTTATCAACGCAGAATTGCTAGGTCTTTCAACAAGAAAGTTAAGTCTAGAAATTTGAAAGAAGGAGATTTGGTGCTCAAAGACAACCGAGCTCCCATCTATGACCCCAGAGGCAAGTTCAGACCCAATTAGACTGACCCTTACATCATTAAGTCTATCTGGTTGGGTGGAGCTGTCGTTCTGATGGACCTAGATAGCCTAGAGTTCTCCCAACCGATCAACATGGACAAGTTGAAGAAATAATTTCCCCGAGTGGCTTGCTAGGCCGAAAACCCGAAAGGGTGACCTAGGCAAAAGTTAGAGCACATAAAATTTGAAATTATAAAAACCGAGCTTGCAAGGTTGAAAACCCGCAAAGGGCGGCCTTGGCAAAAGTTAGAGCGTAAAAGGTGAGGGTTAATACACGAGTGAACCTGAGCCGAACTACAGAAGGCTTGATTCCCATCTTTGGGATACATAGGCAACTTCACTCTGAAGTCCAACTATAAACACTTTCCCGATCAACTTTATCCATGTGATCGCCTTGGCCATCTTTGTCTATTCAGCATTCAAGAGCTCGGTTATGATCTCCGGTGCAGTGCTACTTAAACTAGGGGCAACTTTCCAGTTGCTGGAATCCAGGGTTGTGCATCTTAGTGACAGATCTCAGACGTGTCCAGTTCTGATCCATATCGAAAATGGTTTTGAAAAGTTTTAATAAAAGTTGATTTTGTTCAAATTAATCTTTTTACAACTTAGACCATTTTTGGACCAAAACGGAAAATTTTTAGTACCCGCAACGTTTAATTTCATTGATTTCAATACAGATTTCTCTTGCTCTTGAATACAAATTGAAGTTGCTTTTCATTACGTTCATAAAGAAAACTTGAAAGTTCTGATTAAAGCAAATAAATCCGGGGCATAGTCAGGTGTTCCTGCGTCCCCTCCCAAAGCTAGTCGAAGCCTCTGATGCCAAGCTGGGCCCAATTTGTGCCTCTTCGTTGAGCCAATCTATGCACTCATCAGAGAGGGTGTAGTTGAAAGTAGGAGCGGGGGCCATAAGCTCTCTCATCCTCCATGCTGCGGCATATCAAGCTAGCTATGTGCCTCGGACTAGAAATGTGGCAGGGTACTCAATCCTTTCTTCCGAGCAAATCTGATCATGACCGAACTAGCGCCGAAATCGGAACAGGAAATAGAAGACATAGTGTGTCATGCCAATCAACTGAATCCCGGGCTGATAGGTCATGCTGTAACTCATTGCCAGCAAGTTAAGCCAAGGGCAGCGCCAAGCAATGTGGTCCGCGAACAAACTGCACATCCAGTTGCACCACCATCCCTCACCCGGGGCATCGACTAGGCGCCGCTGGAAAGAATAGCTGCGAGTTGAATATGTCAGACACGAGTCCACCACTCTCAACTTGTCCATCAACCATACCTGGGGAGAGATGAAAAATGTGAGATTAAAGAATAAAGAGGTGTACGTTATGAGAAAAGTAAGAAAAGGGTTTTGAGAGGAAAAAAAAACAAGCCTGAGGGCTGAGTGATGTGAGTAATATATATGTGAGATGGGGTGGGAAACATTACCTACAATAGTAGTGGACTCCCCGCAAACCTAGCCGTCTCCCGACGATGAAAAGCATCTAAACCTATCAATGTCTCAGCCAATGTCATGGTGATGCAACTCTTGCCCTCTCTTAAGCCCTCGGCGACTTCAACCAAACGAGTGCTAAACCCACCAGAGCCTAGGGCGAGCAAGAAATGAGATAACATGCACAGGCAAAGTGCATGTCACCGATAACCCTGCCAATGATGGTCGCTACGGTCACCGACATCAGAAAACCGGCAAACCAAGCTTGGAATGTCCAGCTCTCTGTCGTGAATCAATGACCGAGCGTCATGCAAAGTAAGGCCGCACATCCGTCCTAAGGCTTGGACGTAACCGAACCAGAGCTGAGGCAAGATTTCTTCATCGCACTCGGATTCCATTAAAGTTGGGAAATCCTCGTAAGTAGGACACATCTCTTGACCACAAAAGCTAAAGACGTGTATTACCGGATTCCAAAATCTTGCCGTGGCATAGAGGAACGGAAAATGCAGCGGGGTGCGACCCAGCATGAATAGTGCATTTATGCCGAAGCCCCAGAAATTCAGCTTTTCCGAGCCATCCAAGTCAACAATCCAACTTGTGAGATTTTGGACAAGGAACTCTTCCATTTGGTGCAAATCAGTGTTGAAATGAGGAAAACTACGAAGCTATGGCTTTTATAGAAGATAAGGTGTTGAGTGGAAGACAGGTGTCAACATTCTAGAGGTACTTGCAATTTTTGGCCGATCGACCAAATATAGTGCCGACCGACCATCCCTTTTGGCCGATCGGCTAAACATGTTGGCCGATGGCCTCTACCTATGGCCGATGGCCTCTCTTCTTGTTCTATGAGCAGTCTATGTGTTGAACATGCTGATAACTTGTGATTGGTTCCACTTCCAATGCCATCCAGTCTTGATTTTGCGAAGTCGCGCCTATTTGCTTATCGAGTTGTCGTACATTTGTTTATCGAGTTGTAATTTGCATTCTTTAAGTCTTTGTTTTGCTTATCGAGTTGTATTTACACGTGGTTAGCTTGTCAAGGTCTTTGTTTTGCTTATCGAGTTGTTTTGTTGTTAGTTGGTTCACTACCTGATTAATTACAATTCGAGTGTTTGGTTTTCAAAACAAAAGTTCAATCTCATTTACATTGTTATGTAATGCAATGCGATGCGATGCGATGCGTAGAATGTACAAATGTAACACTTTTTGAACGAAAATAGCCATTTCATTTCATCATATGTCTCTTTTGCAAAACGTACATAGTTTTGAGAAAGTAAAACCTGCCTGAGGCAGTACAATGTGCTCAAACTACTAGTAAAAAGAAAAGTAAAACAAAAAGGAAAAGCAACAAAATGTCTGAACAAAGCAAAAAGAAGAAAAGCAACAAAGTCTAGATCAATATCAGTCGTCTCGAGTGCGGGAGTCGGTCCTGGTCCTCTTCCTGGATGAAGGTCCAAGATCACCACCGCCGGCTCCGTAGTCAGAGTCTGAGCTGTCTCCGGCCTCACCCTGGGATGACGCCGCCTCCTCATCAGAATCATCGGGGGAAGGCTCTCATGAACTGCTCTCAGCACGGGTGCGCCTGTGTCTGCCTCGGCTGTGGATAGTCATCCTCCGCCTGACTTCCCCTCCTCCCTGGGCAGGTACGGATGATCCAGCTGGAGCACCTCCCGCGACCAGAATCTGGAATGGGGCCTGAAAGGAACAAATGGCAAATGCATCAGTTATGCTATGCGAAGCAGGGTGTGAATACAGAATACAGTGTGTGAGTACAGTGTATGAATGCCGTGAGCGATGCTGTGAGCAGTATGTGAGTTCAAGCGTATCAGTGTCGTGACTGCCATGTATCAAGTGCCGTATCGACAATATGGTATATCAGATCAGTATGGAACAGATTATGCAAAGTTTGAGACTGCGGTTGAAGGAACTTACCAGGATGCCGTAAATGGTCAACAAGTCGATGCCCCGCTGCAGTATCCCCATCACGGAGGCCGTCAGCTCTAGAGATTGGCGAGTGTACTCGACGGAAGCCTGCAAAAAGGTTGAAGTCATTAGTATTCTGCGGAATATCAAATGAAATGAAATAACTGTACAGAATGCAAAGTATGGTAGTACATACTGGGGCCAAGCCGTAGACTCCGATAAGCTCATGATCTGCTGGAGGAGAAGCGATGGGTATCTGGTACGTCTCCCCATCCTGTCCTCGGCATGTCATTGTCGTAGGCAGCTCTGGCCATCCAGCTCCCTGTCATCTCTAGGACCCACTCCTCCCATGGGCATGAGTCACCCTCGATGCTCCTGCTCCTGCTCCTGCCGCTGGCGCTGTAGGCCTCTCTCTCTCGACTCGGCGAGCACCGGTCAAAGGCTGCATCAGATAGGCCTGGATGAACTCGGTGTAGTCACCCTCGTCTCTAAAGGGCTCAGAGTCCCAACCCAACGTGTAGTCTATCATCTCCTCTAAGGTATACCTCTCGGTGTGCCTCGTGTGGGTAGGAGGAGGTGCTGAAACTGTCAGCTCTGGTAAGCCCAAGGTCTGCCGCAAGAAGCGCTCCCCGAAATACCATGCCTGACAGACCGGGCCCTCCATCAGAATCCTGAAACAGGCAGTCTCCCGAGCACCCCCGTACCCATCTCTCAATCTATCGGGCAACACCGCCTAGGGCTGCCA
Source organism: Camellia sinensis (assembly GCF_055761805.1). NCBI lineage: Eukaryota > Viridiplantae > Streptophyta > Magnoliopsida > Ericales > Theaceae > Camellia > Camellia sinensis. The sequence continues at coordinate 133,207,561 of NC_138973.1, forward strand.
GGTGATCTGCAAATGACAAAATATACAGTTTGTTAATCTGTTATTGAAATTATAACGTAAAGCGAAGCTTAAATGAACTGAAATGTTCAAAATACCTCTACAGCAGTGATGGTGTCAAAGAACCGGTGGAAGAACTGGAAAGACTCCCGTGGCCTCCGCTCGCACCTCACGTCGAATCGGTGAGAAAAGAGAACCACGGGGGGCATCTCCTCATCTGACACTAAGGCAAGCCTAGGAAAGTAGGCATACACCCACAACTGTAGAGTGTAACATGGAAAATATCAGTATACTTATTAGATAAAGCAGAATGCAGATAAAGCAGAAATCACAGAACAGTGTGCAGAGTGTGTAGTGTGTGTAGTGTGTGTAGTGTACAGTCAGTGTAAAGCAGATTGCATGTTTGCAGTGTGTACAGTGTACAGATAATGAAAAGCATAACTGAAAAGACAGAAAAGGAAAGTATACCTCCCAGGCTCGCCAGTTGCCCCCAAGCAACTGTCCGCTGCGGCGGGAAGGTGAGCTCATATATCCATAGAGAGTGGCTAAGCTTGCACCACCCTAGTCATAGCACTGGATCCTGGTCACGTCCACCAGTGCGCTCAGCATGTAGAGCGCAACAGTGTTCCCCAAATCGGCGAAGAGTGGGGTCCGCAGCAAGAACATGATGAAGCCGCGCGCATACTGCTCCACCTCATCCAGTGTCGTGGGCGCCTGGATCCTGAAGTGGTCCTCAAACCAAGAGTACCTCACAAATCCCGCACGGGAGAGAGGGGGCCGAGCGCCAAGCAAGTAATTCTGTGCGGCGTCCCACTCGTCCATATCGGTGTCAAAAGGGATCGGATCACCCCCTACTCCAATGCCTGTGAGCATGGAGAAGTCAAAGGGAGTCATCGTCATCTCTCCGGTAGCAGAAAGGTGAAAGGAGTCGGTGGTGTCCCACCATTTCTCCACCAGTGTGCCTAGAAGAGGCCTACTCGCAGTAAGGCGTGAGAGTCACCTGCAGAAAACACCGAAACCGGCATGATCAACGATGTCACGGACTGCATCGGGCATCTCCATGTACCAACCATGGGCGATGATGTTCCCATACCCTCGGAAGGCATGGGAATCTCCCTGTTCTCAAAACAAACGAGTTACGAAGCAGTGTTAGAAATACAGTGTTGAAAAGCATTCAGAATTGATGAAAATGCAGTGTGTGTGCATGTGTTCAAGATTATACAGATATCGGGTGTGGGTGTGCTCATAGATGAACTACAGCATATGATGTATCAGTGTGTTTGGGTTATTCAGTTGAAAATGTAGTGTGTGTGCATGTGTTCAAGATTATATAGATATCGGGTGTGGGTGTGCTCACAGATGAACTACAACATATGATGTATCAGTGTGTTTAGGCTATTCAGATGAAAATGCAGTGTGTGTGGATGTGTTCAAGATTATACAGATATCGAGTGCGGGTGTGCTCACAGATGAACTACGACATATGATATATCAGTGTATCTGGGTTAAGCAATTAAAGAACAGGATTGACTATTGCAGTTATTGTTCTACATTGCAGAAAATGAGACAAAGGGGAAGAGTGTACCTCATAAGTGCCGTAGGATAGATGTGACTCTAGCTCGCGCAACAAAAGCTCTAGTGGCGGGCCCCTCGCATAGGTCCTGAAGTGGCGAATGCTGTCGGGAGGCAACATGTGTATCGTCGGCCTGTAGGTCGCTGGATTGAATGGTCGAATGCAAAGAGGTAGGAGCTCGACCTAAGGGTCCACGTCCATCTCTAGGGGAGCCCCACCCCATGGAATGTTGTCTGCCATCTCAAGAAGAGTGCGAAAACGGCCAAAAGTGTGAAAAATGGGTGAGAATACGAAAAGTCAACCCAAAAGTCAACCCTGAGGGGTGAAAAATGGGAGAAATGGTCGGAGTGTGGAAAAGGCATGAAGACCGAGATATAACTCGGTGGAAACGAACCCCAAATGGTGGAAACCAAGAAAGGGACACCGAAAACAAATTTCGATCGATTCAAAGTGTACGAAACGGTAAGGGTTTCGCGAATCGAACGACAAAAAAGGCTCGAAAACAAGAGAAAAACATGGATCAAAGCGAAGAAAATCACCTAGAGAGAAAGAGGAAGGATTTTCGAGCTTGGAGAAGTAAGGATATAAGGTTTGGAACCTTATACTTAAAGACCCGTGGCTAAAAGACAAAACTGCCCCTGAAACTGCCATTTTTGGCCGATCGGCCAAATTGTTAGCCGATCAGCTAAATGTTTGGTCGATGAGCTCATTTTGTGGCCGATGGGTGGCCGATGGACTCCCCTTGTGGTCGATGCACCTCCCACACCCTTGGTTGGGTCAGTTACGTTGTTTGGGACCTTCATTTCTCAAAACAGTGCAAGAAAGTAGACTTTTGAAGCTCAACCGGCCTTCGTATTGACCTCGAATTGTGCCTTCCGAGTGCGGCACTTGATACATACGAGGTGTATCCTTTTTTCGTATCCTTTTGTCTCTTGCGAGATTCAAAAATTTCTTTAAATACGTTGCATTACAACATTTTTTCGCGTTTATAATGAGCATGCATTGGTTATACGTCATTTCCCTCTTGCATTGTTATGCACGTACTATATGCGTTGTAGCGCACACCTCTTGTATTGTTGTGCAAGTACTATATGCGTTGTAGCGCACACCTCTTGCATTGTCGTGCACGTACTATATGCATTATAGCGCACACCATGCTTGCATTGTTATGCACATCTCTTATGCGTTGTCGCGCACGCCATTCATGCATTGTCATGCACATCCCTTAGGTCGCATTGTCTTGCACCCGGCCCCTCCATCCGTGTTGTTTCACATGTCTCATTCGCATCATCATACACCTTATCATATTACATGCATTGTCATGCATTTCAATACATGCATTGTCATGCATTCCAGTTCATGCATTGTCATGCATTTCAGTTCATGCATTTTCATGCATTTCAGTTCATGCATTGTCACGTATTTCAGTACATGCATTGTCACGCATTTTAGCTCATTTGCATTGTCATGCATTCCAGTTTATGCATTGTCACGTGCGTCTCATTTGCATTGTCATTCATTTCCATACATGCATTGTCATGCACGTTTCATTTGCATTGTCATGCATTTCCATACCTGCATTGTCATGCACGTTTCATGCATTTCCATACCTGTATTGTCATGCACGTTTCATTTGCATTGTCATGCATTTCTATACTTGCATTGTCATGCAAGTTTCATTTGCATTGTCATGCATTTCCCTACCTAGCATTGTCTTGCATGTTCCATTTGCATTGTCATGCATTTTCTCACCTTACATTATCTCACATATTTCTTGTGCATTGTTTCGGACCCCCTGTAACAGGCATTGTCTTGCTCGTTACGTGCATTGTTTTGCACCCCCTGTAACTTGCATTGTCTTGCTCGTTATGTGCATTGTCTTACACTCCCTACTAACTTGTGCATTGTTTTGCACCCCCTCTAACGGGCTTTGTCTTGCTCGTTACGTGCATTATCTTGCACCCCCTATCTAACTTGCATTGTTTTGTAACTTATCTCTTGCATTGTTTTGCAAATCTATCTAACTTGCATTGTTTTGCAACTTATCTAACTGGCATTATTTTGCAAATCTATCTAACTTGCATTGTTTTGCAAACCCATCTAACTTGTGTTGTTTCGCACTTCTCTTACTTGCATTGTTATGTATATCTTTAACTTGCGTTGTCTCGCACGTTACTTGCATTTTTATGCACACTTTACTCACATTGTCACACACTTCTCGCTTGCATTGCTATGCATGTTTCTAATGATATTGTACTTATTAAGTTTCTTTCTTTTGCAGGCACGATATTATATGTACGGTTTATTTGAGGCTAGCGCGACCAGACGAATCGGACAGGTATTGTACATTCTCCGCGTGAGACGTAGCGAGAATTGTATAATTCTCTTACATCCTTTCTGCATGTAATGTAGTTAGATTTATGTTCACCTGTTTAAAACTGTTGTATGTTTTGCTTCGTTACAGCTCCCTTTGCATGATCATAAGTTATGTTCGGCACCGTGCATCTTCCTTGCATCTTGCCCCTGCCTTCAGGCACATATCTTGTTAGCTTGTATGCTTTGTCTAAGTCTTCGGCCTTGTCAAAAATGGATCGTCTCTAGGCTTTGACATTCACTCCCGTCATTTTTATGACTTTCGAGTTCTGTCAAAGAGGGCAACTGTAGACACCCCATTTTTGACCATCCTCAAGACTTGGATGTCATCGTTTGAACACTCGATGATTATCCATGCTCGTGTTCGTTTTGAGTTCCCAGAGGTCTCGGCCGCGCACCTTGCCTCAAGATCTCTCAACTTGTCTGTTTTGTGCTTGGTTATGGATCAAGCACTTGTGTTTTTGCTTCTGAGGGAAGAGGGTGGCTTGTTGGCCATTACCTCAACCCACTGGCCAAGGCTTGAAGCCATCGGCCTTGTTTTCTTTCCATCGGCTAAAAGTGTTGGCCGATCAGCACTATTTTTGGTCGGTTGACCCTTATGTTGGTCGATCGGCCATGTTTTCTGGCCGAATCCTGTTCATCTACTTTATGCAGATATTGTGCTAGCTGGCATCCACAATTCCCCCCCTCTATACACATGTCTGGAGGGATTTGTCCCTTGCCTTAGCTTTCTTAGGAAGCTTAAAATTTTGAATTCTATAAGAAGGGAGCTCCTTCTCCCTTCTTAGAGGTTCTGAAATTTAGGGTTAGAGAAGTTGTATCTATCTATCTCTATATTTCCATCTTTGTGTGTTTTTGTGCTCTAAAGGTTGTTTTGTTCTCACTATTGCACACAAACACCTAGCAATACACCATCCTTGGTTACTGAGGTCCTAAGTAGTTGGTGTTAGGGTTCTTGAGGTGATTTTGATCAGAGAAACCTACTAGTGTTGTGTTCTTGGAGGTGTTCTTCAAGGGTGAGCAAACTTGCTTTTAATACCCCATTCTTGCTTAAGCTTTTAGCCCTTCTTGGATATTATTTTAAGCTTAGCTATTAACTGATAAAGGTTCTATTTTTACTTGCTTTAGACCTTTGTTTAAGGTTTCTTCTTGGTTTGGGGTTGTTTACCCCCTCCAAGGCCTTGTTAGGCCTTGTTTTAGGCCATCCCTTTTGGCCTTTGTTCTTAGCTTTGCATGACCTTTCTACCACTGAAATCCAAACGATTTTCAGTGGTGGAAAGGTGATTTTGAGGTCTTAAATAGGAGAGGGTCATCCCTTCTCCTTGTTGTCTTGAATGCTTGCATAAATGGCTTATGTTGGTAGCTTGTATGCTTAGCTTGTTTTAGCTTCATTTCAGAGTGTATTAGGCTTTGTTTTTCCATAATATACCTCTGTTTCAAGTTGGTTTGATGGCCTCTTATATGCTTCATATACTTGTCTTGCAATCCTCTTGTTTGCCTCAACATGCATCATGTTGTAACATGTCATTTTAGCATGATTTTGGCTTAACTCCATGAAGCTTTTAGCCTTGTTTTACCATGCTAGAGCTCTTTTTTGCCTTGTCTTAGTCATGCTTGCATTGTTTTGTATAGCTACCATGTAATCTAGCTTGTTAGCTTTGAATGTCCAAGTCAATAGCATGCTTTACTTGGGTCATTTCAGTGATTTGGCATCACTTGTTATGTTATTTCAATCCATATAGTATGCTCAGATACTTACACTTATCACTCCTTTAATGTTTTAAAGAGTTGATGTCTTATGCCTCATGAATGGACCATTGTGTATGCCTCCACGTTTAGGCCTCTAGGATGCCATTTCAATGCGTTTTTGGTCTTGTTCTAACATGCCAAAACTCTGATTTTGGTTGTTTAAATCATGTCATGTTTGGTTTTGATAGGTGTAGTGTAACACCTCTTTTGTAGCCTTGCTTGCCTCATGCTTTCGGCCCTTTATTCTACCATGTTTTGGCATCATTCCTTGCATGTTTTAGGCTTATTTTGGCATGCTTTAGGACTGTTTTGGTTCACTTTGGCCATTTACATCATGTTTCATATAGCCTTGGTTTGAACCCCTTGGCTAGCCTTAAGCCTTGAGCCTTTTTGCATGATTTGCTTGTTTTGTTTGGTTGGTTTGGCACCTTTGCTAACATGATTTCAGAGCTTACATTGTATGTCACATGTCCATGTTTGTCCTCTTTTAAATGCTCTTGAAAGTTGCCCTCCAATGCCTAGGTGTTGGACCATTTACATGTGCATATTTGCTTTTCATTTTCATGCTTCCAATTCATCACTTTGGCCACTGATTTGGGCATGTTTGAGAGTAGCCCATTTTGGTTTAAGTCCATCTTACCATGTTGTTGCATGCTTGCTTCATTTTGCATGTTGTTACATGCCATGTATCTTCACATGTTTAGGTTGTATGCCTATTGCATATTAGGTGCATTGCATGATCTTGTTGCATACTTGTTGCATGCTTGAGTTGCTTGCATCCGGCTTGCATGTTTGCATTGCATTGTGTGTGCATCCCTTGCCTCTTGATCAAGCACGATAGAGGTTGGGGCCCCTTATGTGTTTTTGTGCATTTCATTTGATATTGAATTGCACACTTGGCTCTTTGGGCCATCATGCATTGAAATGCGTGATTGGTGGCCAGAGGGTCGAGAACCATACTCCCTTGAGTTCATGACATGATAGGAAGGGTGGTTGTGCATACGTTGTCTTGTAAATGTATTGCCATGCTCTGTTTTTCCTCTGCTACAGCAACAGGAGCTTTTCACAGGAAAATATGGTTGATCGGCCATATTAAGTGCCGATCGGCAACAAACATTTGGCCGAGATCCTTTTGTTTGGTCGATGACCAATTTCATATGGGTGATGGCCCTATTTCTTGGTCGATGGCCTCCCAGAATGTCCACAAGGTGGTTCAGAAGTGTCACGGAAGTTGGCACAATTTTCAGAGGAACAGAGCAGTGCAAATAGAGGCAACATGAAGCATGGCAACGGATTTCCGAGCAAAGCCGACCGAGCATGCATTTGTCCCTCTTCTTGAGGCTGTTTTACTGTTTTCATAGCTTGATTAATTTGTTAGTTAAGTGTTGTGTAATAATTAATTAGCTTGTTAGTTAGTTAATTAGTTAATTTGTATTATTCTTTTGGTCCCTCCGTCGAGAGGGCGTAATTTTGTAATAAGCGTGCATGTGTGTGATGCATGTCTTCCAACCCCTATTTCTTTCTCCCTTTTACTTAACCGCTTACGATGGTTAGTTTTAGGGTATATTCCAATTAGCATCCTTATGCTATGCATGTTTGCATCATTCATCTGCATTGCATGCACCGGGCTCGGCGCATCATACTAACTGCATTGTATTTCAATTCTAATTTGAATACATGTATCGAATTGTCGCATCTCATATGCTATTTTAGAATAGCCGAGCCTATTTCTAGTTGCATTTTGCATGTGTTACATTAGCCATCTTAACATGAACTAGGGTCATGCATTGATTTCTAACTAGTTCTCTATTTTGGCTCGGAGTGCACTGTGAGTGTTTATGCTTTAGCATCTTGCATATATGTAAGTGTTAACATGACAGCATGCTTGCCATGAGACTAATTGCTTATGTGATATAACTGCCTAAATGCCTGTGGGTGAAGGTTGGATTACTTGAATTGGAACAATTCATTGAAATCCGTGTTTTAGCCTACTTGCGAGTGGCAAACTTCAAACCATTTCCAAACAAACGGAAATGCAATGCTTTGTTCCAAATTAGGCGATCTAGTCTATACTTGTGTGTTGTGCGCATCACATAGTAAATTCTAGCTAATAACCAGAATAAGAACGCATATGTTTTCAAAAATAAGATATCATGCTTAGTACAGGCCGATCTTTGATCGGGCGAGCGGGGGTGCTCATAGATTACCTTCCCCTCTCGTACCCAAGTTCCCAAGCCGAGGCAACTTTGGTGATGATGGACACGTGGCCTTAGGCACAAGTCAGAGTTTCCTAAATTCCCCCAAAATAAATATTTAGGTGGCGACTCTGTATCTGGCAAAGCAGTCCATGTTTGGCACTTCTTTCTTAAAAATTAATTTTCCAAAACGATTTGCCAGATTTGGACACTTTGGTGATTTATCATTCTCACATCGCACATTGTAAGATCAGATTAAGAACCATGACAATTGAGTCCGAACTGTAGCGTGAAGCCCAAGGGCGCGCCTACAATCATCTCAAGCCTAGGTCATCTCAAGCCCAAGTCGTCTCAAGCCTAGGTCATCTCAAGCCTAGGTCACACCTTTGAACGTCTTACACCTAGGCCGTTGAGCACCAACACCTAGGACCATCTTGGAACCACTTTGGTTGACCTCCACCTTCACCCTGGCATATTGGCTGAGATGCCATCATCTTGGTCGAGATGTGTATCATCTCGGCCGAGATGTTATCATTTAGGCATCCTAGATCCTTGATCCTTGAACCTGGCAACCTTTTATTCCGGGACTGGTATGACCTAGGCCGAGGTGTGGCACATCTAGGCCAAGGTGTGGCACACCTAGGTCAATGTTATTCTCCTTAGCCTAGATCAGGAAGACCTTACTTGCCGAAGCCTATGTCTTGATCCGAGATCATTGCCTTGTCAGAGTGCCCATGCCACCTCACTTGTTGTACACACTTTGTCATACTCTTATCTAGTCATTCTGGCAGCTTTTTGAGGAGATCCAACCAGACGTTGCCACGTGTCCCAGCAGAGGGTTAAGTCAGCTAGCAGTAGAGAAAACATATCATTTGCTATATCTTTGCCCTAGAAGAGAGAGAAGCTCTAGGAAAAAGAAGAAGGAGTTCTTGAGAGAGAACTAGATTTCCAAGCTTGATCCTTAGAGTTTGAACCATTTGATTCGTGTTTTGAGGTCAGATTCTTGATCTACTCTTGTTGTTGTTTATGTTGATCTAATCACATTGCATGATCTAGCATGATTCATAAGCCACGCGTTGATTTAAAGTTTAGTTTTAGAAAGAGAAAATGATGTTCTTGTGTTCTTGAAGAAAAACCATGTTTTGATCCGAAAGTTTGTATCAAGATCCATGTTTTTGTGTTTGTTTTCAAGAAATTTCCAAGTATGGGTACCCAGGTCCATATTTTTGAACTCATAACATGAAATCTCAGATTTTGAATAAGAAGTTATGATTTTAGCATTCATGTTCTTCATGTTCTTTAAGGGGAAATCCAGATTTCCAGACTTCATTTCCCTAAGTGTGGTCACTGAGACCACTCTTGCCTAGATCTCACACCTAGGCCAAGCATCGTATCTCACCTTGGCCTACCTTGCATGATCACTTACACCTTAGCCTATCTTGCATGCACACCTAGGCCTAGGAGACCACACCTCGGCCAAGAGGTGTGGAACCTTGGCCAAAAGGTGTGGGACCTTAGCCAAGACTTCTTGAGTTCAGCCAGCTAGGCCATTTTGGCCTAGATCATCTTTGTGGATCCATTCTGAGACCTGGTTGGTACCCAGCATGTTTTCCCTAGAAGAAAAATTGTGTTTTGACTCCCAGCACATGTTTTGCTTTGTCTTGACTTGGTTTTGGAAAGAAATGCTGGGATCATTTTCATTCACGTAAAGCTTGTTTTATGTAACGACTCGGATTTTAAATTCACATTGGATTGATATATAGTGGTGCCTGTCACCTTAAAATTTGTATGGTTGTCGGACTCTTGATATTGATGGGTTGGCAAGTGAACTATAAATATTATAATTGAGGACCTTTGGATGATGTTTGGAACCTTGATCGAAGCATTAACAAGATATATAGATAAGATTAGATAAAAAGTCCCAAATTTGAGTTTGAATTTTTGACCAGCCGTCACTCTTTTGCCCTTTTTTCCTTCCATACTTAGAATTTGAATGTGAGGTTGGAACCATTGGAAAGCTTGTTTCCGGGGCTTCAATTTGAACACAAGAACGTCCTAGAAATGAGTCCCGATGAGAGAGTTATACCCGTTTGAAGTTTCCACATCTGTGCTGGAAGCAGAGCCGCACGTGCGGGGAATAGCGCCGCACGTGCGGGCTGTGGGGGACAGCAGCTAAAAAAACGTGATTTTTGGACCATTTCTTACATTTTCTTTTCCTCTCTTCTTCTCCCCTCTTCCATGTCCGAAAACTTAGCCCTAAAAACTTTGATTTCCTCCACTTTTATCAACAAATCAACCATGGATTTTGCATCAACGATGAAGAACAAGTGAAGATCAACATTTTCAACCGATAGGATTTTGAAATTTCGAAGTTATGCTCTTGACCTAGCTTCCTTGCTTTCAATCTTGAGGTAGGGGTCCTAGTTCTCCTTCAATGCTTACATAAATAGATAGATTTTTGGTATTTTGGAGTATATAAATGCAAAATCTACATGTTGAGCATATAGGGTTATATTATGGAAATTTGGGGATTTCGGATTTGAAGAATTTGGGGTTTTATTGTTGGGTTTAGATTATGGATTATGAACCTAGGATATATAATCAAGGGAAAAATTGGAAGAAAAAATAATGGGTTAAGAAGTTTGAATTTTTCTTGAAATTTCTAGGTTTTTCTAGAAACCCTAGGTTGATTTTTGATGATAATCAATTATTTGGCCCAAATTGAAAGTTGAATCATGAAATTGGTAGGTTGAATTATCTATGTACAAGTTTAATTGGAATTTGGTTATGTTTGAAAATTATGTTTAAAATTTGCGAATGAATTTTGTTATGAGCAATGTAAATCATGTTATAATGAGAAGGAAATTGGAGGAAAGGATTTATAAATGATATAGATGACATAAACTCGGTTATGGAATGTTGAAATGGAATTTAAGAATTTCTCTTGAATTATGTTGAATTATATTTAATGATGTTGAGTTGAATCATGTTGCTTATGTTGAATTGTAGTGATTATGTGAGATGGTATTGACTATGTTGACTTTGATTTTTGTGACTTAAAATGTAAAGTTTTCCGAAATGGGTTAATCCCAAATTATTTTGCTAAATACTTGTGGGCTTGCTTAGTTGTTAAAATCAAGAGAATGATTTATTTTTGGAAAAATGTGGAAGATGTCCATACAATTCCTTCCTATCTTGAAATCGAAGTGATTGATTAAAAATTCCATATTGTGTTTGCAAGAATGGTAATCTTCTATTTCTATATATAGATATATTGAGATGGAGGAAATTGTGGTATAATGGATGGATAATGGTAGGCTTGTGAAGAATAATGAAGGAAGGAAAAAGAACTAATGACTAAGTCATATATGTGTACAGGGCATACTTCAGGAGGGCCAAGCACTCCGTTGTAGCACTGTGAGTAGTAGTACTTCAATGTATCTTTAACCATTAATGATTATTGTTATCGACGTTATGATCTTTGTCATAAGAATTATGTTGACATGTATGTTATGTATGCTACGTAAATATTGTGAAATTATGGAAACATCAAAGGTGTATGCTATATGAGGAACATTGTGAAATTATGGAAACATCAAAAAGGATTTGTGAAATATGCATCTCGAATTTGTGAAGTATGAATTTCCGAATTGTGAATTGTGAAACTATGAAGCCAAGGGCCGACTTGTGAATTTATGTGGCCAGGGGCCATTTGTGAACTGTGAACCTATGTGGCTAGGGGCCATTTGTGAAATTATGAAGCTATGAGGCCAAGGGCCGACTTGTGAATTTATGTGGCCAGGGACCAATTGTGAACTATGAACCTATGTGGCCAGGGGCCATTTGTGAAATTATGAAGCTATGAGGCCAAGGGCCAAACTTGTGAATCCAAAGGGCCGAAGGCCGATGTGATAAGTTGTGAATCTATGAAACCTAAAGGCTATTGTGAATGTGTGAACCCCTCAGGCCAAGGGCCGAACTGTGGAATTGTGAAACCGATAAAGTCATCTGTAATCTAATGAAAATGTGCTTACTTTGTCCTGTTAACTTTATGTTAATTATGTCAACTCGTGGGAATGATGTAACGGTTACCATTAGGACTCTATTAATTACAAGGCAAGGCAACTATGTTAACATATAAGAACGATTAAACAACGGTGTATACTATTGATTAATAGAGCACGTGAATTAAGTCATTTACCCAAAAGAATTTATGTTCATTCTTGAAGAATAGATTCTGAGTAAATATAAGAGTAGCTATGTGTATCCATATGAATTTGAAGTTATGTTGCTATGTTGCTTATGAATTGGAAGTTATTCAGAATCTACGATATAAGTGCAAAGTTTAGCATTATTATGTGACTCTTATGAGAATGTGAATTAGTCTCTTATTGTTAAGCGTATGATAATGACATGATACAACAAGAAACGCTCCAGTTATAATATGTTTCGTTTGAATTAATGAATGATGTTCAAGTATGCTGAGGTATGTTTCAAGTATATGTTACAAGTTTGAATATACTACAAGGTCAAACAAGTTTCAAGGGCTTTATGCCAATGTTTCAAGGGCCTCGTGCCACCACATTTCAAGGGCTTATAGCCATCAAGTTTATGTTGCAAGATTGGGCCTAAGGCCGTTATGTACTTAGCACAGAATCAGACTATTACATTGACATGTATTATATTTCAAGTTAAGCATCATTTTATTTATGTATTACTATTCACTGAGCCCGGCTCACTCTCTATTATGTCTGTTTCTGTAGGTCACCAATCAGGTGGTCAGTCCTAGCCAAGACGACCGTTTTCTTTTGTCAACCTTCGTATGTCCAAGCACTGTATAAGCCATTTATTTTATCAAGTTGTTAAGATGTTGACTTGCTTATGGGTGTCCTCTAAGGTTGTTGTATATCCTTTCATGTTTGTTTTTTTTTTGTATACGCCCAATCATGGGGCTGGCATTGTAAATGTGTATGTATATGCTCCGAGTTATAGTTGGAACTTTATCTATCCACTATAATGCATGTGATGAATGAGATCCTGGCATGTAGAAGTAGCTCAATGGAGTTTATTTGTTTCATTATTTCCATTTTTTCGTGCTTCCGATAAGGCCCCGTATGTTATATTACCAGGTTATATGTCCGTTTCTGAATAGGTCATGCCCAAACTTTTAGGGGCGGGTTTGGGGCGTGACATTTTAAGAATGCATTGCACAACTATCTTTGAGAATTCCTTCTTGTCTTCTTGAAATGTATTCAATGGACTTTGCCATGTATTTGTAGATCTTGGATCCTTGCCTTAATCCCTACACCCAAAGAGCTAAGTAAGTGGTATTTTTAATAAAGCTATGTTATAATGTTTTGATAAAAGCTTTGCTTTGCTTTGTTTTGGAAAAGTATTTGATCAAGCACGAATGATTATCTTCTAATTTTTGTATCAAGTATTATGTTTATTTTGATAACATTCTTGGAAGGTCCTTTCGTGCTAGGGGACGTTAAGCCTATGTAGCACCTTTGTTAGAGATATCTCTTTTGCCACCGACGGTCTTATACGGGTGGGTTTGTCTAATCGATTTCGGGTCGGCCACCGACGGTCGTGAACGGGTGTGCCTCGATTCTGAGATGATTATTCCCTTGTTTTGCCACCGACGGTTTTTCGGGTGGGTTATCTAACCGATTTCGGGTCAACCATCGACGGTCGTGAACGGGTGTGCTTCAATTCCGGGACGGTTATTCCCTTGTTTTGTCAAGAATATCATCCCTTGGTATTATGTAGATGTTATCAAACATCCAAGAAGGTTTGAAAGAATTTGATTGATGAACTTGATTCATCCCATGTTTTGTTACAAACTATGATATATATTGTTTTGATAAAGATCTCGGATATCATTCACTGAGTATCCAAGCCCACCCTCTCCTTTATATATATGTAAGTGATGAGCAAGAAGGTGATGTCGCCTAAGCTTTATTTGGAAGATGTTTTGATTCTTGTTTTGCTAGCATCTTGAACATCATGCTTCTTAGTTTGTAATTCATTTCTTTTGTATGTGTTGGCTCGAGAAGCCTTTTGATCAAGATGTAAGATGTATTTTATTTTTGTATTCAAGTTGTAAAACCATGTTAAGATGTATGACATTTCATTTGATCTATGCATGACTCTTATGGATTACTTAGATTTAAATTTGCTTCCGCACATGTAAGCCCCATATGTATACTCTGATTGTGTGAATCTTTGTAAGTTGGTCTTTGGTAATCTTGGATTACTGGCCATCATGGCACCATTCTACTAGGGGCGGAATGGGGTCGTGACATCTCTCCTGCAGCAACAAAGTACAAACAGAGCACAAACCAGAGTATTTTCAGGAAATGTTTATCCACCCTACCTCTCCTTATCAACAAACAGGTCAAAGGAGGGGTATTGATTCGCAAGCCATCAATCGACGCAATTTCATTGTGTGATGACTTATGAATCAAAGGACACAATTTTAATAAATGGTAAGGAAAGGCCAACAAAACCCCCTCCCTATCATGGATTGATCAAGGAAAATGGTTGACCTTGGAAACGTGAACCATTTCATCACTTAACAAGTATGAAATAACTTAAGTCTCCGTGTGTTCAATTAACGTCCGATTGAACACAAAACCTTTTATTATCTTGCATCACTTTTAGTCCCAATTTTATTACTTCATTTTAATTACCTTGCATTTGTTAACCAATTGAGTCCAATAATGAGCTTAAAGTCCACTAATGGAGAGAAGTACCAAACCAAGTGTTGTTTTAGGCATGAGAGAAGTGTCATGCTGTTATTAATGAACATTCGAAGAGATTAAACCATTAAGCAGAACAACCTCAATCTCAAGTTTAAAGAAACGATCGGTTTGAAACCACCCTCAAAGCAAATGAAAAACCAAGAAATATGAGAGGTTGCAAAGATGATTAATGGTAATCACAAGTATGGAAAACTTGAAGTAAATGTTATCAACTCAAACAAGTTGGTGTCTAATGCTTAAAACACCAATCCTATGAGGACCATTGCACTACAAGCATACTATACAAAGCATGAATGAAGCTAACACATAAAAATAGTCCTAAATCAGTCCAAAAAAGTGTTGGAATTAAGACAAAAACAACTGCAACAACTAGCTAAAATATTGAGGAATTAAAACTACCACACAAGCACAAGGAAGGGAGGCAACCCCTCCACTTTTGAAACTTCAAAACATGATTTTTGCCTCTGAAAAACCTCTGAAAATTAGTGGTAAAAAGCTCAACAAAATTTGATGAAAATGTGGGAAACACAAGGGCAAAGGCCTTAGAAAGCAAGGTTCAAAGAAAGGTTATCAACCCCTCTACCTTTAATGGCCTTAAACCACAAGTTTCAGCCTAAAAACACATGAAACAAACAGCTCAAAAACGACAAGAAATAATAGAAAACAAGTAGTGTAAAGATGGTACAAAAAGAACTTGAAAGTATACCTCTTGAAGAGGAATAAACCCTTGAGTTACAAACCACCAATTTCACACTCTCAAGTACCTCAAGAGCTATAATTCAAGCCCAAATCACCTTAACAAGGAACTCTCTAGGTTTGGTTTAGAATGTTTGTGCAAAGGCTATGTAAGTTGCAAGAGAGAGAGAATTGTAGAGAAAGAGAATTTTGCTCTTCCAAAAATATTTTCTCACTCCTCAATTTTTCCAACCTTGAAAACAAGATGGGAGGTCATCTATATATAGAAAACCATGTGTCTATCTCAAAAATATCTGTATACATACAGCTAGAATGGTGCATGCACATGAGGGGACAATTGGTATAAAATATCTGATTTTTTGCACTAGTGGTCGGCAGGCCACTAATAGTGGATGGCCAGCAGGCCACATTAGTAGGCGACAAGCCACACTAGTGGACGGCAGGTCCCTGGAGGCACAGGTTTGAAAAACCACTATTTTGCTCCAAAACAAGACACAAAGTTTGAAGGTTCAAAACTGAGGTTTCCTGCTAAAGAAGTCAAGCATTTGACAAGCGTACACATTCATCATTGAGTGATCAATCAGTGTCACCCAAGTCGTAAGGGCAGTCAAAAATGAGGTGTCTACAGTAGCAAAACTAAACAATAAGCTACCTCTCCAATCCACTTAAGGATCTCAAAAGGTCAAATGAATCGAAGGGCTAACTTCCCACTCTTTCCAAATCTTATCAAATCCTTCCTAGGTGATATCTTCAAGATGACATGGTCTCCTACCTCAGAAGACAAGGGTCTCCTCCTACGGTCAGCATAACTTTTCTGGCGACTCTGGGCAGTAACCAATCTCTTATGAATAAGTTCAACTTTCTCCGTCATTTTCTGGACTAACTATGGACCCAACATAGGTGAATCACCCACCTTTGCCCAACACACAGGGGATCTACGCAGTCGACCATACAAGGCTTCAAACATTGCCATGCTAATACTTGATTGGAAGCTATTGTTATAGGCAAACTCCATTAAAGGCAAGTGTCTCTCCCACGACCCTTTAAAGTCAAGAACACAACCCCGAAGCATATCCTCAACAATCTGAATAGTACGCTCGGACTATCCGTCAGTTTAAGGATAATATGAGTACTAAAAGTCAATCTCGTGCCTAAGGCACCCTGTAGGCTCTGCCATAACCGAGCCGTGAAATGCAGATTTCTATCCAAGACAATCATCATAGGGACCCCGTGCAACCTCACTATGTCCCTAATATAGAGGTCGGCAAGATGATCTACCGAGTCACTCACATGCATAGGTATAAAGTGCGGCAACTTGGCCAACCGGTCAACTACCACCCAAATTGCATCACTACCCCGTTGAGTCCTCAAAAGGCCCACAACAAAATCCATAATGACATGCTCCCACTTCCACTCGGCTATAGGCAATGGTTGTAACAAACCCGCTAGCCTCTAATGTTCGGTCTTCACTTGTTGACAAGGCACCTCGACACAAACACAGCCACATTCTTTTTCATTTCTCTCCACCAAACAGCTAAGGTCGTAATACATCTTTGTGCCCCCTGGATGCACTGCAAGGTTTGAATGATGAAACTCTCGAACTACTTCCTCTCAGCAAGACTCCGATACGAAAAGACGGTCAAGGTATCTAACATTCGAGTTTGAATGCATTTTTAAACCTCTTTCTACTTTCCCACTGGAGATCTTCTCCCGAAGAGATTCTACCTCAAGGTCACCCTTCTGTGCTTCTATCACTCTGTTCATAAGTGTAGGTTGTACAATTACCGAAAACAAGGTTGCAGACTCTACGGACTCACTAAGATGCAAGTCAAACTCCCTAATAGCACCCAACATTTCCCATTCCCAAATGGCGATACAAGCTACACTGTTAATAGATTTCCTATTCAAGGCATCGGCCACAACATTGGCCTTTCCCGGATAATAATGTAACTCAAAATCATAATCCGCTATGAACTTCATCCACCTCCTCTGCCTCAGATTCAAGTCTTTCTGTGTAAACTGATATTTTAGACCCTTATGATAAAAAAACACCTCAAACTTCTCACCATATAAATAATGCTTCAAATCTTTAGGGCAAAAATCACCGCCGCTAACTCTAGGTCACTAGTAGGGTAGTTTCTCTCATGTATTTTCAGCTACCACGAGCCATAAGTTACTACCTTCCCCTCTTGTATCAATACACAACCCAAACGTTCCCGTGAAGCTTCACAATACACAGAGTAGCCCAAACCCCACTCTGGAATAATCAAAACTGGAGCAATAGTAATTCTAACCTTAAGTTCTTGAAAAGAATTCTCACAGGTCTCACTCCACTCAAATCTTATCCCTTTCCTTGTCACCCTAGTCAATGGTGAGGCTAGCTTAGAGAAATCCTTCACAAATCTACGATAGTACCCGGCCAACCGCAAGAAACTACGGATCTCAAAAGCATTCTTAGGTTGTCCCCAATCTTGCACTACTTTTATCTTGGATGAATCTGCAGTCACCCCTTCCCCGAATACCACATGACCTAAGAACTTAACTTCCCTCAACCAGAATTCACATTTCCCAAACTTAGCATACATTTTGTGGGCTGTAAGCAACTCAAGCACCACTTGCAAGTGTTCGTCATGCTCCTCCTCAGAGGGTGAGTAAATTAAGATGTCGTCCACAAAGACGACCACAAAACGGTCTAGGAACTCACGGAAGATCTGGCTCATCAAAACCATAAATACAACTGGTGCATTGGTTAGCCCAAAGAGCATCACTAGGAACTTATAATGGCCATACCGCATACGGAATGCCATCTTCTGGATATCCTCCTCCCTTACTCTCAACTGGTGATAACCCGATCTCACATCTATCTTAGAAAAACAACAAGACCCCTTTAACTGATCAAACAAATCATCTATTCGAGGCATTGGGTACTTGTCCTTAATAGTTACCCGGTTCAACTTTCGGTAATCTATACAAAGTCAGAACACACCATCTTTCTTTTTGGCAAAAAGAGTCAGTGCTCCCCAAGGTGAAATACTAGGGCGAATAAAACCCTTATCTAACAATTCTTGCAGTTGAATCTTTAACTCACTCAACTCAGCAGGTGCAAATCCATACGGTGCCATAGAAATCGGTGCCGTGCCAGGCACTAAATCAATAGAGAACTTGATCTCTTAATGAAGTGGTAGCCTAGTAAGATCATCGGGAAAAACGTCCGGGTATTCACAAACCACCCTTGACAACTCAACTTGGACTTCATCACACTCCCTACTTAAGAAGTTGGCAAGAAGGCAACTAAGTTCACTCCGCCTACGCAGATCATACATTGGTCATAAGACTCTATCAACTTGGTCCCCTAAGAAATAAAAGCAATCATCGCTTAAGGTACATACAGTAATCCTTTAATGGTAACAATCTATGACAGCCCGATATAATGACAACCAGTTCATACCCAAAATAACATCAAAACTAGACATGTCAATCAACACAAATGTAAAAGGAAGTCGGTGGCCGGCAACCTCTATGTCATATCCCCGACACCCCTGCTTCAAAACAATCTCACCACCAATAGGTGACTCTACATAGATAGGATACGCTAATCAAGCCAACTCTAACCCCAAAACTGATGCAAATGCAGATGAGATAAATGAATGAGATGCACCCCTAAAAATCAATACATTAGTAACTGAATTGCAAAACAATAAGGTATCTCTCACTATTGAAGGAGCTGGTATAAGATCTGGCACGGTAACAACATACACATGCCCTATAGGTTTCTGCTCAACCTGCTCACCCTCGAAGCATAAGCATGATGCACTGCTTGAGCCAAAGAGGCTCCCTGATTGACCCTTAAGGCCTGTGCTGACTGTGCCGGCTGGTGGCTCTGTGTCTGCCTTGAACCAGACGCACCAAGTGTGCCGCCCAACTGAGGGCAAAACCTCTTCATGTGCCCCACTTGCCCACATTGATAACAAGTGAGCGGCTAGCCTCTCCACTGACACTGACGCTGAGAATGAGCCGAAGACGATGCAAACAGCTACCCTCCTCCTTTCTGTGGGCAAGCTGGAGACTTGTGGCCTAACTGACCACACTTATAACAAATGACATCTCCCTAACCACCTCTTCCAGAACCCAAACTCGGTACTGGAAAAGTGGACCTCGACTAAGCTTCCTAGGACTACTGTGGGTTACAACTCCTCTACCTCTTACTGTCTCCCTGAACATCTTGACTCCTCTTAGAGCGCCTCATCCTTTCTTCCTTCATCTGCATTACGGTCTGTAGGTGAGTCGCCACCTCTACAAGGCGTCCATAGTCTCTAATCATTGACCCGACCACTTTGAACATGAACTCGGTCCTCAATCTCTTCTCGAACTCTAAACAATGGCACTCCTCAGTCGCTACGAGTTCTGGTGCAAATCTCTACAAGCTAGTAAATGTGGCCTCAAACTCGGCCACCATAGTGTTCAACTGCACAAGCTTGGAGAACTGATCTCTTAACTTCTCCCTAATAGTGGGAGGCAAAAACTTATCTTTAAAAGTGCTGACAAAAGCCTCTCAAGTCACCTCAATGCGTCCACGCGGATACTTCCATCACTAACCCGTATCCCCTTTCAAATGAAAGGATGTCAAGGTCACACTCAACTGGTCGTTCTCGATGCCAAGTATCTCAAACGTCTTCACTATTTGCTCTAGCCACTCATCTGCCTTCAGTGGCTGCTTGGGATCACCCAAAAACTCATCAGGATTCGAGTAGAAAAACTCTCGCTTTAAGAAAGATGGCCCTGCCTCAGCTACTTGGGCCTGGACTTGATTCTTAGCCCTGAGAATGTCCATAGACTCCTGCAATGCTTCTGCCATTTCGCGAGCTAAGGAGCCCATGGCCTGCTGACCCATTGGTTTGGTCACATTGGCCTGGCCAACCCCTTCTTCTTGCGCTAGAATATCATCCGATAAAGGCGCCTCATGCCTCCTTGGCCTACCACACCTACCACCACTACGTCCACGTCTTGACATCCTAATGAAGGTAACACAAGAGATTAGCACATTTACAAACGTGCCGAAGTTAACTCACTCGCATCCTAAAGCGGTGGACAACAGTAATTCACTCCACATAAGCACGTTGTCACATAAACATATACGAATTTCATTTCTAGATAATGACCATCCCGCAGCGTTACTAGAATTCCAATTAAAAATAGCAGTGATCAAGTGCTCTTCTAATAAGACTTCTAGAAACCCGTAGACCCAATCAACGTCCTAGAAATAAAATCCCATACCTATATAACCACATAGCATGTTATCATGTAAGCACATCGTACATACTAAAGTCTCTATTAAGCAAGACAAACCCATTGTGGCAATAACCACTTCCCACGCACCCAAAGTATTCGAACCCAATATGCTCTGATACCAAGTTGTAACACCCCAAAATAATTATAATAATCCAACTCCAAACAATTAATACAAGATGACATAATTGAAATGATAAGCTTTCATTAATTAGAATTAATATACAAAAAGTGATAAGGAATGAAAGCTAAACAAATGTTCATATGCCCTAATGGCTTACATCTTTCCAAGCCAAGGCTTGGGTACATCAAAAATGAGTCATAAGCTCAATACAAATAAAACCCTAGGCATGTACAAAAGTTAATTATAAGATAAACAAAACTGAGCCTTCAGCTCTACAATCCTCTCAAGCTAAGTCCTTGGTGGAGACATATTATCAGCACCTGAAAATGAGTTTCCCAAGTAGTCCAGTAGAAATAATCTAACACGATGTATGAATCTTAACAAAGATATAAGTATGATATGCATATCCGATGCCCATGATAAAATCATTTATAACTCTTTTATAAAACCATGCCATGCCAAGCTTTATATTTCAATTCATTTTATCTCAATTCATGAGTCATTCACTATTTTATTCAAACAACCAAACTGAGGGTACAACTCAATGGGTTTCTAACCAGTATAACCATCATAGAGATAAGTCTATTTTGCCATTTTACGGATATTTTGTCCGCAGGAATCGACACCCATGTATATGCATGGTTTTCGAGACTTTCACTCTGGAGACACAAGCCAACTTAATTCAATGGAGTTCATCACATTTCTTCTCCCAAATATGAAGTACATCCCATTTCTCTTCCCAAACATCGTACATTTACAATGTATCAAAGACATAGTCATATTCAATGACAACGACTAAGAGATTAGTTGCAATTTACCTAATCCTCATACAATTTCTACAACAATCATAGCTATCCTCCATTAATAGCCCAAAACAGATATTTCTAAACAGAAATACAATCTCCATGACAGATAAATTATCCAAATTTCCATAAGTGAGTGGTAATACATATCCAACTCTACGTTTTGTATAAAAATCCATCTAATTTCATATTCCCAATACCAATTTCATTTATATATACAAAATAACTATTTGAGACATTTTAGGGCAAAACTCAATTTTCTTCCAAAATCCATCTCGGGTATCAAAATCAACAAATTTATCACAACACAACCTCACACATACTCCCATAACCATTTTTAATACATACATTTGAAAACCCCTCTTTTGATTTTAAACCAAAACCCTAGGTTTGTTCAAAATCATTCCAAATTCCAATATTCTTTACACATCAACCAATAACTAAATTAAAACTCATAGAAGAGTGTAGAAAGTCTCTACCTCAAGTTTACAAGATGAGCAATGCAAGGAAGAAACTTCAAAGACACCGAAACCAAGTTTTGTTCGGACCAAAATGAAGCTCTTAAGACGCTCTACCTCTTTCCTAAAGACACTAGGGTAGAGAAACCAACGGATCTAGGTGATTATGTAGAGAGGGTGAGTTTTAGAGAGAGGCTCTAGATCTAGGGTTTTGAGAGATTATGGGAATGGTTAATGGAATTAAAATATCGTTCATTTACACACCAAGTCTTCTGCCTTCCTCTATAAATAATTTCAAAAGAAATCGAAAGATTTTGTGCTTTGTGAAGAGGTTCAGTAAAAAGTCCCCACCAGACATTATTTTGTATTTTGAATGGCTTGACCTATTGAATGTGGGTTATAGTGATTTTTTCCTTTTGAAAACCAGGTACTTTTGGCAGAGAATCATCCTCATTGTAAAACAGATATCATAGGTGAGAAAATTCTCCCAAATGGACAAGTTTGGAAATCTCAGTTCTTGTTATTATGCATATGTACTAAAGTTCTGAGCGATGTTAATAAGATTTTGAAATTACATGACAATTTTGTACTAGGCCCATCAAGTATTACAGGATTGCCTTCCTTGTTTTGAGATTTTTTTGTGCACTGAGATTTTTTTATTTATTTTTTGTTTTGAAATATGTATATAGAGAAAATTGGAATATAATATTAAAGGTGTATTTTAATTTCCATTATAGTCATTTTACTTCAGGGTATGATTGTCATTAAAATAAATTTTCCTTAAGTGTGGGGATATTCTATTTCCACACACCAAATTATCTCTGTGTACATCTTTTATCAATCTATACATTCAATAATTTGATTTTTACTTCTTTATCTCAGTTCACATACTTCACATTCCAAATATACTCTCACCTTCTATGTGCACATCCTCTCATTCCATCCTTTCTCACTCTAAAAACCTTAACCCTAACTACACCAGCTACCGGCGACGGCAGCAGCGACGACATCAACCACTGCCCCTTCCCCACCTCTCAACCATTCTCACACAACCCTCACGATGTCGTCACCTCCATCATGATCATCGTCGGTCGTTGTCACCTCCATCGCGATCATCACTGGTCACCGTTACCTCTGCGATCCACCTCCCTACCCCTTCCCTAGTCTTCTTCGCTCCCTCCTCAATCCTCTTCGCCTCCTCCATCGTGACGCAACCTCCCTCCTTCACCCCGATAGATCGATCGATCGATTAACAGAGAAAGAAAAAGAGACAGATAGATTCGATGGTTGATGCTCGAACAAACCCTATAGATTTGATAGTTGATATCTGTACATACTCAATTGGTTCGACGATTGATATCTGAACGACGATGATCTGTTTGGCACTGGTTGTTTGAACCATCGCGATTTCTGCAGCGATCTACAAAGAAAGAAAAAAGACGAAATGGAAAGGTAAGGGACTGAAAGGAGTGGGGAAAGTGAAAGGAAATGATGTGTATGGTTGAGGTTTGGGCATAGGAGGCAACGGCTAGCGACGGCCGGCAGTGAAGTGGCTGGTGAGATAGTGGTGAGTGAGATGTGTATGAAGAAATTGTGAGATGTGTGGGTGAGATGGTGGTGGGTGACATGGTAATTTTGTTAAATGATAAAATTGTGATTCTTGAAAAAAATTCATTAAGTGTGTGGAGTAAGGAAACTTGGTGTATGGAAATAGAATTTCCCTTAAGTGTGTGTACTGAGGTAAATAGGTGTGCGGATATAGAATTCCCCTTATAAAGGGAGGCTCTATTTACACACCATTTTTCCTCTCAAGCCAAACTATTATTCAAGGCACACCTTTAATAATTTGATAAATACATATTTTGCTCAATGCACACCACAATGTTCTACATTTAACCTTACTCACACACCTCACCCACTACAATATACCCACAAACTTCCATCTTTACCCTCACTCACTCACACACCTTACTCACCCATGATATTCCATTTCTCCCTCCATTCTCTTTTTAAACCGGTGAACAGCCATTGCTGAAAACACTAATTTTCTCATCAAAGACGGTGGTGCTCAACATAGTTGAAAAGAACTTCACATTAGAGATTCAGTAGGTGAGTTCTCATTTGGCTTAGATTTTAGGGTGGAAAAAAAATGTTGTAAGTGTTCGGCAATACAGAGTCGAATTAAATGGAATTGTTTGACTATTTCTAACCGAACAAATGGTGTTTGTTCGATACTTACAAACTGAAGAATTGGATTATGTTCGACACTATGAAACCGAACAAATACAATTTGTTCGGTTTTAAGTAGTTGAACATTGATATATTATTCAACTTTGGACAACCAAACTAATACAAACGGTTTACCACTCAGCAAGTAAATCAAAAAAAAAAAAAAAAAAAAAAAAAAAAAAAAACAACAACAACAACAACAAGAAGAAAAAATAACGTTTTCCTTGCTCCATTATTCCGAATCAGTATTGCCAGATGAATCCTTCATTGAATCCAATCAAAATGTTTAATAATACGTATACAAGATACGTAAGTGACACCTTTGATTGTTGATGAGTATTTATGGCATTATACAAATGGTGTGTATCATAGCTTGTCCTTTGTTGTCATTTTACCTAAGGTTAAAATTGTAAAAAAAAATAAACTAATTAATGGTTTGCCTTGAGAGGAAAATGGATGTGTAAATAGAGCTGCCCCCTTATAAATATTTAAATTCACATTTTTACCCTTCATTTCAATGACCAAAATGCCCTCAAAAGTATTTTATTTCTTTATTAGGTTTTGGGAGCTTCTATCACTACAAAAAAATTAAGGTTTTTTGGGACAAAATTAATTTTTTGGAACCAAATAATTTTGTTGCGAAAAGTGTTATTATATTTTTGGCAACAAAAATTAGACTTTAGTGATGAATTGTTATCCTTTTGGGACCAAATTTTTTGTCACCAAAAAATAAACAAGTTTGAGACCAAATTATTTTGTCCCTAAAAGTCTATTTATTAACGACATTTCAAAATTGTCGCTAAAAGCCTTATTTTTGACTTTTTGGGACGACCTTTTAGTGACTATCCTCATGACGATGGAAATTGGTCCCTAAATATCTTTTGCAACAAAATTTTTCACTTTTAGAGACCAAAGCACTTGGTCTCTAAAACTCTTACATGTCGTAGTGTATATATCTCTCTTTGGACACACAAGCTAAGAAGAAAATATGAATTCGAAAGTTCAAAAAAAAGAAAAAAAAAAACCAATTTCAACCAGACAAATTCTTAAGAAAAAAATTTATACCATGTTTGGATTGCAGCTTTAGTTTAAATATTTTCGAAGCCTGATCATGCTAATGCAGTTCTAATATTTGTTTGATTTCTTACCATCACTTTACAATCTGAAGATTTTGCAAACCACAATGCTTTTGAGCTGCTAGAGAAATATGATTCTACTCATGTTGTCTTCAATACATGGTGGTGGATCTAGTTACTATTTGTTTGGAATCCTGTGTTCTTGAAAGTCTAATTGCAGCACTGAAGTTACTTGGCGGTACCTTGGCTGAGCACACATTTTTATTTTTTAGTGCTGGGGAAGTAAGAATCTAATTGCTGCTTTACTTCTTTCATCTCATCTATATTTTGGCAGTCTCAAAAACTAAATATATGGAGCATGGGAAAGCGTAGGTCAACATATTGAGGAAATTATTCAATATTTTCAGAGTACCACGTATCTGTACTCCTTAACCAATCATTATTTAATATGCCCCTCACATTCTTCAATCACCCAACACAATACCCTACCTATTTATTTTATCCATCAATGGCAATGCTATAAAATATCATGTATCTATACTCCAGGATTGCTAATTAATTACTGAAATATTGGGCATCCAATGACTTTAGTAGAAACCTATTTATGTATTCACACTCTAGACCTATTTTCTCTCTACACGCTCCTGTATAAGAATTCCCTCTCTTACTCATATTGAGGACTAGTTCATTCTAATTGTTTTTCAACACCCCTAACCCTCTGTATTTTTTTTTAGAGAGAGCTGGAGACTAAGGAGAAGGCAGACCAAAAGGAATAAACTAGTACGAAACCCTAACCCTCTGTATTTTTTTTTAATTTGTTGCATTTGTTTTATCTGTTCAAATTTTTTATTTGTTGAAATTTTTTTAATCTGTTCAAATCTTTGCTTTTCTCTCTCTCTCTCTCTCTCTCTCTCTCTTAACCCTTCTCAACAATGGCCACCTCCAAAAAAATTTATCTGTTCAATTCCTATCTATTTTTTCTATCTGTTTATTTTTTTATCTGTGAAAAGTCATTTGATATTTTTTTATCTATTGAAATTTAAATGATTGTGATTGAAATTCACATTGAACTTCATGCGACTCAAAACCAAAATCAAAATGCAATAAACCAAAGCTTCAATCAAAAGCGAGCTAATTACAGTAGCACCTTCAAGATGTACCAAACACATTCGGATTAAAATTTGAAAATCATTCGAGAAACATAAAGGTTACGAATTACATTAAAGTTAATTTAATTTGTTAAAAAACTCAGAGAACCAAAAAAAAAGAAAAACAAAACAAAACAAAATAGAACCAGATTTTGAGTTACAGATCTAACAATATAATCACAAAATCACAAAAAAAAAAAAAAAAAAAAAACTTGAACAAAAAGAGAAAGATTCAACATATCAAAGAACAAACAGATCAAAAACCAAGATCTCATTTGAGTACCAAACACAAACATAAACACAACAGATATATATATATATATATATATAGGCAGACAGATAAACAGATAGATAACCAAGGGGCTTTAGTCTTTTGGCCACAAAGTCTCTCATAAAGGGAGGTCTTGGATTCCACTCCTAGGAATGGAATAAGAAGGCAAGATTTTCTTGCAAGGGATATGGGTGTGACTTTCAACTCCTCCACTGTGCTAATCTAACAACTAACAATTGATTTTCGTCAATCAAAATATATATGTATAGATAGATTTAGAGAGAGATGGAGACTAAGAAGAGAGCAGACCAGAAGGAATGAGCTAGTACGAAACCCTAACCCTCTGTGAATTTTTTTAATTTGTTGAATTATTTTTATCTGTTCAAATTTTTTATCTGTTGAAATTTTTTTAATCTGTTGAAATCTTTACTTCTCTCTCCCTCTCTTAACCCTTCTCAACAATGGCCACCACCAATTTTTTTATCTGTTCAATTTCTATCTATTTTTTTCTAACTGTTTATTTTTTTATCTGTGAAAAGTCATTTGATATTTTTTTTCTCTGTTGAAATTTAAGTCTTTGTGATTGAAATTCACATTGAACTTCATGTGACTACAAAACAAAATCAAAATGCAATAAACCAGTGCTTCAATCAGAAGCGAACTAATTACAATAGCACATTCAAGAACTACCAAACACATTCCGATTGAAATTTGAAAATCATTCAAGAAACATAGAGGTTACATATTGCATTATAGTTAATCTGTTGAAAGATCAAAGAACCAAAAAAAAAAAAAAAAACAGAACCAGATTTGAAGTTGCAGATCTAACAAAAAAAAAAAAAAAACTTGAACAAAGAGAGAGAGATTCAAATTATCAAAGAACAAACAAATCAAAAACTAAGATCTCATTTATGTATCAAACACAAACACAACAGATATATATATATATATATAGAGAGAGAGAGAGAGAGAGAACCAAGGGGCTTTAGCCTAGTTGCTTAGTCTTTTGGTCACCAAGTGTCTCCTA
The DNA here is from genome assembly GCF_055761805.1 of Camellia sinensis. Lineage (NCBI taxonomy): Eukaryota > Viridiplantae > Streptophyta > Magnoliopsida > Ericales > Theaceae > Camellia > Camellia sinensis. Next base: position 133,235,333 of record NC_138973.1, read on the forward strand.
AGGAGAGGTCTTGGGTTCCACTCCTAATAGGAGGGAAAGATTTTCTTGCAAGGTATATGCGTATGAGTTTTAACTTCCCCAAGGTGTTAATCTAACAACTAACTATTGACTTTCGCTGATCAAAATATATATATATATATATATAGAGTAGACTAAGGAGGGGCCAAACTAGAAGGAATGGATTGGTACGAAACCCTAATCCTCTATTCCGTCATCGATCGAGCCGTTGGACTCCAACATCGTCGGTCGGTTAGCATCCTTTGTTGCTCCAGAGTCTTCAATCGTGTTGCCACCGTAGAGTCATAACCGAAGTAAGGGAGTAGTGGTGAGCGACTTAATCACCACCGTGGATGGATTGGAATCCGCTGTGGAGGTAGCAGTTATGATCGGAGCAGATCAGCACTAGAGAGATCGAAAACACTGGCCTCCTTGCCGAAATCATCGTGGTGTTGGTGGTTGCGATGTGATAAACGGCGGCGACGAAGGAGTTGGGATAGTGGTGGTTGTCAGTAAAGAAAGAAAGTGAAAGTAAGAGGGAGATAGTAGAGAGAGGGGGCTCAAAAACATGTGTGAATGACCGTATGTACTAATAGATATATAATGGGTAGTTTGGTCTTTTTACATTAATTTGTCCTTATGGACAAAATGTTTTAGTGCTTGGGCTTACAGACAACAAAAACTCAAATTTGGATTTTTGGCCTGAGCGACCTTGATTTTACTATATTCCTCTCATTCTCTTCCAGTCTGGTTCCTTCTTTGTAAAATAAATTTGGAAAAATTACAACAAAAAAAAAAATCCCAAAGTTTAACCCTTCTAACAAAATAAATTTTAAATTTTTTATTTTGTCAATTTAAATCATAAACTTTTGATTTTTTTTTTTTAATCTAAACCATTTGTCTATTTTCGTTAAGTAAAAATCAATGGAAAATTAGATATTTCAATCATTAAACTCAATGAAAATGGTATTTTAGACATTTCATGTATATGTACATTGAGTTCAATAATTAAAATATTGTCAATTTTATTTAACAAAAATAGACAAATGGTTCATATTGAAAACAAATCAAAAGTTTAGTATTTAAATTGATAAGATTAAAAATTGAGGATTTATTTTATTAAAAGAGTCAAACTTTGATTTTTTTTTTCCCAATAAATTATATATTTAATGTATTAGTAGGGAACAAATACCATACACACCCCTTCAAAAGACATATTGCCTCCGTTTGGCAAGCAAAAAGCCAGGCTTTTTTGGCTAAAATAGCCACAAAAAACAAAATAGGCTATTTTAGCCACAAAAAACAAAACATCAAATCCAACCCATAATCATTACAATCCTCTCTCACAAAAAAAACCAAAAAAGCCAAAAAGCCCTTCCCAAACCAGGCTAAAATAGCCCAGGCTAAAATAGCCACAAAGCCAAAAAGCCAACCCACTTCCCAAACGGAGGCATTATATGTTATTTTGGGTATGTCTTATACCTATTGTAAAAAGATGTGTAAAAAAATAGAGAGATGATATAATAGTTTTAAGTAAATAATGAGTCTATTTAGGTTGTCCCCAAAAGAGACTTATATATTTGTCGGTTCATACTAACACTTATTTTAGGAAATCATAATTTTAATCAAAAAAATTAATTATTTTCTTAATATTTTTGTTTGTAAAAAATCAATAAATTATTTTTTTTTTTAAAAAGTCAATTTTCAAAACAACCCTAAGTCTATAAATTTAAATAAATATATAAAGGTCTTTATGTTTGTCATTTTTTATGTTTTAATCTTTGATGTTTTTTTTTGTCATTTTGATCTTTCATATTTTAAATTTTTTTCAACTTACTCTTATGACTAATTTATGTTCAAAATTAAACAAAAAATAATGTATTAACTGCTACATCACATAAAAAAATATTATAATATTAGAGTTTGGGTATAAAAGGTGTGAGTTATATATAATAAAATATTTTACATCACATGACTATCAATGCGTATCATTTTTTGTCTAATTTTGAAAATAAGTTAATTTTTTAAGTAAATTAGGAGAAATATGAAACATAAAAAGTCAAAGTGGAAAATTTTTTTTAGGGCAAATTACAAATAAACCCCAAGGTTTAGTGTGTTTTGCAAATTAAATCCCAGATTTTTAATTTTGACAATTAGAACCCCGTAATTCATTCCGTGTCACAATGTAAGCCCCCCGTCCATCTCTGTTTCATGAAGTAACGAAGAAAGCCATTTTTGGCGCCTAAACCAACCCAAAACGATGTCGTTCCTTATTTGACCCATATAAAAACCCCAAATCTTGAATTTCACCAATTCGGGCTACAATTTGCCCCAATTTCTTCGATTTCATCGATTTAGGGCAATACGAACGATGAATCCACTGCTGAACGAAGCTTCATTTCAACCATTACAAAATATGAGAGAAGGAAATAGCTGGGGTGGAAACAATTGGGGTGAATCGACTCGTTGCAGTTGTAGAATGAGAGCAAGAATCCAAACTTCATGGACCCATGCAAACCCAGCTAGGAGATTTCTTGGTTGTCCAAATTATGGAGTAAGTTTCCCAGTCCCGTGAATAATATGAAATTTGTAATTTATGTACTTTATTTATTTAATTTATTTTTTTTCTTTTTTTTTTTTCCAGAAAAACAGGGCTTGTGGCTTCTTCTATTGGTATGATCCACTTACTTGTCCTCGTGATAGACAACTGTTGCCGAAGTTTGTAGACAAGGTTGCAAGCTCAGAGGAAATGGTAACTGAGATTGCAAGATTGAAGGTGGATGTTCAAACTTATCGCCGTAGACAAAAATGGATTGTAGGTGGATTGATTGTTGCAGTGATTAAAATTGGAATGTTAACAGTGAGCAGTTAGGGAATGTAGGTTAGTTAGTTAGTTTGTTAGCTAGGTAGATAGCATTTCTGGTTTAGGAAATGTAATGCAACTATGCACTTGCCAATGTGAACTTAATGTATAATTTTGAATGAAATGATAATCCTTGTTTTGTTTGTAATGTGTGTTTGGGTTGTGGTAATGTTTGTTTGGTTATATAAAATTTGTAATGAATTTGTTGCATTTGCAAAGCCAGTGCTCCGAATGTGTTCGACAAAATGTCCAAGTAAAGGGAAAACATATTACAAGCTTGTAAAAAACAGATTAAAAGCCACTGTTGAACTTGTTTCAAACCAATAGACAGCACAACCCAAGCATGTATAATAGCCATCCAATTGGTCAACCTATTCCACCTATTCAAGTTATTCCAAGCATGTAAAAAACCTAAGCATTGTTCAACCTACTCCAAACCAATATACAGCACATTCCAAGCATATATAATAACCATCCAATTGGGTACATCATTGATGTCAACCATGTATAATAAACATGTATAATAACCATCCATATATTGCTCCAAACCAATGTACATCTTTCACCATTACAAAAAGAAGTAGTTCAGCATCCATAACCTGTCTTCAGGTCACATAACCATTACCAAAAAAAAAAAAAATCCTAATTACAACATTCAGTTCACTATGTCTCAAGTAGATCTCTTTTTTGAAAGCCACATGCACATAATCCTCAACTCTCTTTTTTTTTTTTTTGAAAGAAAATGACAACCACGACATGAGAACAAGGAATTCCAGTTAGATCCCACTTGAAACAAGTGCATGTCCTATTCTCTAAGTTGACAACATATCCACTAACTCCATATCTAACTTCAAATAGGGCACCCCCTAACCAAGTCGGTATCCGTACTCTAGATTTTACCTTTGACCTCTCAATCTTAGTTTGTATATTTGCACATATTGGCCCTTAATACTTCATCATTTTGTCCCTACATTAATGTAGCCTCACCATCAAAGCCCTCTTGATCCACTCTAACATGGTGAGGATGGATCTATCTCTAGTTGGTAAGACCCAATTGTTAAAAGACTCTGAAATATTGTTCAACAATCTATTACACTTTGTTCTGGTATTGAATGCATGCCTACACCACTGAGCTGGATTAAGTCTCATCATCCAATCATGTGCTATACTGTCTATACTATGCAGCTTAGTCATATGCTTCTCCCAATCAACCCTTGTATATGCCTTTGCAGCTTTCCATACACAACTCTTTAGCTCCTTCCCTCTAAACTCCTTTTTAAAATTTGAGTAAAGATGTCTGACACAAAAACCTATAATGGCCTTCAGGGCATAATTCTTTAAGAGTTGGAACCAGTCCCTACAAAACATAAATGTCAAAATCATGAATAATGAAAAACATTAAGGAACATAACAGAATGAAGAAAAAACCATTAAATATAAATATACCTTTTGTTGATGAGTGATGAAGGTCCATCCATGCTCTGCACTTATGCCAATACATTCAAACAAATTCTCTACAAACCAAGTCCAACTTTCTTTATTCTCACTCTCAGCCATTGCATAAGCAATTGGATACATCATGTTGTTTCCATCCCATCCCACAGCAGCAAACAATTGTCCTTTACAAGGTCCTTTCAAATGACAAGCATCCAAGCCAATCAATAGCCTCACACCAGCTAAAAACACTCTTCTGATTCCATCAATGCACAGAAACATTCTCTGGAACCTAGGCTTAGTTTGAAGTTGAGGCCTTCATACATTGATGTCAACTCTTGAACCTGGATTGGTCCTTATCAACTCAGTAGCATAATCCCACAGTTTTGTATATTGTTCAGCATTTGTTCCCTCAAGTTGCACCAATGCTTGTTTCCTAGCTTTGTAACATTTCATTTTGGATACTTCTACAACACAGTCATCTTTCACAGTGTCCTTAAATTCATTTATTTTCCAAGTAGGGGTGGTCCTGAATTTGTTCACATACTTAGATGCGAAAAATGCACTAGTTACTTGTATGTTCTTGTAACTTCCGTTGCAAGTGTGTGTAGGTTTGTATGTCTTAATTTGTAACGCGTTCTCTCTACTCATGTTAAAGGCATAAAGCCTCCACTCACACCCATCACTACAGTTGACTTGAACCTTCCATGTCTCACTTTTAGTGAATTTGACATCAAGCCCCCTTTCACTGCATATTCACTCACAGCATCTTTAAATTCAATGGCATTAATAAATAACATTCCAATTTTAAATTCAAAATTAGCCTTATCAACCTCAGGCCTAAATTCAGGGTACTTTGGCTTCCCATTACCCTCCTCATCAGATCCTTCATGGGTTAATAATTCCTTCTCAAATGAATCCTCATCATTCATAACATATTCCTCAAATGCATTGCCTCCTTCTCCATTTGGTTCCTTCTCTACATTACCATCAAACATGATATCATCATCAGTAGGGTCATCATCATCCTCAGTACTAGCTAAGAAATCACTATCTGATGAGTCATCATTTTCCTCATCTTCACTGTTTGCTTCATCTTTATAATCATGAGACTGAGGATGTTGAGCATTTTCATCATCATTTATAGGGACATCAGTAAGGAACAAAACAGGGTGAGGGGTGTCTACATTGTGTGGCACATGATGCTCAACAAACAATTCTAATGTGTTTGTAGAGCCTAGATATTGAAACATTTCTAAAACATCTTGGTCTGTACCTAATCTTCTTAACCCTTTAACCAGATCTTTTGTGGGAATCCTATAAAAAAAAAAAAAAAAAAAAAAAACTATTTGTAATCACATATCCCCAACTTCTTCACCATATATATCAACTCAAGCACAGAAAATGTATCAACTTCAACAGTATCAAACACATGTACTTTACCCCCAAAGTAACTCCTAGGCCTACATCACTATCTATAAAATACCTACTATGATGTAAAACCAATTTCATATTTATATCACCCATTGTTACATTCACAAATAAACAAATATATCACAAAAAAAAAAAATGCATCAAAAATCAGTGGACTGAACAAGTGGCATGGGACGAAAAATAGAGATAAAAAATTTGATAAATCAGTAGTCCATCACTCAGTCAATGCAGTGGTCCAACCACGCAGTTAATGTAGTGGTCCATCAATGGAGATAAAAAATTTCATAAAGCATCCAAGACATTAAAGTAACCAACACACACACATACCCATGCAATAAAGTAAGATACAAACACAGAGTTTGCCATTACTTTATTTACAGAATTAGAAAAAGAAAAAACAAAACTTCATATACAAATTACAAGAAGAAAGAAACAAAACAAATCGTATAAATCACTTACCAACACTCAAAATAATAGTAATCAGCAGTACTTCAAACTCTGGTCCAGATTTTCTTCCAAATCACAACAACCGCTTTGCCCTAAATCGACGAAATCGAAGAAATTAAGGCAAATTGTAGCCCTAATTGATGAAATTTAGGATTTGGGGGCTTTGATATGGGTCAACTAAGGAACGACGTTATTTTGGGTTGGTCTAGGTGCCAAAAATGGCTTTCTTCATTACTTCATGAAACGGAGATGGACGGGGGGCTTACATTGTGACATAGAATGAATTATAGGGTTTTAATTGTCAAAATTAAAAACCTGGGGTTTAATTTACAAAACAGGCTAAACCTTGGGGTTTTATTTGTAATTTGCCCAAAAATTTAATGATCAAAGGGACAAAATAACCAATCATAAAAATGACATATTTGATACACAATTGAAATGAAACAGAGGCAGAAGCAGAGGGAGTGAGGGACCAGGGAGATCACATGCCCCTTCTATATTTTGGGATTTTTTAATTTTTTAATTTTGCAAACATAAAGAAAATATTTTAAATAAAAAAATACAAAAATATTATTAGAGTGAAATGTCAATGACATTTTAAAATTATGAGAACAATAATTGTTATTTTGATTGAAAATGAAGATATTATTATAAACCATATTATCTATGAAATTTTTTTATAGTAACGGTGATGTCATTATCATTAACATGAAAGTATAATTAATCTCACTATAAAGATATGAAATTTATTGGATTATTAGTTACATTTGACATGTGAGGTTCACTCTCTATGTGTTTATTTTATATTAGTTGGTGATATCATATATCAATAATGACATGGTATTACCATTATATTGAATTTTTAATCAAATTTTGTATAAAAAAATAATTTATTATTATATAATTTATTTTAAGACTTGTATCTATATTTTTTTGTATTGTCCACATATACTATTTACAAATAATATTATTTTTTTGACATTTCTCGAAATCAATCGTAAAAACTTGCTTGAAATATTTTTATAAAAATTTTCGATATTATAATTAATAAGTGTCCCTTCTAATTTAATTTTCTAACTCCACCACTGAACAGAGGTGATCGATGTTACAAAAAATCAAGAGTATATAATATGCATGCTTGGGCTAAGGGGAGACTCGTTCTTAAGAATTTTTTTTTTTTTTTTTTTGGTAAATTAAATTTTATTCAAACCAAAGAGCAAAGCACAAAGAACTATGGAAAATACTCCCAAAAATCATTCAAGATTCTAGTTATTGGGAGCTACTGCATTTATGTTTGTTTTTCTTTATGCAGATGCAACAGTGCCTGTCCCTGTTTGTGCTGTCTTCATTGTTGTTGCTTTGTGTTTTTGTTTTGTTTTGTTTTGGGTGTTTGTTTCGAGTGTGGATCATCTTCAGTCACTCTCTCGAGTGGCTCCTGCACGGACGGCCCAGATAGAGCCACGTCACCGACAAGGAGATGAGTTACTTAAATTTATTTCTTAAACAAAAAAATTTCAAAACACACACTCACACTGAATTTCATTACCTTTTTCTCTAAGCCATTCATTTCCTTGTGGGTGACGTGGTCTCATCTGGGTTGTCCCCTGCATGAGCCATTGAAGAGAGTGATTGGAGAGGATCCGGACTCGTTTGTTTTAGTTTGGACTCTTTTTTTTGTTTTGTTTTGTTTTGTTTTTTATATATATTTTGTTTCTGTTTATGTTCTCTGTTCATTGTTGATCTTTTTTTTGGCCACTTGCCAACAATTTGATTTTATTTTTTTATTTTTTTCTCCATGTTTGCACATGATTTGTTCTCGGTAAGTTGTTGGTCACGTCACAACAATTTGGTTTTTTTTTTTCGTTTTTCTCAGTGTTTGTAGATGAATTTGCAAAGGTTCATATGCCAACTTAATCGGGATATGTTGTTTTATTATTATGCAGTTTCAACACCTCGATGGGTCTATTTGTTAATCAGATTGTACTTCTTTTCTTTAATAATTATTTCCTTTTGATAAAAGAAAACCAAATAAGACTGATACATCAGTTATATGTTTATGTACTTGGAAAAAGAGTGCTCACAAAAATTTAATTTATGTTGTAAAGTTATATTTAGTGTAGTGTAAATCACATTTAAAATGAATTTGATTTATACATTCTAAATTTTGTATACTTCCTATTACAATTCTGCGGTCACCTATATAACGTGCGTGCATTTTAAATGTAATTGAAAACATAATTATCAAAATTAAATTATGAATTTAATGCTTACAAGGCTTTAAAATTGCAAAACTTTAAATTGAGGCTTGTGTTAAATACAATCTCCTTAAAGTAAATTTCGTCCTCACTCTGATACTTTGAGATTTACCTGCGTCTACTTCTCAGGATGCAATGATTATATCTTGAATTTGCAGCACTACAAATTCAAGCTTCGCGAACCAAACCAGTGTTGTAACTCTCTCTTTTTCACAGACCTCGCCAAAACTATTTGCAGGAAAATGAAGAAAGCAAAGAAGAGCGAAAACCAGATATGGAAGAACGAGAAAGGAAAGTGAAAAAAATTGAAATTAACAAAGGAATGAATTGCTGGAATAAAGAGGCTATTTATAGACCCAAAGCTGCCTATTCGGATAGGCCTTCATGGCTAGAAAGGTATGATTGGAAAAGGCAACCGGTCAGAAGAGAGGCGACTGAAAAATTTGACAAGAAATTTTGAAAAAGTTCAAACGAATTTTATCCAAAAAAATATAGTAGTATGGATTGACTCAACCTCGGCTGATAGTGATGTGTCTGTGTGATGGATTTGGGTCAACCCCACCTTGTTCATAACTCCCCTTCTTACAAAATTTGAGGTGCCGTTTGGGACCCATCCCAAGTGTGTCTACTTAAAGTTTATATACTCATAAAAACCTCAAGCCTTTCCTGTATGGGACAAGCACATTTCACAAATGTGTAGGAACTAACTTCCATCTTTACGAAGTTCAAATGCTTTTTGAAATCTCATTCATCCAAAAATGTTTTAAGCAACCAAATATATGATGTTATTCACTACATGACATTAAACATGAACCCACTTGGACCCATCAAAATTAGCGCTTGGGTTCCACTTTAATTAATGCTCAAAAATAGCAAAAAATAAGATTTATAAAACCATTTTTCAACACTTTTCACAATATTTATTTTAGACACAACATTATTGATTCACTTGATGTGTTTTTTAGCCATTTATATGTCGATCTATCATATTGAATTGATTTAAAAAATAATAAAACCTATCTTGTGAGACAGAAAGTGGGATATAGATGGTAAAAGAATTTTGGCAAAATAATTCGATAATATAAACCATCTCCCCTTTGCTTTGGGTTACGCATATCAATGAATCATCCAAAGACTGCATTCAAACTGTCTTCAACCTACTACCTCACTAAGAGAAAAGAAAAGAAAAACGTCACAGGTCACCAGAGATTTGGCATCGGCAGAGAGGGCAAGAATTATGGTTAGAGAGCCAATTGGCAATACAAGTTTTATGGTAGACATGGCCACATCATGGGACTTGTTCACCAGTTGTGCCTCTTTTGAACCCTTCCATACACACCGTACAAACTCTGGTGACCGAAGCGGCAACGGTTGCTAAACAACTCATTTTCTGGGCTTGTGTTGGTGGTGAAGGATCTGTAACTTTGGTCTCATGGATTGAATTGCCCTCTATTGTCAAAGCTTGGTCGAGGACGAAAGCATCCTCGTATGCCATTGTTGTGTATGTGAAAGATGATTTTAGAAGAATTTTTATGTGTGCAGGCATTCTTCGATTTTTGGTTGGTTTATATGGTGAAATTCATTATATTTAATGATGTTTTTGTGTAATAATACGAGAGATATAGTATTTAGTGATTGATTTAGCACATCACGTGATTATGTTACATGTACATGGTATCCAATAATTATTGTAAACTTGTCTCTATTTGAGAGATTTAAGGGTTGTTTGGTTTTTGTGTTGGACTAAATAATCCAAAAGGACAAAAAAAATGTCAAGAAATCACAAAAAGCCAAAAATCACAAAAGGACAAAAAAAAACCCACCATTCCAAAGCTAAAAAGCCAAAAAAGCCAATCAAGAATACCAAACGAACAAAAAAGTCAGGCTAAAAAAGTCAAAAACCTAACTAAAAAAGGCATTATCAAACGAAGACTTAATTGGACCGTGCAATTAAGTCTTGATAAACTTATCATCGGACTTATATTGGTAATCAAGATCGTTTAACTTGTAAGATCTTTCGAGCAAATTATTCATCTAAAAAATCATCGGATAACCATAGTTACATGATCAAATTAGATCTAGTTTCAAAAAAATAAAAATAAAAACTAATAAATATGATTTTGTGAATAAATCGTCTATTATTTTGAAGGTTATGTTAGTAATTAACTACAATTATCTGATCAATCTGATGTTTTAGATAAATAATCAGCTAATTTTTTTTTAAAAGATATATATTTCGGTGAGTCACATGCGTAGTTGTAATTTATGTTAAATGAATCATTTGTTATATGATTTATTATTATTGTTATTATTATTATTATTTTGTAGTTTGAGAAAAGAAAATTAGAATACTTTAATTATTTTGAACATTATTATTAAGGTTGGTTTGCCAACTACTGAAAAAAGTCAAAAAATTAAAGACTCTCATTTACAAATTAATTTCATAATTTAATTATAAAGGATCTCAATTCCTTTCTTTCTTCTGTTACTACATATATGGTTTCTCTTTTCTTTTTTTTTGGGTGAAAATCACAAGAGCTAATAAGATAAGAATTGAGTTGATAATTTGCATGCCAATGAGATAACTTCTAAATGTATGGCACCCATTATTTTATTATTATTATTATTATTATTATTATTATTATTATTATTATTATTATTATTATTACTCATATTAATACAACTATTTCTCTTCAAAAAATAGAAGATTAACAATATATAAATGTATAAAGAAATTTAATAAATGAACTTAGAGATTCTGTCAAAAAGGGTTGAAATAGTCCAACTGTAAATCACCATAAGACAATCTTGAAGGTTGTCCTGAATGGTTGGTGGGTATGCTCCTCATACAATTGTTCAGGGTTCAACTCTTAGGGCTAGGTTACAAAAAAGAAATTTCTTGTAAATTCCTTGGTCCCAGCATGAATGTCATGCCTTTGACGAGACCAGAGAGGGGATTAGTCGAGATGCTTGTAAGCTAGCCCGAACATCCCTTATCGTTGAACCCAAAAATAAATAAATAAAAATAAAAAAATCACCATAAGACACCTGCCATTTGGCTGCTATTTGACATGCACCATGGTTATCAACACTCCATAGATTCAAAATCATTCATTAGAGTGTTCCTGGGAAACACAATTTGGCAATACCTGTATCACAAAATAATTTTAAAATAAAATAAAAAAAAGAAGAAGGAAGAAGGAAGAAGGAAGATCAAATCTTGAGAAATTGGAATCTCACTCCATTGATAAATAAAAGGACAAACTTTTAAGAACTTTTATATAAAGGGCTTTATACGATGACCTTGTTTGATGAGGGAAACATATACTAATATACATGTGTGGGGATCAAATCACACACAAAAATATGTTTGGGCTTGACCCAACTAAAGAAACATAAATGGTCCAATCAACCAAGAAACTCACCAAACAAAATAATTAGGGTAAGACAACAACCACTATATAATAGAGACCATTATGTCTCATTTCTTCAAACAAAATACCACACGGTTGTTCTTTGCCTATTTCAAAGAACCATTCCTAATTTCATCATTGAAGTGTCCTCCACCGGAATCCACCGATTATATGGCACTAATGGTGCTTTATTTTGTAAATCTATGGATCGAGCTCATCTTTTCGTTAAATCTCTTCAACACATGATCAGATTTTATGATTGCACATATAATTTTTAGTGTTTTTGTGTGTGTGTGTATGTGTGTGTGTGTGTACTACATGTGTTAGAGGCAACCTCCATTAGGACAGTTCATTCATCTCTATATAAACACGACTCCTAAAAATATTTGGCCATGAGCATTGGGTTGGATTTTAAAATCACTTTCATCCAGTATGTATAACCTTCACTTAGAGAGGCACATGGACTACACAACTCGATTACAGACCTCACAATCTCGCACGCTAATATTTTTGTTTTATTTAAATTGTATATATTATTAATTTGTTTGATATTTGCATATTTTATTCTATTAATTTATATATAGTAGCATTTTATGGTCCTTCTATAATACAAATTCCTTATTGACATGTATATTACATACAAATTATGATAATTTATGGTGTTGATACTATAATTGTCATAACTTTCAGTCATAATTAAAAGATACACTGTAACGCCCTCAAAATAAACCCATAATATCATACAGTCAAGTTGCAGGAAAGAGATATTATATTACAATCATCAGAGTATCCTTACAAAATGTATTACACGTTGACAACAAAAGTAACTGCCCTATAGGCTTACAACTTTCCAAGTCAACACTTGGTTACAAAAGAGAGCACTAACTCGAATACATATTAAGCCCTTGGCTTGAATTTACATGAAATACATCCAAAGAAAACACAACAACAAAATAGTCTGTCTGCCTCTAGCCTACCAAGCTATGTCCTTGGGGGTGGCACGTTACCTGTACCTGAAAATGATGTCCCATATAGGGTGAGCCACAGCCCAGTAGAAATACACTAAACCAACTATCAACAATGACTAAAGATTAGCAGTTGCTAGATGGCAACTCTTATACATCCACTTATATCACATTACTGTTCCACGATAATCATGTCCATATTACAACTTCACTTTCCACTTCTTATTCAACTTTGAGTCTGAAAACAAGGCTCAGTACCCTAGCCAAACATTTGATGAAATTATAGTTCATCACTAGAACATTTTCAAAATTTATGGTGGATACACATTTTGATGCTGTATCAAAGTCAACAAAAAATATTTCCATATTTCTCAAATGATATGCATTTTAGTGCTACATCAAATCAGACAAACAATTCCATGCTTCACGAATGATAATGATATACATTTTAGTGCTATATCAAATCAAAACAAACAATTCCATACTTCACGAATGATAATGATATACATTTTAGTGCTATATCAAATCAAACAAACACTTCCATAAGTCTCAAATAATACACATTGTAGTGCTGTATTAAATGAAACATAAAAAAAAACACTTCTAATTCGCAGCCTGATACACATTGTAGTGCTGTATCACTGTCACAAGATTTGGTTTAGAGGTTCAGCCCCGTTCTTCCAATAAACCGTGGAGTACAGCCCCGTTCTCCTCCCACACAATACAATGTATATAAGCAATTATCATATACAAATTCAACCTATCAATACAAATTTTTGATGTATTAAACCAATTGCCATGTTCATTAGCATACTCAATAGATTAGCTTTAAATTGCCTAATCATCATACATTGCCTACAACAATCAAGGCTATCCTCCACCGATAGTCCAATACAGCTATTTCTAAACAGGAAATAAATGCAGCAATTTGATATATTATCAACAGTTTAACTAGGTGAGCGACAAGTGAGTCCAACTACACCCTTTATCCCCATATCTTTCTAATTTGAATATTTCCTATTCAATTTCTCAATTCCCTAAATTACTTATACAAATTAATTTATCAATGTAATTAGGGCTTCTACATAACAACACTAAGGTTCCATTTTCTTCAATAGTTCAACATGAGCCTCATTTCTCTATATCAAACATGCATATAGGTTTACATATGACAAACCCCCATCTTTTGTAAAATTACAAAAAAACCCAAACTTTCTCAAAAATACCCAACAACCCCCAACATATCAAAATGCTAAAATTCATAGACAAAGCTCATAAAGAGGAGTAGGATATCCCTACCTTGAAGTTAGAGCTCAAACGGAGGAGGACACCAAACTCAAAGTGCTCTAAACTCCAAACATTTCGGATCAAAACGTAGCCCTCGACGATCAACACACTTTTTGTAAAGGCCAAAGGGTAGGAGAACACTCTAACTAGATCAATCTTAGGAGAGAAGGAAGAAAGTAGTGAGAGAAGCTCTCAAAAATGACTTTTCAGAAAAGTAAAAGAGAGAGTGGAAGTTGAAAAGTGATTCAAGAATGCCCAGCTGCCAACTGATATACGCATGATCCGCTCGAGAGGAGAATAGAATGCTCGAGCGTCAAGCACAAAAACTGAACCCGCTTGAGCGTAAGAATGCCCGCTCGAGCTCCAAGAAACAGAAATAAAACACATCCGCTCGAGCGCAAACACCAGTCTGCTCGAGCGTAGATTCTCCTTTCCCAGTACTTTTACAGACAATGAACTACCCGCTCAAGCTCCAACATACCCGCTCGAGCGTAAGAAAAACCGCTCGAGCATGAAAAACATACCTGCAGAACTTTTGCAAAGGCATGAAATACTGGGAGTGTGTAAACCCCGCTCGAGCGCAATAATACCCGCTCGAGCGTACCACCAAAGAAACAAACTCCGCTCGAGCGTAACACCAAAAACCTGGGCAACAACACTAGAGACCAAAACTCATCCTACCAGTTCGAAACACACCCAACACATCCTAAAACTCAAACATAGAGAATTAAGGGATGTCAACAAGATATATAACTACCTACTCCACGGAACCTAAGTCCGGAACACTGTACATAAAGGGGACAAACCCGGGATCGCTATAACCTCCCCCCCTTAAAGAATTTCGTCTCCGAAATTAAGAAAACAACACACTTACAAGGTCAACCAACCACAAAGCACTCAACCCCTGAGCACTTAGGTAAGAAACTATTCCCTCAACAACTTCGTAGTTAACTCTCACAACAGAAAAGACTAACCAAGAAAACACGTTCCACAGACAACACTCAGGCACAAAAGACCTCAACAAAGCCAAACCCTCCCCGGGATAAATCACCAAAACACCCGACTAGCGCTCCCAGCTAAGTCACTTCTCAACAATTATAATTCCAAATAAAACAACCAACACAAATCTTTTGTATAATTATAAGGGAAATCATTCTCTTGCTCATGAGGCATTTCTCAATGAAAATCAAATTTTCAACGTTGGCATTCTGAAGTAAAAAAAAAAAAAAAAAAATTTTGCAATTCCCATGCCAAACTTAAAAATTTTGCAAACACTTTTCATAAACACGATGTTACCCATAACACATAACCATCCACAATTTGTTTGGCAAAGACTTCACATTGAAATTTCTCAACAATATTACCATTCAATATTCAACAACCTGACCCATTACCGGTCACTACATCTCTATTCAAGAGACAGCCTACAGTATACATTACAATATGTATTACCCTCATGCATTTCTTCCAAATCCAGCAATTTCCAATATACATGATTCGCAATTTCATATCATAGTCAGTGCTCATGATACATTTCTAATTCTACAATACATTCAGCATATGCAATGTTACATTAAACTTTCATTTCAAGGCAAGTTTCAAAATGCTTCCGTGAACCAAAAACATGTGCAATGTTTTTCAACTTAAGACATATTCAATACTCTCTAAACTTTTAACAAAACAACAAGAATACAACACATGTCCAAACATCCACAAATAGATTCGGATATTTCTCCCGGACCTGAAATTCACTTACCCAAGTGGTTTTCTCCAACCCCGTTATGTTTCCACAACACCTCACTTAATGGAAGGGTCCCATCCTCCAAGACCCGATAACAATGATAATAGTAAGCCACACGTAACCACTACAATGTTCTGAGACATCCACTACGTCTCGACTACCGACAATACTCAAACCAGTATTTAGTACTTACTACCCTAACATAGGAAATATGAAATCATTTTTACACAAGGCTTCCAGTCGACTTTCATAAAACAGGAATGCAAGACGAAGAAAGGGTAAGGAACAACATTACGACCCATTTACACCCTAAAATTTCAAGGTCTTACCAAAGGCACACAACATGTAACCAGCAACTCAGACTAGGTCACACCTAACTTCCCACAAAATATTCCATTCAGGTTAAAAAATCTGTCTTATTGCTCCGTTTGTTTCAAAGCACTCAGTTTTTCCCAAAGGTATTCAGACTTACACCGTCACCACTTAAACACGTCATTTACAACTAGCCACAGCCGAACTCAAGATTCTCCTCAAATTATTTTCTGAAAACAAGGATCGCAAACTCACATTTCGATTCAAAATCATTTTAGTTTACAAAGAGTACTCAATGTCCCTCAAGCGAATCACACATAACCAGCCCACAAAACCCGCCATACTCACAGTGATGACGCAATACCCAAAAACAGAACTTTCAAGAAGGGATTCCTAAACATTTGAAGTTCCCAACAACGCAATGACCTAAAGGATATCATTGCACACCCTCGTGCCTTACAACGCATGAACAAGGACCTAACGAATCAAAATGATTCTAACAGAGTGCCTCACTCACTCTTCACAACCTTACCACCTCATTTGTGTCACCACCATCCAAACTGGACGATGGACACTTATAACTAAGTGACCTGGCTTAACCAAACATCCAACCTCTCGATTTTAGTCAGAAACCACACTACTGCCTTAACAAGGTATTCACCTGGGATTTCTAAGACTGATCCTCCGTTTACACATCATCTAATAACAACTTACGAACCACACACTATCACGTACCGTACTAAGCAAAACCTCCTTACTTTACAAGCTATCTTACTCCCATACCGAATCCCTTAATAACCCATAGGGTCCACTCTTTATTCCAAATCTTACTTGTCATTCATCCCTAGAGTACCATCAAGAGGCTCAACCTCTATGCCAAACTACTAGCCAATGTTACTGCTAGACAGCACCATGAACCAAACCCCGACACCGTCGTATGTTGCCGACAAGGCTTTCAAAAATTCACCATTCTAACTTTCTAGAGGAGCAAAGTCCTCAACCTTCTCATTATCATCCCAAACCTTTCCTTGCAGAGACCATACCACGGTGACTCTACTCACGGGTCACACCCAAACCATGGGTTATACATCCAACCAACCCTACCGCCGGTATCGCCTGGTCTACCCGGTATTAAGGTACAAACCTATCATATTCTACCATCATAAAGGAGCCTGGAAACTTAAGAAGCACCAATTATACCACCACTCAGGACATAACACTAGTTGTTTACCACACACCACCCCCTGATACCGACAACCACTATCTTATGTAGGGTCTCACACTTCCTCTAATAAAACTACCAATCGGTACACATGCAAATTTGGCGACGTTACCTATCATGAAGGGATAAGTCTGGCCCTAAATAAACTGTGCACTATGTCCCCGTACAACATCATGTTAAACATATACAACACCAAGTATTAATCACACACTTCACATCCCCTCGAGGAGTTCTCCCGATAAAAGATCAAAAATCTCTACCGAACACATAAGATTAAATGAGTAACACCCAAGAAGTTTCGTACACCCGGCAAGTATACCTACTCTAGCCCCATAATAGCCCTGATTAGGATACGCATCCCTCAATAATACTTCCAAATTTGAACACATGGCTTCTTAGCCCTCATTTTCCCAAACCAAGTTACACGCATATAAATGCATTATTACCAAAAATTTTTATGGTCACACAACAACTTATTACATTAATAAAACTTTAGTGCTACAACCAGCTCCAATCCACTCAATCCAAGGAAGTTAACAAACAAAGCATATATATATATATACATATAAACATACGGTTAATATGTTTCAACATTCCCAAAACACATTGGTTAGACAATAAAACCCAATGATTACAAAACGATAAACCACTGATTACAAAACGGATTAGTCAAAACAAAACCAACCCATCGGGACTACTACTACTGTCGTCCCTCGCTGGACCGTCAAAGTTGGTCATCCCCAAACATAAGATAACCGACGAGCTTACAAGCCACGGACAAGAACTACTGATATGCCCCAACTGGCCACACCAGGAACAACTGCGGACTTCCCCAAATGGGACTTGGGAACTTGACTCTCCTGAGGCTCTCGAAATCTGGCCTGATTCTCCCCCAAAACGATACTACCCCTGTCCAGTCAAATAAGGCTGGACCCGACTAGGTTGTAAAACCCTCAAAGAAGCCCCTCGCTGAGTACAGAAACGACTGATATGACCTAGCTGATTACACACCCAAGTAAATGGCTCCTTAGCACAAGACTAGTTCAGAGTCTGAGCTGATGAGGACCCCAACGACTGCTTCCCTACCGAACATTCGATCGGCCCAAAACCCGGTTGATTAGATGATTCTCATGGTACAACTACTGGTCGGACTGCCAACCCTGCTCTCTTCTTCTGTGGCCCAGCTGACCACATTCGAAACAAGTGACAACCTTACGTTCACCCTTTCCCAAACCTAGACTCGGCATTGGAAAAATAGAGCCAGACTGAGCTCTCTGAAATTGTTGTGGATTAAAACCCTTCTGCCTCTTAAAAGGCCTACCAACACTTTGAATCACAGGAGTCGCCGAAGTGGCCTCCTCCCTAACCCAACCATCACTCAAAACCGTGGCCTCTCCCCTATTTTGCCCCATAGCTAGCACCGCTGCCTCCACATGAGTTGCAGCCCGGACAAGCACACTATAACTCCTATGCCAAGACCCCACAATCCTTTCACGGATGTCGTCACACAGCCTACTCTCAAATTCCGAACAACGCAATTCCTCCGTCTCCACCAATTCTGGAGCAAACCTCGACATGTTATCAAACCATCTTTCAAACTGCACCAAGGGTGTAGTACCTTGGCGTAACTCCACAAACTGTCTCCTAAACTCTTCCTGTGCGGAAGGGGGAAAATCACAACTCCCTCGTCTAGGCATCCTAGTAAAAATAACAAAGGTATTAGTACAACGACAAGGGTGCCGAAACTATCTCACTAGCGTCCTAACACGATGGGCAACTGTAATTCATTCCACGTAAGCACATAACCACATAAGCACTTACGAATTTCATTTCCGGATAATGATAGTTCCGAGGCGTTACTAAAGTTCTGGTTAGAAACAGCATTGATCAAGTGCTTTTCCAACAAGACTCACAGAAACCCAAGGATCCAATCACCATCCCGGAAACTAAATCCCATACCCAAGTAGTCATATAAACATGTTATCACATAAGCACATAACATTACATCTAAGTCTCTAACAAGCGAGACAAACCCATTGTGATACTAATCACTCCCCACGTACCCAAAGTATTCGAACCCGGTACGCTCTGATACCAAGTTGTAACGCCGTCAAAATAAACCCATAATATCATACAGTCAAGTTGCAGGAAAGAGATATTATATTACAATCATCGGAGTATCCTTACAAAATGTATTACACGTTGACAACAAAAGTAACTGCCCTATAGGCTTACAACTTTCCAAGTCAACACTTGGTTACAAAAGAGAGCACTAACTCGAATACATATTAAGCCCTTGGCTTGAATTTACATGAAATACATCCAAAGAAAACACAACAACAAAATAGTCTGTCTGCCTCTAGCCTCCCAAGCTATGTCCTTGGGGGTGGCACGTTACCTGTACCTGAAAATGATGTCCCATATAGGGTGAGCCACAGCCCAATAGAAATACACTAAACCAACTATCAACAATGACTAAAGATTAGCAGTTGCTAGATGGTCAACTCTTATACATCCACTTGTATCACATTACTGTTCCATGATAATCATGTCCATATTACAACTTCACTTTCCACTTCTTATTCAACTTTGAGTTTGAAAACAAGGCTCAGTACCCTGGCCAAACATTTGATGAAATTATAGTTCATCACTAGAACATTTTCAAAATTTATGGTGGATACACATTTTGATGCTGTATCAAAGTCAACAAAAAATATTTCCATATTTCTCAAATGATATGCATTTTAGTGCTACATCAAATCAAACAAACAATTCCATGCTTCACGAATGATAATGATATACATTTTAGTGCTATATCAAATCAAAACAAACAATTCCATACTTCACGAATGATAATGATATACATTTTAGTGCTATATCAAATTAAGCAAACACTTCCATAAGTCTCAAATAATACACATTGTAGTGCTGTATTAAATGAAACAAAAAAAAAAACACTTCTAATTCGCAGCCTGATACACATTGTAGTACTGTATCACTGTCAAAAGATTCGGTTTAGAGGTTCAGCCCCGTTCTTCCAATAAACCGTGGAGTACAGCCACATTCTCCTCCCACACAATACAATGTATATAAGCAATTATCATATACAAATTCAACCTATCAATACAAAATTTTGATGTATTAAACCAATTGCCATGTTCATTAGCATACTCAATAGATTAGCTTTAGATTGCCTAATCATCATACATTGCCTACAACAATCAAGACTATCCTCCACCGATAGTCCAATACAGTTATTTCTAAACAGGAAATAAATGCACCAATTTGATATATTATCAACAGTTTAACTAGGTGAGCGACAAGTGAGTCCAACTACACCCTTTAACCCCATATCTTTCTAATTTGAATATTTCCTATTCAATTTCTCAATTCCCTAAATTACTTATACAAATTAATTTATCAATGTAATTAGGGCTTTACCCATAATCTACATAACAACACTAAGGTTCCATTTTCTTCAATAGTTCAACATTAGCCTCATTTCTCTATATCAAACATGCATATAGGTTTACATATGACAAACCCCCATCTTTTGTAAAATTACAAAAAAAACCCAAACTTTCTCAAAAATACCCAACAACCCCCAACATATCAAAATGCTAAAATTCATAGACAAAGCTCATAAGGAGGAGTAGGATATCCCTACCTCGAAGTTAGAGCTCAAACGAAGGAGGACACCAAACTCAAAGTGCTCTAAACTCCAAACATTTCGGATCAAAACGTAGCCCTCGACGATCAACACACTTTTTATAAAGTCCAAAGGGTAGGAGAACACTCCAACTAGATCAATCCTAGGAGAGAAGGAAGAAAGTAGTAAGAGAAGCTCTCAAAAATGACTTTTTAGAAAAGTGAAAGAGAGAGTGGAAGTTGAAAAGTGATTCAAGAATGCTCAGCTGCCAATTGATATACGCATGATCCGCTCGAGCGGAGAATAGAACGCTCGAGCGTCTAGCACAAAAACTGGACCCACTCGGGTGTAAGAATGCCCGCTCGAGCCCCAGGAAACAGAAATAAAACACATCCGCTCGAGCGCAAACACCAGTCCGCTCGAGCGTAGATTCTCCTTTCCCAGTACTTTTATAGACAATGAACTACCCACTCGAGCTCCAACATACCCGCTCGAGCGCGACCCACTCAGGCATAAGAAAAACAGCTCAAGCGTGAAAAACATACCTGCAGAAGTTTTGCAGAGGCACGAAATACTGGGAGTGTGTAAACCCCGCTCGAGCGCAATAATACCCGCTCGAGCGTACCACCAAAGAAACGAACTCCGCTCGAGCGCAGAATCATCCGCTTGAGCGTAACACCAAAAACCTGGGCAACAACACTAGAGACCAAAACTCATCCTACCAGTTCGAAACACGTCCAACACATCCTAAAACTCAAACATAGAGAATTAAAGGATGTCAACAAGATATATATAACTACCTACTCCACGGAACCTAAGTCCGGAACACTGTACATAAAGGGGACAAACCCGAGATCGCTATATACACAAAAAGTCACAATGAAACACACTTAAGACATATCAAAAAGGGTTGGGTTTCTCTTAAATTCACATCTTAAATAGGGAAACTTGAGGGGCCTATGAAGGCCACTACAGACCATTCATTTTGTAAGGTACTTAATGTATATTATCTATACAAAAATTAAGTCGATCAGATAATCGTAACATTTTCATTTTGTTGTGTTTGTTTCTAAGAATTTAAATGGTCTATTTTCAAAAATATATTTGTTATTTATTTTTTTGAGACAAATGCGATAAAATGAAAAAGTTACGATTATCAGATCGAGCTAATTTATTTTTCATGAATGGTATACATTCAGAGCCTTATAAAATGAACAGTTTGAATTATCAAAACAAGACCCATAATGGTCTCACAGGCCTCTCGAATTGAGATGTAAATTTGAGCTAAGGTCAAACCTAACCAAAAATCTGGTCATAACCACAATAGAACATAACTAACACCATAATGAGTTATAAGTCATAGCTAACACCATAATAGGTTATAACCAAACATCATTTGAGGCATAATTAAAAACTTTTCATAACCAAAACAATAACTACAATAGGTCATAATTAAGAATTATTTTTTATTCATATAACTAATGAATTATTAACAAAAAGGTTACTTATTTGAATTAAAACTTAAGGGAGCGAAATGTAATTATATTGAAACTATAAGATTCATTGCATTTTTTTCAAAAGTGAGGGAAAGTCATTTCTATATATTCTGCCTCTGGGCTAAGTTGAAACTTTTAGGCCTTTTTGGACTGATCTATAGATGCACATGATCTTTTGTGGTTTGCGCTCTAAGAGCTTTGTGCCTTCCATGCTCCTTCTACATACTTCATTGCATTTAAGAGATTGTTATAGTTTCGATTTGAGTAATGCTTAAATTTATATTTATATTTTTTCTTTTTGAGAAACATAATTGCCAAAACACAAGTATTTTAAGTAATTCTAATATCATCTTCAAGCAGTAGTTATAATCTTATCATAATTCTTGTAAGATGTTTCAAGCCTAGTAGTAATACAACTACTATTATGAAGCAAATGTCGCAATCTATTAACTATCAATAAAATTCCTACTCCTCTAAGCAACTGTTGAAGATATCGTCATTGAAATATACATGTATATATTATGTATTACTTTGCATTATAATATATACAAAGATAATTGTATAATTAATTTATCCATCATATACGTGTTTTGATAATTCCAATATATAAGGCTGTTGCGTTTGGTAGAGTTTTAGAATTATGATTTGAGAATAGAGATGTATTTTGAATTTGTGAGTTTTGGAATTATGATTTGAGTGTAGAAAATTTGTTTGGTTATGAATTTTAAAAAGAGTTTGAATTGAGTGATGTGACATATGATATTGAAAAGTTTGTATTTTGAAAAATGGGTGTAGAATTAATTTTCTAAAGTTGTGACCAAACAATACACTCAAACTAAGAGGTAGAATTAAATTTCAAAAACCCCACCAAACAGAGCCTTTACTTCGTTGTCAACACGACACGTTTTTGATAGTGTTCTAGTCAAAATTAAATTGCCTTAAATTATTATTAATTAAATATTTATCCACATTAGAATTATTTCTTACATAATAGTGCAACACATGGCAATACCTAAGTACTATTATAACAAGGTACTAAAATAATGACTTTACAGCTTAGCAAAGCATGTAAGTGCATACTTCACCTAATATTCTACCATAATTAGGCACTAATAATCATGCTTGCTCTTATGATTAACCTAATCAACCGAATCATGTTGTGATTTTCATATCTTAACATCCAATAAAGTAGCATCCAGTAAAGTGTAGAAACTTGGAACTACAGAAATAAATTAAGAATAATCCTTGGTACCTCGAAATTCACTGGCTCGAATTGGCTCTAAACCCAAAATGACATCATTTTGGATTTTTTTTTTCTCCTTTTTCTTGCTTTTCGAATACAGAGAGATAGAAAAGAGAGAGAGAGAGAGAGAGAGAGAAGAAGAAGAAGAAAAGAGGAAGAGGAGGTGGAGAAGAAAACAAGAGGAAGAGAGAAGAGGCGAGAGAGAGGAACCATCACCAGCGCCATCACCGACGCCATCATCAACAGATCTATGAATACACAGATACACAGATCTGTGTATGTCTTTCTCTGTGTGTGTATAGATCTGTGTGTGTGTGTGTGTGTGTGTGTGTATAGATCTCTCTCTCTCTCTCTGTTTTCTGTGTGCGTGTATAGATCTATCTCTCTCTCTCTCTATTGATGATGATGTGTATAGATCTATCTCTCTCTGTGTGTTCTGTTTGTTGTTGTTGTTGATGATGATGATATGCTCTCTCTCTTACACAGCTCCCTCTTCTCTCCTCGTCCTCATTTTTCTTCTTCTTCTTCTTCTTCTTCTTCTTCATCTGCAAAGAGAAAAAGAAAAACACACACACAAAAAAAAATATATATATATATATATATATTGCCCAAAACGACGTTTTGGGTAGTCGAGCCACTCGGGCAAAAATAAATTCGAGCTACAAAACGGAACTGATAAATTAAACAGCCAACAAACTTGTCAGTTAAAATGACAAAATTACCCTTATAGATGATATGCTAATCAAAAGGAGATTTTCTCCTTCTACACATCATTGTTCAAGTGGAGTTTGACAAGTATTTTCATATAATGTATGATATCTGGCATATAAGAATGTGTAACGCATGTTATGGAGTTGCTTATAATTTATTTTTTATTTTTATCATATGCTAAAGTTGTAGGGGTAATTTAAATAACTTAAATAAGTTGACAAAAAAATTATTATTAAGGAAGATGTGTGTGTGTGTGTGTGTGTGTGTGTGTGTGTGTGTGTTTTTTTTAAATTTTATAATTACCGACTTTCAACTGGTAAAAAATGACACCAAAAAAATGCAATGTATGATTAGAACTGCACTATTTTTTATGAGAAAAAATAAAGTAACATCAATTATGTGAATGATATCCAAAAGAGTACTATATGGCTGGTCATCATTCTAACTTGATCATCGGAGGATCCTCTCGACCATCCCTGGTTCGGAGTAATCACTGACGAATTGGTTTCTCTTTGTAGAGTAAAAAAAAGAGAATTTCACCTCACTTTTCCAATAGAAAAGATTTCTACCTTCTATATATATTATTAAAGACAACACTAATTCCGTCACCAAACACTACTTATAAGTGACATTTGCCATTTGACAAACAAGGTGCCCGGTCTTTCAAATAATTCTTACACAAGAGGCCAATTAAGTCATTTCATAAACCCAATTCCTAACCCCCAGACTTGTGGAAGATCTCGCCCATACATACGTAGATCATTTGGCCATGTTTGATCTGTCCTCTAGGAGGTTCTCTCTTGTTTTTAAATTTTTATTTTTTTAATTAGTGATTAAGTGAGTTTGTGTGCATCTCAATAATTAAGCTTAATTTTATCTTTATGCTTTAAATTATTTTGAATTAATATCTTTATCTTATAAATTATCCTCCTTGTTGTATATTGTATCATTAAATTATCAATTTTATCTATTTAATTCACAAAGTCTTTAATTCAATTGAAAATGATTGTCTAATAAAGTTGTTGGAAAATTTGGCTTTATAAGGCTTATTTTGGGCCAACTTTGAACTCAAAATTGAGTGGGCCCCAAACGTCTTTTGGGGTAAGTCCGAAGAGGTGACGTGTTCCTTGCTGCATGGCAAGTCAAACAGTGAAGACGGTTCGTCAAAACCATTTATGAGTGAATGGGAACTTCACGTTGTTTTCGGGTTCGTGAAATAGACATTTAAGAAATTAAATGTGGATTTCCTTGTAAGGCTTGTCCCACATTAAAACTTGAAGAGAACTTATGTGTGTATATAAGCTCTTGGTGTACTAACTTGGGTTGTGTAACGCCCTCAAAATAAACCCATAGATCATACATTCTTGACATGCTTAAACATAAGAGAATGAAGCATAATTACATTTCATCAGAGTATTCATTACAAAATGTATTACATGTTGACAACAAAAGTAAATGCCCTATAGGCTTACAACTTTCCAAGTCAACACTTGGTTACAAAGAGGAGAGTACTAACTGTACACAAAATAAGCCCCTAGCTTGATATACATGTAATACAACAAAAAGAATGACAAAATAAAGTCAAACAGCCTCAAGCCTCCCAAGCTACGTCCTTAGAGGTGGCATGCTACCTGTACCTGAAAATGATTTCCCATATAGGGTGAGCCACAGCCCAGTAGAGATATACTAAACCAAATATAAGCAATGACTAAAACAATAGCATTTGATAGATGGTTAGCGCTTATAATCCAATTACATCACAACACAGTTCCATGACAATTATGTTATGTTGCGTTCCACTTTCCATTTCTTATCCAATTTCCCAATTCATAATAATGGCTCAGAACCTGGCCAAACAATTTAAATGAGATTACATCTCATATCAACAGCACTTCCATTTCAATTGAGATAACAACTCAAATTAAACACTTCATACTTTACATTAGATACACATAATTGTTGTATCAATCTCAAATAAAACACTTTCGTACTTCATACATGATACACAGATTTGCTGTATCAATACTTCAATAGATGCACATTTTTGCTGTATCGATGGAGTCCATCCCCTATCTCCTCCCAAACAATATCCGGTTTAGGAGTCCATCCCCTATCTTCCCCTAAGCCCTGGAGTACATCGCCTATCTCCTCCCACACAATACAATGTATATAAACACATATCATATACATAATCAATTAATACATAAATTTGATGTATTATTCCAACCGTCATATCCGATGACATATTCAATGTGATTAGTTTCAGTTTTCCCTAATCAACATGCAGTGTCTACAACAATCAAGACTATCCTCTACCGATAGCCCAAAGCAGTTATTTCTAAAGAGAAAATAAATGCACTAAACCGATTCAATATCAACATTTTAATGGGTGAGTGATTAATTAATCCAACTACACCATTCAATCCCATAATTCCCTAATTTCATGGATTTCAACTAAATTCCACACTTTTCCCAAATTAATTATACCAATTAATTTATTACAACACATTTAAGGCATTATTCCCTTATTCTCAAATAATGATCCTAAGACCAAATTCCACCAATTTAACTCTCAAGCCCACATTTCCAAGGCTCTAAATATACATGGAGCTTTAAAACACAAAACCCCTCTTTTATAAATTACAACCAAACCCTAACTTTTTCCAAAATCTCCCAACATCACCAACTAATCAAAATGACCAAAATTAAAGACAAAGCTCATAAGATGGAGTAGGATATCCCTACCATGAGATGAAGAGCTCAAATGGAGGAGATGACCAAAATCCAAAGTGCTCCAAATCCAAGATTTTTCAGATTAAAAGGAAGCCCTCAACACCCTCTATCTTTCTTACAAAGAGCCTAGGCTAGAAACTCACTAGAATTAGATCAATCCCTAGAGAGAAGTTGTTTAGAGAGAGAGAGAGCTCAGATCTAGGGTTTTTGAAAAAGAAAGAGATGAAAAAGTGAAGTGTAATCCCGCTGCTGTCTACTGATATACGTATGACCCGCTCGAGCGGAGAATAGGATGCTTGAGCATCAGACACAAAAACTGGACCTGCTTGAGCACAAAAATGCCCGCTCGAGCGCGAAGACACAACTGCAAAACACACCCGCTCAAGCGCAAGGGAAAGCCGCTCGACCGTAGATTTCCCCCTTCCAGTACTTTTACAGACAATGAACTACCCGCTCGAGCACTGCAACCCGCTCGAGCGTAAGAAAATCCGCTCGAGCGTGAAAAACACACCTGCAGAAGTTTTGTAGAGGCACGAAATGCTGAGAGTGTGTAAACCCCGCTCGAGCGCAATAAGACTCGCTCGAGCGGACGACCAAAAAAAAGAAACTCCGTTCGAGCGCAAAAGGACCCGCTCGAGCGTACCACCAAAATTCTAGGCAACAAGGAATGGGACAAAAGCTCAACCAACCTGTTCGAAACACGCCCAATACATCCTAGAACTCAAACACACGGAATTAAAGGATAACAACAAGACATACAACCACCAACTCCACAGAACCTAAGTCCAGAATACAACAATCAAAGGAAAGGAAACCGGGATCGCTATAGGTTGGGCCCCAAGGGGCACCCCAAGATTATAGAAGGGAGGAGCTATGGACAAATGGAACCTTGGCTCAAACCACCACACAAGCGGGTGCAGGTATGGGTCGGATCGGGTCTGTTCTAACATTAATTTTTTGGACAAACTTTATTTGAATTTTTCCAAATTCTCATAGGAAATTATTTGAATTTCAAATTGAATTCAAATTTTGTGTCCAAAAATAGTTCCTCTTTCAATCCAAATTCCACAACAGGTTTAAACAGTCCAAACAAGTTGCCAATCTGTTGAAACCCGGACAGATTCAGTTTTTGCGTAGACAGATTCAAATCTGTTGCAGTTTCCTAATAGATAGAAACTGCCCAGCAGTTATCTGTTGTACCTGTTCATTCCAAAAAATCCACCTGTTTAGTTTGATTTTCAGACCTGTTTAGGTCTATAAATAGCAGGCCATTTTCCAATAGTCATTCAATTCAAAAATAGTCTAAAAATCCATTTTCTTAATGTCCAATCTTTGCTTTGTTGCATATATTCTTCATATATATTTTTTTAGGAAAAAATTTAGAGAGTATAGAATACAGGTTCTAATTCGTCGGACAAATTTGTTTGGAGTGTTACTACAAATTTGTGAAGATCATTGTATCTTGGGAGATAAATGCCATTAGTCCATAAGCACCGTAGCGGGGCAAATCTATCTTAAGGACAGAGTGTCACACACTCGACTTGATCTTTTAAATATTCATTCGGTTCAATAAAATAAATTCGGTACATTATTTATTTTACTTGTTTGATTTTGTTTCAATTTAATTATTGTACACAGAAGATTGTTCCAACAATCTTAAGACAGATTCGAATTATTCTATTTATACAGAATTTTTCGTTTATTTCCTTTTTTCTTTCTTCTTCTTACAGAAATTATTTTCTGTGCTTTTACAAAATAATATTCTGGTTGGAAAACAAATTGTAGTAATATACTATCTATTTTCTTTAACAACTAGTAGTAATATACTGGTGTCATTAACAATTCAGAATATTTATTTGTGAAGTTTATCAGAAATTAATTTTGGTTTTCATAAATAATTTCTGAGTGTTCATTAATTAAAATTCTGTTTCAGTATTTTAATTATTGAAGTATTATAGAAATTTAATTTTCTGTGTATAATTAATTTGGTTAAATAAATTTATTTTATTTTCAAATTAATTGAAAATAAAAGTTACAATCTTGTTTCTTTTATTTTTACAGAATTTAATCATGTGAATTTGGATTAATTTTTTGTGTAGTATAAAATTCTAATTATAATTTTGTTTTATAATTTAGAATTCATGGCTACTGAAACAAATGCTCAAACGAGTACTGGTATGGTGGCTGCAATTGCGCCAACCCCCTCTCCTATTGTGACAGTACCAGTAAATCATGGTGAGAAGCTAGAGAAGTTCTATGGAAATGATTTTAAAAGATGGCAGCAGAAAATGCTGTTCTATCTTACAACTCTAAACCTGGCTCATTTTCTCCGTGAGAATGCTCCTACTCTGAACGAGGATGAAACTAACCGGCAAGTGGTTGCTGTGGTCGATGCCTAGAAACATGCTGATTTCCTTTGCCGGAACTACATCTTGAACGGACTTGACAACACATTATACAACGCTTACAGTCCTATCAAACGGCAAAGGAACTTTGGGAGTCTTCGAAGAAAAAGTACAAAACAGAGGATGCTAGCTCAAAGAAATTTGTGGTTGGCAAATTCTTGGACTTTGTGATGGTTGATTCTAAGACTGTGATTAGTCAAGTTCAAGATCTCTAACTCATTCTACATGACATTCACGCAGAAGGCATATCTCTCAGTGAATCCTTCCAAGTTACAGCCTTAATTGCAAAATTACCACAAGGCTAGAAGGAATTCAAGAATTACCTCAAACACAAGCGCAAAGAAATGTCTTTAGAAGAATTGATTGTGCGTTTGAGGATTGAAGAGGACAACCGCAATTCTGAAAAGCGGGCTGGTAAGCATCCAATAGAGTCTAAGGTAAATGTGGTGGAACATGCTCCAAAAACAAAGTTGGAGAAAGTTCCTCACAAGGCTCTAAAGGGAGGGAAAATAAGAAGTATAAGTTTAATGGCAAATGTTACATCTGTGACAAAGAGCGACATCAGGCCAAAGATTGCCGTAGCAACGGCAAAAGCAAAAGCAGAACAAGCAAGAAACCTGCTCAAGCCCACATGACCGAAGTGGACAAAATTTCCAATGGTGTTGATGACATAAATCTTTCTGTAGTTGTTTCCGAGACAAACCTTGTCGGAAATCCTAAAGAATGGTGGGTAGACACTGGTGCTACTCGCCACATTTGTGCCGACAAAAAGATGTTCACATCTTATTCTACAGTGGACAACGGTGAACAACTTTTTATGGGAAACTCTTCAACTTCTAAAGTTGAAGGACAAGGGAAGATTATTCTGAAGATGAGATCTGGAAAGGAACTCACTCTCAACAATGTGTTACATGTACCAGACATTCGCAAAAATCTTGTTTTCGACTCTTTGTTGAGTAAAAATGGGTTTAAGTTAGTTTTTTAAAGTGACAAGTTTGTACTTACCAAAAACGGGATGTATGTAGGAAAAGGTTTGATGTCTGATGGCCTTTTCAAAATGAATGTAATGACTGTTGTACCCTCTGTTATTAATAAAAATACATCTTCTTCTTACTTACTTGAGTCTTCAAATTTATGGCATGATAGAATTGGACATGTTAATTATAGATCTTTGCGTAGATTAATTAATATGGAATGTTTACCTAAATTTGACATTGATTCAAATCATAAATGTGAAATTTGCGTTGAGGCAAAATTATCCAAAACACCTTTTCATTCTATTGAAAGAACTACGAAACCACTTGAATTAATTCATAGTGACATTTGTGATTTTAAATCAATTCAAACTAGAGGTGGGAAAAAGTATTTTATCACTTTTATAGATGACTATACTAGATATAGTTATGTTTATTTAATTCGAACCAATGATGAAGCTTTGGAAACTTTCATTCAATATAAGATTGAAGTTGAAAATCAACTTAGTAAGAAAATTAAGAAACTTAAAAGTGATAGAGGTGGTGAATATGAATCACCTTTTGGTGAGTTTTGTAAAGAACATGGAATAATTCATCAAACCACCGCTCCTTCCTCACCTCAGCAAAATGGAATTGCTGAAAGGAAAAATAGGACTTTAAAAGAAATGATGAATGCCATGTTAATCAGTTCTGGATTACCTCAGAACTTGTGGGGGGAAACAATACTTTCTACTAATTATATACCTAATAAAGTACCCCAAAAGAAAGTGAATCAAACACCTTATGAAATATGGCATGGAAGAGTACCATCCTACAAATACTTCAAAGTGTGCGGGTGTTTGGCTAAAGTGGCTATTCCTAGTCCTAAAAAGGCTAAGATGGGTCCTAAAACCACTGATTACATTTTCATTGATTATGTCAAGAATAGTAGTGCATATCGGTTTTTGATTCATGAATCAGAACATTTCGAAATGCATGTAAATACTATTATTGAATCTGGGAATGCATCATTCTTTGAACATGTGTTTCCGAATAAAATTGGACAAGAGACTAGTAATAAGAAAAGATCTTATGATGCTATTATTAGTCATGATCAAGAACAAGATCAAGAACAAGAGCAAGAGATAGATCAAAATGAGGAAGAGGAACCTAGGTGAAGTAAACGTGCTAGAACCTCAAAATTCTTTGGTCCAGATTTTCTAACATTTTTGTTAGAAAATGAGCCTTTAACTTTTAAAGAGGCTATGTCCAGTCCTGAAGCTCCTTTATGAAAAGAAACTGCAAATAGTGAAGTTGAATCCATCTTGCAAAATCACACTTGGGAATTAGTGGACTTACCACCAGGTTGTAAACCACTTGGGTACAAGTGGATTTTCAAAAGAAAAATGAAAGCGGATGGATCAATTGAAAAATACAAGGCAAGACTTGTGGTCAAAGGTTTTAGACAAAAACAAGGTCTTGATTACTTTGACACATACTCACCGGTTACTAGAATAACATCCATTAGAATGCTAATTGCCATTGCATCTCTATACAATCTAGAAATTTATCAAATAGATGTGAAAATCGCTTTCTTAAATGGTGAGTTAGATGAAGAAATTTACATAGAACAACCAGAAGGATTTTCTGTTCTAGGAAAAGAAAAGAAAGTGTGTAAATTGGTTAAATCATTATATGGTTTAAAACAAGAGCCAAAACAATGGCATGAAAAATTTCACGAGGCAATGATGTCAAATGGATTTAAAATTAATGAGTATGACAAATATGTTTATATTAAAACCACAGATAAAGGTTATGTCATTGTATATCTTTAAGTACTCAACAACTTCAAGTACCATCTGTGTTTTCTATCTTATCACTAGTTAAGATGATTCCTGTTGAACTTTTCCTTTTGGGGCTCTATATCAGGTGAAGAAAATGATGCACAATATTCGCCAATATCAAGTTCCACTTCAGAATTACATGGCCATGATGGACCTTTGGGTGCCTCTTTAACTCACAACAACAACTGCAACTTGTTGATTTGAGCGTGCTTAGATGCTGCTTGGTTATAAATAATTCATTTTCAACTCACATAACAATATGGAATCTGGGATTATTAGCATTTACCCCATCATTCTTCATTCCAATGCCAGTGTACTTGAGATACTAGAGGCAAGAAAAGCATGACAGATTACTTCATTTATTGTAGCCTTTAAAAGAGTTCAAAATGGATGAAAACAAAATGGTAAATGTATAATTCTTTAATTTATGCATTTTTAATTATTTTGGTGTACAGGAGAGGAATGAGAGGCTGTTCTACAAGCTTCTCATTAACAATGTTGAGGAACTTCTCCCGATTGTCTACACACCAACTGTTGGTAAGGTTTGCCCGAAGTATGGGAGCATTTTCAAGTGCCCTCAGGGTCTTTACATTAGCTTGAAAGAGAAGTATGATTTTGTTTCACATGTATTTATGAGGCTTACAAGTTTTGATAATTTCAGTTTCAACTTAAAAAAAAGTTTCTTGCTTTCACAGAGGAAAGATTCTAGAGGTACTGAAAAATTGGCCTGAGAGGAGCATTCAAGTTATTATCATCACTGATGGTGAGCAAATTTTGGGACTTGGGGATCTTGGTTGTCAGGTTCTTGTTTTCTTTCTTAATTATATAAATATTTTACCTTACGTTACAATTCTTACTTACAATCAGCATATGAGAATATTTACAGGACAGTTTTTTTTTAGAACTTCCATATTGACATTTGTTACTAGTGCTAATTCGATACATATTTCTATTTTCAAGTATTAGTTCGATCGTTGAACATTCTTTTATAAAAGCATTTGTAGCTAATAACATGTTAAATCATTATCAGGGGATGGGGATACCTGTTGGAAAACTGGCTCTGTATACAGCACTTGGAGGAGTTAGCCCTTCTGCTGTAAGCCTCACTAGCAAATAATATACAGTATTCTCTATGTAGATTCTCACCTTCTTTGAAACCTTTACTTAATTACTCATGAACCTCTTTGATTATAATGTGTGTATTTATTTCATTACCATTATGTTTCAAGAAAAATTACATAACATGGTTTAATTCTCAGCTTGACCATATAATCTTGATCAATGTCTTTTTGCTTGATTGTGCAGTGTTTACCCATAACGATTGATGTGAGGACAAACAACGAGCAGTTGTTGAAGGATGAGTTCTACATTGGGCTCTGACAAAGGAGGGCAATTGGAAAGGTCCATTGGTTTTGGTATTTTATTGCTTGCTTACAGTCATGAAAAGCATTCTATTTGGTACTGAGCTAGTTTTAGAAAACTGATCTTAAGGAATATGCTGACCTTCTTCATGAATTCGTGGCTGTTGTCAAGCAGAATTATGGTGAAAAATGCTCGTACAGGCGCACACTAACTCGGTTGTAGCTTTAGTTTGAATATTTTTGAAGCCTAATCTTGTTAATGCAGTTCTAATATTTGTTTAATTTCTTACCATCACTTTACAGTTTGAAGATTTTGCATGCCACAATGCTTTTGAGCTGCTAGAGAAATATGGTTCTACTCATCTTGTCTTCAATGATGATATCCAGGTATATGGAAACATGGTGGTGGATCTGGTTACTGACTGTTTTGGAATTTTGTGTTGTTGTCTAAATCCCCCCTGCCCCAAAAAAAAATAAAAAGAAAAATAAAAAAGAGAGTGATAGATAGATAGTATCTAATTGCAGCACTGAAGTTACTTGGCAGTACCTTGGCTGAGCACACATTTTGATTTTTTGGTGCTGGGGGAAGTAAGAGTCTAATTGTTGCTTTACTTCTTTCATCTCATCTATATTTTGGCAGTCTGAGGAAAATCAAAAACTAAATATATGGACCATGGGAAAGCGTAGGTCGAAATATTGGGCACCCAATGACTTCAGTGGAAACCTATTTATGTGTTCACACTCTAGACCTATTTTCTCTCTACACACTCCTGCAGAAGAATTCTCTCTCTTACTCATATTGGGGCCTAATTCATTCTGATTGTTTTACAGCAATCCCACTTTTGAGCATAGTGATAGTTTTGCATTTCATCTCCCACCCCCCCAAAAAAAAAAAATTTTTTGAGAGGAAGGGGTGACCATTGGTTCAGTGATAAAACCTTGGCCTAACAACTGTGAGGTTGTGGGTTCAAGTCTCGAGGCAACCATTTTGTGCACTATGTCAAAAGTTAGGTGTGTACCTTATCTTTTCCCTTCCAAACACACATTAATGTGTACTAATTGGGCGTTTTTTTTTTCTTAGAGGGAGGGATGATGTTTTTGGTTGGGCATTTTAATTTTTAAATTCCTATTGTGTCATCCCTTTCCAGGAGCCTGCTTCTAGATCATCAAGCACCGACCATCAACAGAAGAATGCATAGTCAAATTTCTTTTTATGTATCTCACTTTAGTTCTCTGAATTGTAGGCTAGAACTGGAATAGAAGAACTTATAGCTCTTGAGATTTCAAAACAGGTAATCATTTACTTCCATGTGGACGTTGTCTTCGGGTTATTTCTTAAAGTACATCTAGAGCAACCCTCCATGTGGTTGCTTGGTGATTGTCTTCTTATGTTCATCTATTATAGACCAAAGCGCCTTTGGAAGAGATGCGTAAGAAGATCTGGCTTGTGGACTCAAAGTTAGTGAAAGTTTCTATTAGATTTGCATAAAAAAAAGAAAAGAATGAGAGGAAGAAAAGAGGGAACACTGCTGCTGTGTTTTATTTCTCACACCTAAACATATTAGGGTTACACATACTTATAATAAAAGACTAAAGGAACAAATGACATAGCTACCCTTACACACTAATACTTAACACTCCCCCTCAAGTTGGTGCAAAGATATCTCTCATGCTCAACTTGCAGCAAATGGGATGGAAAACCTTACTACTAAGACCCTTAGTAAAGACATCAGATAATTGATCTTCAGAATTCACAAAAGACATACATATGAAACCCTTATTCAATTTCTCCTTGATGAAATGTCTGTCAATCTCAATATGCTTTGTTCTGTCATGCTAAACACGATTATGAGCAATACTAATAGCAGCTTTGTTGTCACAATACCGTGTTAATGGTTCACTGCAAACAAATCCAATATCATTCAATAAGGACTGGAGCCACATCAATTCACATGTACCATACTCCATAGCCTTGTATTCTGCCTCTGCACTAGATCTGGACACCATTGTTTGTTTCTTACTATGCCATGTGACTAAATTCCCCCCTACAAATGCACAATAATCGGAGGTAGATCACCTGTCATCTATAGAATCAGCCCAATCAGTATCTGTGAATGGCTCCAACCTTAAATGACCATGATTGGAAAATAAAATCCCTTTTCTAGGAGTAGATTTAAGATACCTCAAAATGTGATACACTACATCCAAATAAGGGACACGAGGCTCATGCATAAATTGACTCACTATCCCAACTGCATAAGCAATATCTGGACGAGTGTGCGATAAATATATAAGTCTTCCCATAAGTCAC
Organism: Camellia sinensis; assembly: GCF_055761805.1. Classification (NCBI taxonomy): domain Eukaryota; kingdom Viridiplantae; phylum Streptophyta; class Magnoliopsida; order Ericales; family Theaceae; genus Camellia; species Camellia sinensis. The sequence continues at coordinate 133,271,409 of NC_138973.1, forward strand.
TAGTACCACAAGATCACCAACACCACTACAAAGATGGCAATTAGCTTCAATTGGCAAATCAGCAGGTTGGCAGCCTAACATACCAGTTTCCTCAAGAATATCTAGGATATACTTCCGCTAAGAAAAAAAGATACCTTTGTCAGATCTAGAAACTTCAATCCCAAGAAAGAACCTCAACAAACCAAGGTCTTTGATCTCAAATTCTTTGGCCAATAACATCTTAAAATGTGTCACTTCTTCCTCATCATTACCTATCACAACTATGTGTAGACACCCCATTTTTTGACTGCCCTCAAGACTTGGATGTCACCGTTTGAACACTCGGTGATCATCCTTGTTTGTGTTCATCTTGAGTTCCCAGAGGTCTCGGCTACGTGCCTTGCCTCAGGATCTCTCGACTCGACTGTTTTGTGTTTGGTTTTGCACCAAACAGTTGTGTTTTTGCTCTTGAGGGCAAGGAATGGCTTGTTGGCCATCCCCACACTCCACCGGCCATGGCTTGAGGACACCGGCCACTGGTTTGTCACCACTGGCCAAATGTTTGGCCGACTGGCACTCTTTGTAGTCGACTGGCCACCTATTTTGGTCGAATTGTATTTTTGGCCGGCCGACCACTGTGCATCTGCTTTTGGCAGATATTTTGTGCCAGCTGTGATAGTTGGCACCCACTTTGCTCCCATTAGGGTTACAACATTTTTCCAGAGGGCTCTGATATTAGGGTTAGGGTTTGCATATCCCCCATCTCTATATATCTCTCTCTTTTGTGTATAAGTGTGTGTTTGGTCTTATTATTGCACACAAACACCCACCATTACACCTTACCTTGGCTAGTGAGGTGCTAGGGAGCTATTCTTGAAGTTATTGACTGGTTTTGAGCTCAAAGAACCAGCTGGAGCATTGTTTGTGAAGAAGGTCTACAAGGGTAAGAACTTCACCCTTTATTCCCCATTTTTGCATAGCTTTTTAACCTATCTTGTAACTATTTTTAGACTTTGTGTATAACATATAAAAGTCTTGTTTTTTCCTGCTCTAAATAGTTGTCTAAGAGTGTTTTAAGATTTGGGGTTGTTTGACCCCTCTTAGGGCTTGTTTGGCCCCATTTTTGTGCTATTTTGGTGAGCTCTGGGACCACCTTGTTTGGGCCTCCTCACCACTGAAATTTTGAGGGATTTCAGTGGTGAGGACGGTGGTTTAAGATCCTAAGAAGGAGAGGGCCACCCCCTCTCCTTGTTGTCTTCAAAATGTGTCATTTAAGCCTCATTTGTGAGCACCATTTTTGAACTCATGTTGGCCATGTTTCAGTAGGTATTTGGTAGTATTTTTCCATGCTTTACCTCTATTTTTACTTGGTTTAGACACACCATGCTTGCTTAGCATACATGTCTTGTAATGCCATGAATTGCCTTAACATGCCATGTGCTTTGAGCCTTGTTTCTAGCATGTTTTTGGCTTAGCTTTGTGAAGCTTTTATGCTTGTTTTAGCATGCTAAAGGTCTATTTTTGGTCATTTGGGTTGTCCATGCCTTGCTTTGTATAGCTACCATGTAATCTCTCTTGTATGCCTTAAGCATTAACCCCTCTAGCGTGCCATCCTTGCATCATTTCAGTGGTTTGGAACCACTTGCCATGCCATTTCAGTCCATGTGGTGTGCTTGTATGCTTGCATTTGATGCCCTTTTAATGTGTTAGAGGTTTGGTGTTTCATGCTCCATGTTTGTGCTATTGTGTATGCCTCTAGGATTAGATGATTTAGATGCCATCTAAGTGGTTTTTGGGGCCTACTTTTGCATGATTTGAGACTGTTTTGATTCACTTTGATCATTTGTTTCATGTGTTACATGATCATGGTTTAAGTCATTGGGCTAATTCCAAGCTTTTATGCATGCTTTGCTTGTTTTGATCAGTCGGTTTGGCACCTCTTTTTCATGATTTTCAGAGCTTATATTGCTTGCCATATGCCCATGTTTAGCCTCTTTTAAGTGTGCTTAGAAGTTGCTTCTTTATGCCAAAGTGATCAACCATGTTTGCATGCATGATTGTGTGTTTAGATACTTGGTTCAGGACATGTTGTTGCACGCTCACCTTGTGTGTTGATTGCATACTTGTGTGTTGTTACATGTTTAGGTTGCTTAACATGTTTGCTCCATGTGTTGTTGCATGTTTGAACATCCACATTGCATCTTGGACACTTGTTGGTTTGCATTGCCTCATGCCTTGCATGCTTGCTTGCATAGGTTGTATGCCTAGTATGCATTGTGCATTGCATGCTCATGTTGCATACTTAGTTAACATGCCTAGGTTGCATTTGGCATGCATACCTTGCCTTTTGATTAACCATGATTGAGGTTGGGCCCCTTGTTTGTTTGTATGCATTTCATTCTAATATTGAATTGCATGCTTTGGCTTCTTGGGCCATCACGCATTGAAATGCACGATTGGTGGTCCGAGGGTCGAACGCCATGCTCCCTTGAGTTTTAAACATGATATGGAGTGTGATTGTGCAAACATTTGCTTTGAAATGCATTGTCATGCCTTGTCTGTCCTCTGCTGTTGTCAAAACAGGTTGCTGTAGGAAGCTTTGGCCGGCCGGCCATCTATACTGCCGACCGACCAATTATTGATGGCCGAGAGCTCAACAAATGGTCGATGACCATCCGGACATGGTCGGTGGGATTTCCACTTAGTCGGTGGTGATACACAGTGTCCGTGGAGCATACCTTGGGATTTATGCAATTTTCAGAGGAGCAGAGCAGGGGAAACAGAGGCAACTTGTGCATAGCAGTGGACTTCCGAGCGGAGCCGAGTGCGCATACATTGGGCCCTCTTCCCGAGGCTACTTTTACTATTTTATTAGCTTAGTTAATTGGTTTAACTAGTTAATCGTCGGTAATATTTAATTAGCTTGATAGTTAGTTAAATTGTATTATTCTTTTGGTCCCTCTGAGCAAGGGCGAATTTGTAATAAGTGTGGGTGCATGTGTGCATGTCGTCCAACCCCCACTTCTTTCTCCCTTTTACTTATCTGCTTTCAATGGTTAGTATTAGGGCATATTTAAATTAACATACCTTATGCTATGCATGCGTGCATCCATACATTTATCTTGCATGCACCGGGCTCGGCGCATCATGCTAACTGCATAAGTATTTCAAATCTAACTTGAATATGTGCATCAAATGGCTACATCTCACATGCCATCCTAGGATTAGCCGAGCCTATCCTAATTGCATCCTGTATGCGTTACATTAGGCACTTAACATGGACTTGGATCATACATTGATTGCTAACGAGTTCTTTGTTTTGGCTTGGAGTACACTATAAGTATTTTGTGCTTTAGCATTTCGCACGAGTGTGAATGTTGCCATGATAGCATGCTTACCATGAAGCTATGTTCTTATGTGATATATCTGCCTGAGTGCCTGTCGGTGAAGGTTGGATTATCTAAATTGGAACAATGCATTAACTATGAGTTTTAAGCCCATTAGATAGTGGCAAAACCATCTTTTCTAAGCCCACCCGAGGGTGGCAAAACCCGCATTTTAGCCTACTTGCGAGTGGCAAACCATTTTCAAAACAAACATGAAATGTTTTGTTCCAATTCAGGCGATCCAGTCTATACTTGTATGCTGTGCGCATCACGTATTAAATCTAGGCTAATAACCGGAATAAGAATGCATAATGTTTTCAAAACTGGATATCATGGTTAGTAGAGGCCGATCTTCGGATCGGGCGAGAGGGGGTGCTCATAGCTGACCTTCTCCAATCGTACCCAAGTTCCCGAGCCGAGGCAACTTTGGTGATGACGGACACATGGCCTTAGGCAAACGAGTCAGGGTTTCCTAAATTCCCCCAAAATAAAATATTTAGGTGGCGACTCTGTATTTGGAAAAGCAGTTCATGTTTGGCACTTCTTTACAAAAATCTATTTTTCAAAACGATTTGCCGGATTTGGACTCTTTGACAATTCATCGATCTTGCATTGCACTCTGCGAGATTAGATACAGGACCGTGACTTTGAGTCCTGAACTGTAGTGAGCCCATATGAACAGAACGGGGGATTCATCCTCCCGGGACGTTCGGAGACGTCTACAGTTTCTGGCGACTCTGCTGGGGAGTTAGAGAGCTTGACTCGAACTCATGATATCTTGTTTTGACTACACTTATGTGTTTCTTTGCATTGCATGTGCATTGGTGCGCTTGGGACACCATGTTTGCCATCTGCCATTCCTGAACGGTTTGCCGGAGGCTTGTCTTGTCAAGGCATGACCATAAGGCTGACCGGTTATGGGCTCTAACAGTATGGGAACACAAACCCCAGTTTTACTGGGGCACCCCTTTTGACCATTCGACCTAGTGCATATTCGGAATCTATAGTGACCATTCCAAGCTAGGACAGGTTGCTTACCCGATGTTAGGTTGTTTGAAACCGTTGTGTGCGTAGTGAAACCCTGGCTCATGACAAAATAGGACAGGGAAACCCTACCCCAACATAGGGGTGTTTTGGCTCTCTCTTACTTGCGATGTGCTTTCAGAATGTATCTCTACATGAACGTACATACCAGTTTGCAAGTCTGGGGCACCAAGCCTGAGGGCATCAGTATCAGTGTTTTGGGGAATCAGTTATATCTACGGGTATCAGACTCAGTTTTGGGACAACGATTTTGGGGAACAGTGATCAGTAGTAGGGTACAGTTATTCAGTCATGTCTGTGTCTGTTCCGTCTGGGTTGAACTACTGCTTGTTTTCCCTTTCAGTTTAGAGATTTGGGTTCAGAAACTTGGTGTTCTCCGTCGCTGAGGCAAGACAGATATCTGATCCGCCAGTCACCGTTCAGTTCAGCAGACTTATGATGACCTAAAGTTCAGAGGAAATTGTGGTTATGGCAGCCGCGTTAGACCAAGGGATCATCTTGCAGGATGAGACCAATGTTGATGTATCGCATCTGCCCAAGTCGCCTGTTGCACACCCGATTTGGACGCCCCAGTTGTATCAGGCTCGTGAGCCCACCACGTTTGAGTTAATGGGAATGATCGGCGACCTCCAGAGATCCGTGGCCGATCTGGCCTATGGAATGTCAGCTTCGCCACTAACCACATCATATGCCGGGAATTTTGTACAACAGGAGCCCCCGCTACTAGGGCGGATTGTGATCGAGCTCAGCCAACCAGAGGTTGCCTCTAGCTACAGCAACGACGTGTCAACAACAACCGGGTTTCACTCTAATGTAGTAACCCAAACCCTTGATCAGGTTGAGGCTAGAGGTAAGAATAAAGTGGGAACAGATGCTGATCCCGTTGAACAAATGCTGTGGGCAGTCAAGGCTTTGAAAGCCGGGGGGATGAATAAGCAGCAAGTATTTGCAGTCATGACAAAGATTGTGGATGATGCTTTCCCCACTCCAACCAAAGGCAGTTCAAGCCAGGAAAAAAATCAAGATAGGCCCCGTCAGGCCAGGACAGTTCCTTCCGCTCCCAATCCTGCACCAGGAAAAGATCAGAAAGCCAAGGCAGTGCCTGCCGACCCTTTCGCTAGTGCGTCTAACAAGAACCCTCAGACTTCAAAGTATCTACCTCGAGGATGCAGAGTCTTTCATGCCCTCCACATGCCTTTGTCTAGGGCATTTCAAATTCTGGCTAAAAAGGGGCACCTTAAACCCCTCGAGCCTCGGCCTCTCCCGAAGAATCTCCCTCTCTCACATGATGCTACCTTGTACTGCGCGTACCACCAACAGTCCGATCACAGCACCGATAGTTGTTTCCGCCTTCGTCATGAAGTGCAAGATTTGATTGACAATGAGGTCATCCTCCCACCTACCTCAGCAAAGCTTGTCACTACTGAGCTATTGGACTTCGAGGATACTGCAAGTATGTGATCAAGGGTTGGACAACCTGCGGGCGGCGCTCGGTGTACTTCAGATGTGGCGTTTAGCACGTACTGTCGGCGCATTTGCGAATGCAGTTTTGTAATTTCTGACTTGGGTGTCGAGTCAGTTCTTTGTTTTGTTTTGGGTCTGTTTCATTGTCTTGAGTCAGTCTTTTTGCTTAAGGGTCTGTCTTGTCACGTCGAGTCAGTCCCATTGTATAGAATGTCGGGTGATTTCGGGGTTGTCGTCTTGAACACCCTTTTGTTTTGTAATTACCCTTTTGCTTTCTTTTAAGTCTGTCTTTGCCGTGGAGCCAGTTGCAACCAAGGAATCTGAATGAAATAGCTGCGGCTATCATGTTACCGTGCTTACTGCTATTTTGAGCTAGTTGTGCCAGAGGATTTGAATGGAATAGCAGTACATTCCACCTGCTCTCTTGTGCCCTGAAAATCATTGCATTGACCTAAGTTTTTCAAAACCTTTTTGAACACTGCGGTGAAAACAAAGGGGAAGGAATTCCTCGGGATTTGCAAAACTTTGATCAAATTGAGAGAAAGAGAGGCGTGCTAAGCCCTTAATGATTGAAATCATGCTTGTCAGCGTGAGTACTGAGAAGGACCCTGGCTTGATCCAGACTGGTTCCACACTATCTTCAGCGCGAGCGATTTGTCGCTTCTTTAAAAACTTTCAAAAACAAAGTGTTTTGCGCGGGCCCTGCGAAGACCTGTGTTGAATCGCTCTTGAGATTGTGCAGCTTAGGATTGCTCTCAGCCTAAAGACTTGAGCCCTTGCTTTAAAACCTTGAACCACAATTCGGAGTGTTCAACGATCGACCATCAAGAGAGGTCTGTGTGGCCAGATTGGAAGCAGCCCTCGAACAAGAGGCACCAAAGTCAGATCAAGAAGATCATATCTCATCAGAAGAAGCTTGTGAAGCTAGAACAGAAGCACCCCTCCAACTAGGGACAAAAATGTCTGATGTGCTCGAAGAGCCGAAGATGGGTCCTTCAGCAAATCAATACAGCAGTCATTTTCCTAGATTCAGATGACTTCAGGATCTCAAAACCATTTGGCATGGACTTGTTACACTTTTACCCTTTGAAAGGCTCGCTGGGCCGAAATCCCGGAAGGGCGACCCAAGCAAAAGTTAGAGCAAAAGAAGAAACAAAAAATGCAAAAGAAATGAAAAGAGAAAAATAAAAATAAAAAAAGAAGAAGAAAAAAGAAAAGAAAAGAATTGAAAAAGGAAAGAAGAACAAAGCTTGCAAGGTCGAAAACCCACAACGGGCGCCTTGGCAAAAGTTAGAGCCTAAAAAGTGAAGGTTAATACCCGAGTGTACCTTAAACAGAACTACGTAAAGCTTGATTCCCATGTTTGGGATACGTAGACAACTTCATCCTGAAGTCCAGCCACCTACGCTTTCAAAGCGACTGTGTCCATATATTGGTTTTGACCATCTTCGTCTTCTCTGTATCCGAGAGTTCGGTTATCATCATCACTAAGGAGGACTGTTTACAAAATGCTGCGGCGTCATCCAGACAAGGGGCAACTTTCCGTTGCCATGAGTCGCCACTCAAACCAGGGGCAACTTTCCGTTGCCATTCAAAGCGCTGCGGTGCCATTCAGACAAGGGGCAACTTTCCATTGCCATTCAAAACGCTGCGGCGCCATTCAAACAAGGGGTAACTTTCCGTTGCCATGCAGTGTCCTTCAGAAAAGGGGCAGTTTTCCTTCCGATCTGAGGTTGTACATCTCGAGAGTAAGTTCCATGCTCGTTGAGCATTGACCGTTTGCAAAAATAGTTTTTGAAATTTTTTTACTGAGGTTGACTATTTTCTCGAAAACTATTTCATTTTCCAAAACTGGACCTTTTTCTTGGACCCAAAAATGAAAATTTTCAGTGCTCATAGCCTGACTTGCTTGATTTTCAAATCAAAAATCGAACAAGTATGTTGATCTAACTCTCATCTTGGTCAAGACTGTTTTAGTAGGAAACCAAAAAATGATCAAAATGATGAACTAGGGGCACAGTTGAGTTAGGTGTTCTGTCTTTCCCCCGTAGTCAACATACTTGCCAGAAGGGCACTCTATTCGCCCGAAGAAGGCACAACTGAAGCTGTCAGTAAAAGGGCTGAAAGCCCTCAACCTCCTCCAAGCAACGAGGTATCAAACCAAGTGCGAAGCACGAATTGGGGTGGGTCAAGATACTCCTTTCCCTTGTCTAGGGCATCGACCATACGCCACCAGAAGAAATAGCCGCAAGCTAACCGTATCGGGTGTGAACCCACAACTTCTTATTCATCCATCAAACACCCCGGGGAGGGATAAAAAAATGAAAGAATAAAGAATAGAGAGGTGTAAGTTGAGAGAAAAAGTGAACCAAAGGGTTTTCAGAGAAAAATCGAGCCTGAGAGCTGAGTGATGTGAGAATCACACAAATGAGGAAGGATGGGAAACAATACCCAGACAAACTGGCTCCTCGTGATCTGAGGTCGCCCGTCTTCGTTAACACGTCTGTATGTCGTGTCTTTTATTTCATTTACCTCAACCTTTGTTTTGAGTCTTTTCCGAGTGTGTCTCATTGTGTTTAGGTTGTTTACCCTTTTGTTTCTGCTGTTGAGTCGTTCTCACTATGTCCAGTTGTAGGCTCACTACCCCGGTTTGAAAAACCCTTCTTCAATTTCAAAAATTAATCGTTTTGTGCTCAGAGTGCTGTGCCATTCTCCACATTTGTGCAAAAACATGATTTGGTTCTTTCATACAACTGCAGGGTCCATCCCCGATAAATGTGAACAGAAAAACCTGGGCCTCTCTGAAGCTTTTGGGTTTTAGATTGCATCTGAGTGTGCTTCAACTTCAGCCGATCCCACCTTTGTATTCCGTCTTTTCAGATTGGACTGTTTGTTCAGGATTCGCTGTATGCAGATTAATCCCCAGCAGAGCATGAGCCGAGGGTTCGGACTGAGCAGTGGGTTATTTAAGTTGTTTTGCTGTTAGCTGGTTCATTACCTGATTATTACAATACAAATGTTTGATTTTCAGACAGGAGATCAATCTCATTTACATTGAGGTGTAACATGGTGCAATGCGATGCAATATATAAAATGTACAAATGTAACAATTTTTCAAACAAAAAACTTTGTTCCATTTCATCATCTTTTTCAAGTACAAAGTTTTAAAAAAAAAAACAAAAACCTACCCGTGGCAGTACGAGGTACTCTAGCTACCAGCAAAAAAAAGAAAAGTACAAAAGAAAAGAAGAAGAAAAGCAGCAAAAATCTGGATCAATGTCAAACGACCTCAGGCGTAAGGGTCTGTCCTCGTCCTCTTCCTGGACGAAGGTCCAGGAGCATCCTCATCAGCGCCGTCATCTGAGCCTGAGTCAGTGCCATCTCCGGTCTCCTCCTCAGATGACTCCGCCTCTGCTTCCGCCTCCGTCTCCGTCTCCGTCTCGGACTCATCGTCATCGGGGACTGGTGCCCGTGAGCTACTCCAAACATGAGTGCGCCCCGCCTTGGTGCGGGGGTACACTCTGCCCTCTCCATCTCTCCCTCGAACAGGAACGAATGGTCCAGCTGGAGCGCCTCCTACAGTAGGAATCTGGAAGGGATGCTGAAAAGTACAAATGGCAAACGCATCAGTATGCTACAGAATGCAGTGTATGAATACAGTGTGAATACTGTGAGCAGTGTATCAGTGCAAGATGCGGTGTATGAATACAGTTTGTGAATACCGTGAGTAATGTATCAATACAGAATGCAGTGTATGAGTACAATGTATGAATGCCGTGAGTAGTGCTGTGAACAGTCTGTGGGCTACAGTGTGTCAGATACCGTAAGGGCTGTGTACCAAGTCTTGTGTTGTGCATCAGATTGTGTGAAACAGTTTATGTATGGTTTGAGACCGTGGTCAAAAGAACATACCAGAATATTGTAAATGGCCAGAAGGTCGAGGCTCTGCTGAAGCATCCCCATCACCGAGGCGGTCAACTCCAGGGACTGGCGAGTGTACTCGGAGGAAGCCAGCAAAAGTGTTAGAAGCATCAGTATTCTGCGGAATATCAAATGAATTAAAATGAACTAACTGTGCAGAATGCAAAATGTAGTAGTACATACCAGAGGCAAGCCATAGAACCCGACTAGCTCGTGATCAGCCGGAGGGAGAGCAATGGGGATCTGGTAAGTCGCCCTACCACGCCCTTGGCATGTCATCGTCACGGGCAGTGCTGGCCAACTAGCCCCCCACCCTCTCTAAGCTCCGCTCCTACCACGGGCCCGAGCCACCCTCGGCGCTCCCGCTCCCGCTCCTGCCCCTACTCCAGCCGCTGACGCCGCTGACCTCTCTCTCTCGGCTTGATGGCCGCTGCTCAAAGACCGTATGATATACGTCTGAACGTACTCTGAGTAGTCACCTATGCCTCTGAAACGTGTCGCATCCCAGCCGATTGTATAGTCATCCATTTGCTCAGGGGTGAACCTCTCAGTATCCCTCATATGCTCAGGAGGGTGAACCGGGACTATCTGCTCTAGCAAACCCAGGGTCTGGCGTAGGAAATGCTCACCCAGGTACCAAGCCAAACAGACCGGCTCCTCCAGCAAGATCCTAAAGCGTGCAGTCTCCTCGGCACCGGCAAATTGCTCCCGCATCGCAGCTGGCAATGGAGCCCAAGGCCGCCAGGTGATCTGTAAATGGCATGAAGTTGTTATCTACTATTATTCAAAATATAGTGTAAAGCGAAGTTTAAACGAACTGCAAGTTCTAAACATACCTCTGCGGGGGTGATGGTGTCAAAGTAGCGACAGAAGAAGATGAATGTCTTCCGCAGTCTCCGCACGCATCTCACATCGAAGCATCGGGAGAATGGAACACCGAGAGGGGTCTCCACATCAGGCACTGGCGCGAGTCTCGGAAAGTAGGCATAGACCCACAACTGCAGAGTAAGTGTTAGTATGCTTATCAGATAAAACAGAATACAGAATAAAGCAGAAATAGTAGAACCGTGTATGGTGCAGTGTATTGTGCAGAGTGTACAATGTGTGCAATGTACAGTCAGTGTAAAACAGAGTATATGTGTGCCATGTGTGCAGTATACAGTCAGCGTGAAGCAGACCGCAGTGTGTGCAGTGTACAGAGTACAGAAAATGTAAAGCAGAAATGTAAAACAGAAAAGAAGATGTACCTCCCAAGCCCGCCAGTAGCCTCCGAGCAACTGCCCGCTGCAACAGGAGGCTGAGCTCATGTATCCATACAAAGTGGCCAAGGCAGTGCCACCCCATTCGTAGCGCAGGATCCGCGTGACGTCTACCAGTGCACTCAACAAACAGAGAGGCACGGTGTTCTCCCAATCGGCGAAAATGGTCGTCCCCAGCAGAAACATCAGGAAGCCGCGGGCGTACTGCTCTACCTCCTTCTGGGTCATCAGTGCCTCCTCAGCCAAGGCTGGCTGAACCCTGAACTGGACCTCGAACCATGAATATCTGACGAAGCCGGGGCGTGTGAGAGGCGGCATCTCGCCCAGCAAGTAAATCTGAGCGGCCCCCCACCCTTCCATGTCGGTGTCGAAGGGGATCGGATCACCCCCTACCCCGATGTCGGTAAGCATCGAGAAGTCATAGAGAGTCATCGTCATGTCTCCCGCGACCGAGAAGTGGAATGAGTCGGAGGTGTCCCACCACCTCTCTACCAGAGCGGCGAGAAGAGGCCTGCTCGTAGTAAGTCGGGAGAGTCCTCTGCAGAAGGCGCCGAAGCTGGCCTGGTCTACTATGTGACGAGGCGCACCTAGCAGCTCCATGTACCTGTCTCGAGCGGCAACGTTCCCATACCCCCGGAAGGCATGGGAATCTCTCTGTGTTCAAGGAAAACAATTGCGAAGCAATATAAAATGTACAGTTTTGAAGAGCATTCAGAATTGGTGACAATACAGTGTGTGTGCACATTTTAAGTTCAAACAAATATCGGGTATCGGTGTGCTCGAAGTGAACTACGGCATATGATGTGTCAGTGTTTCCGAGTGGTTCAGTGCAGATACAACGTGTGTGCACGTTTTCAAGTTCAAATAAACATCGGGTGCCGATGTGCTTACAGTGAACTACAACATGCGATGTACCAGTGTGTTTGGGCGGTTCAGTGACAATACAGTGTGTATGCACGTGTTCAGATTCAAACAAACCTCAGGTGTGCAAGTGTGTTCACAGTCAACTACAGGGTGTAATGTATCGATGTATCCGGGCTAAGCAGTTAGAGAACAGAGTCAACTATGGCAGTAATGTTCTACATTGCGAAAAATAAAGAGGGAAGACTGTACCTCAGAAGCGCCGAAAGACAGATGAGACTCTGGCTCACGCAAAAGCAGCTCTGGTGGCACCCTCCTGTCGAAACTCCGGAACTGGCGGAGACCATCGGGAGGTAACACGTGAATCGTCGGCCTGTAGGTCGCCGGGTCGAACGGGCAGACGCTCAGAGGCAAGAGCTCGGCTTCGGGATCCATCTCATGCTCCGGGGGAGTCCCGCCCTGTGGAAGATTGTCTGCCATCTTAGAGAGAGTGTGAAAATGGCCAGAAATGTAGAAACTAGGCTAGAATATGAAAAGTCAACGGAAAGTCAACCTCGAGAGGGCGAAAAATGACCAAAAAAGTCAGAATGCGAAAGAGGCACGAAGATCAAGAGGAACTCGGAAGAAACAAATCCCAAGAGATGGAAATCAAGAAAGAGACACCGAAACGAAGTTTTGTTCGGTTCAAAACATCCAAAACGCGAAGGTATTCGCAAATCAAACGACGAAACGGGCACGAAAACCGAAGAAAACAGTGAATGGAAGAGAGGAAAATAACCCAGAGCGGTGGAGGAGCAATTTTTGACCAAAAGGAAGTGAAAAGAATAGGGCCAGAGGCCCTATTTTAAAAGACCCGAGGCCAAAAGACCAAACTGCCTCGATTCAGGCACTTTTGGCCGGTCGGCCACATTGTTGGCCGGTTGGCCAAATATTTGGCCGGTGGACTATTTTTGTGGCCGGTGGGCAGCCGGTGACCTCCTCTGATGGCCGGTGAGCCTCCTACAACCTTGTTTGGGTCAGATATGTGGTTTGGGGCCTTCATTGCTCAAGACAGTGCAAGACAGTGCATTTCTAAAGCTTAACCGACCTCCGTTTTGACCTCAGACTGTGTCTTCTGCGCGCAGCACTTGAATATGTGCAGGGTGTATCCTCTTTGTATCCTTTTTTCCCTTTCAAGATTTGAAAAGTTGCCCCACACGTGTTGCTTTACAACGCTTTGATATGAACGCGCGCTGAGTCATGCATCATTATGCTTGCATCGTCATACAACACGCACGAGACCTTAAATACGCTCGGTCTAAGAGACCTTAAATCCTTCGAAGGTGTGAAACCTTTGGCGTCTGCATTGTCATGCATGATCCTCGTCACGCGTTGCTATACGCACCTTACATGCGTTGTTATGTATCTTCCTCACATGCATTGCCATGCATTTCAAGCAACTTGCGTTGTCACGCATTCCAGACAACATGCATCATTTGCATTTCAAAAAAACCAAAACGAAAACAAACAACAAAAAATATATGCATATGTCATGCACTATAAATAGCATGCACTGTTATGCATTTTCATGCATTTGTCATGCATTTCATCATAAATATTGCATATGTCATGCATTTTATTGTATATATTGCATATGTCATGCATCATTGTATATATTGCATGTGTCATGCATTCAATTATAAATAGTGCATATGTCATGCATCATTGTATATAATGCATATGTCATGCATATGTCATGCATTCCATTGTATAGACTGCATATGTCATGCATCCACTGTATATATTCCATCCATTGCATATTGTAAATATTGCATTGTAGCTTGCATGCATTCACTGCATCACCCCCACCTACGGCTTGCGCCTTCCAAGTTGAGCTTGGTCTGGTATGTGCCCGTACTTTTCGCGTTTAAACACAGGTCTGAGACTTTTGTGTACGCGCCTATTCCACGCTGGTATGTTGGTTTGAGGGTTGCAGTACCGTTTCTGTGTTAAACGTTGGTTTGTATGTGTGCATGCCTTTCCTAGGCAAAACAAGGTTTGGTCGCGTGCGTTATCCGCTGTGAATACTATATTTGCGTCTGTTGCATTCTGCCCGGCAGATCGCATTTTACATAGCATTCATTGTATATAATGCATTGTACATCCATTCCATCCAGTGCTTATTGTATATATTGCATTGTAGCTTACATGCATCCACTACATCACATCCATCTATGGCTTGCGCCTTTCCATGTTAGGCTTGGTCTGGTAGGTGTCCATACTTTTCGCGTTGAAGCACAGTTCTGCATGTGTACGCGCCTATTCCACGCTTGTATGTTGGTTTGAGGCTTGCGGCACCTTTTCTGTGTTAGACATGGCTTGTATGTGTACATGCCTTTCCTATGCAAGATTTGGTTTGGCCCGCGCGCCATATCCATTGTATATATTACATTGTAGTGTAATTTTTTACATCCCGCATTAAGGCCATGATCTTTCCTCAGCAGGTCATTTCCCCACTAATGTCATTCCACCCAATTACTTGTTCCTGTGTCCGTCTACATCACTCATAGTTCTGCATGTGTGCGCGCCTATTCCACGCTGGTATGTTGGTTTAAGGGTTGCGGCACCTTTTCTATGGTAGACGGACTTTGTATCTCTATCATTCTTTTGACATTTGTGTAGTTTTGAACCGCTCATGATTTGATCATGATTCATTTGCATTGCATTCTCATTTGCATTATTATACATAGTTTTGTATATATCTCATATCATTTTGCATTCATTTTGCATGTTATGCATGTTACTAACAATGTTGTACCTGTTGAGTTTTCGTTCTCTTTCAGGCATGATATTGTATGTACGGTTCATTTGAAGCTGGTGCAACCAGACGAACCGCACAGGTATTGTATTCTCCGAGTGAGACGTATCGAGAATTGCATAATTCTCTTGCATCCTTTCTGCATTGTAGTGTAGTTGGATTGATGTATGCTAGCTTAAAACAGTTGCATGTTATGCTTCGTTACAGCTTTCTTTGCATGATCATAAGTTATGCTCGGCTTCTTGCATTATCAGTTGCATTTTGCCCCTGCCTTCGGGCACATATCTTTATTAGCTTGCATGCATTGTCCAAGTCTTCGGCCTTGTCAAAAATGGGCCGTCTCTGGCCTTTGACACTCACTCCCGTCATTCTTATGACTTTCGAGTTCTGTCAAAGAGGGGCAACTGTAGACACCCCATTTTTGGCCGCCCTCAAGACTTGGACGTCACTGTTTGAACACTCGGTGATCATCCTTGTTTGTGTTCGTCCCGAGTTCCCGGAGGTCTCGGCTACGTGCCTTGCCTCAGGATCTCTCGACTCGACTGTTTTGTGTTTCGTTTTGCACCAAACACTTGTGTTTTTGCTCTTGAGGGCAGGGAATGGCTTGTTGGTCATCCCCACACTCCACTGGCCATGGCTTAACGCCACCGGCCACTAGTTTGTCGCCACCGGCCAAATGTTTGGCCGATCGGCACTCTTTGTAGTCGACCGGCCATCTAATTTGGTCGAATTGCATTTTTGGCCGGCCGACCACTGTGCATCTGCTTTTGGCAGATATTTTGTGCCAGCTGTGATAGCTGGCACCCACTTTGCTCCCCTCCATACACGTGTATGGAGGGATCGCCCTCTTGACTAGCTTACTTGAGAAGCTTTGCAAGAGTGAGCTCTATAAGAGGGAGCCTCTTCTCCCTCCATTAGGGTTACAACATTTTTCCAGAGGGCTCTGATATTAGGGTTAGGGTTTGCATATCCCCCATCTCTATATCTCTCTCTCTGTTGTGTATAAGTGTGTGTTTGGTCTTATTATCGCACACTAACACCCACCATTACACCTTACCTTGGCTACTGAGGTGCTAGGGAGCTGTTCTTCAAGTTCTTGACTGGTTTTGAGCTCAAAGAACCAGCTGGAGCATTGTTTGTGAAGAAGGTCTACAAGGGTAAGAACTTCACCCTTTATTCCCCATTTTTGCATAGCTTTTTAACCTATCTTGTAACTGTTTTTAGACTTTGTGTATAACATATAAAAGTCTTGTTTTTGCCTGCTCTAAATAGTTGTCTAAGAGTGTTTTAAGCTTTGGGGTTGTTTGACCCCTCTTAGGACTTGTTTGGCCCCATTTTTGTGCTATTTTGGAGAGCTCCAGGACCACCTTGTTTGCGCCTCCTCACCACTGAAATCTTGAGGGATTTCAGTGGTGAGGATGGTGGGTTAAGGTCCTAAGAAGGAGAGGGTCACCCCCTCTCCTTGTTGTCTTCAAAATGTGCCATTTAAGCCTCATGTGTGAGCACCATTTTTGAACTCATGTTGGCCATGTTTCAGTAGGTATATGGTAGTATTTTTCCATGCTTTACCTCTAATTTTACTTGGTTTAGACACACCATGCTTACTTAGCATAAATGTCTTGTAATGCCATGAATTGCCTTAACATGCCTTGTGCCTTGAGCCTTGTTTCTAGCATGTTTTTAGCTTAGCTTCGTGAAGCTTTTATGCTTATTTTAGCATGCTAAAGGTCTGCTTTTGGTCATTTGGGTTGTCCATGCCTTCCTTTGTATAGCTACCATGTAACCTCTCTTGTATTCCTTAAGCATTAACCCCTCTAGCATGCCATCCTTGCATCATTTCAGTGGTTTGGAACCACTTGCCATGCCATTTCAGTCCATGTGGTGTGCTTGTATGCTTGCATTTGATGCCCTTTTAATGTGTTAGAGGTTTGGTGTTTCATGCTCCATGTTTGTGCTATTGTGTATGCCTCTAGGATTAGATCATTTAGATGCCATCTAAGCGGTTTTTGGGGCCTACTTTTGCATGATTTGAGACTGTTTTGATTCACTTTGATCATTTGTTTCATGTGTCACATGATCATGGTTTAAGTCATTGGGCAAATTCCAAGCTTTTATGCATGCTTTGCTTGTTTTGATTAGCCGGTTTGGCACCTCTTTTTCATGATTTTCAGAGCTTATATTGCTTGCCATATGCCCGTGTTTAGCCTCTTTTAAGTGTACTTAGAAGTTGTTTCTTTATGCCTAGTGATCAACCATGTTTGCATGCATGATTGTATGTTTTGATACTTGGTTCAGGACATGTTGTTGCATGCTCACCTTATGTGTTGATTGCATACTTGTGTGTTGTTACATGTTTAGGTTGCTTAACATGTTTGCTCCATGTGTTGTTGCATGTTTGAACATCCACATTGCATCTTGCACACTTGTTGGTTTGCATTGCCTCATGCCTTGCACGCTTGCTTGCATAGGTTGTATGCCTAGTATGCATTGTGCATGGCATGCCCATGTTGCATACTAAGTTAACATGCCTAGGTTGCATTTGGCATGCATACCTTGCCTTTTGATTAACCATGATTAAGGTTGGGCCCCTTGTTTGTTTATATGCATTTCATTCTAATATTGAATTGCATGCTTTGGCTTCTTGGGCCATCACGCATTGAAATGCGCGATTGGTGGTCCGAGGGTCGAGCACCATGCTCCCTTGAGTCTTAAACATGATATGGAGTGTGGTTGTGCAAACATTTGCTTTGAAATGCATTGCCATGCCTTGTTTGTCCTCTACTGCTGTCAAAATAGGTTGCTACAGGAAGCTTTGGCCGGCCGGCCATCTATACTGCCGACCGACCAATTATTGATGGCCGAGAGCTCAACAAATGGTCGATGACCATCCGGACATGGTCAGTGGGGTTTCCACTTGGTCGGTGGTGATACACAGTGTCCATGGAGCATTCCTTGGGATTTGTGGAATTTTTAGAGGAGCAGAGCAGGGGAAACAGAGGCAACTTGTGCATGGCAGTGGCTTCCGAGCGGAGCCGAGTGCGCATACATTGGGCCCTCTTCCCGAGGCTGCTTTTACTGTTTTATTAGCTTAGTTAATTGGCTTAACTAGTTAATCGTCGGTAATATTTAATTAGCTTGATGGTTAGTTAAATTGTATTATTCTTTTGGTCCCTCTGAGCAAGGGCGAATTTGTAATAAGTGTGGGTGCGTGTGTGCATGTCGTCCAACCCCCACTTCTTTCTCCCTTTTACTTATCTGCTTTCAATGGTTAGTATTAGGGCATATTTAAATTAACATACCTTATGCTATGCATGCGTGCATCCATACATTTATCTTGCATGCACCGGGCTCGGCGCATCATGCTAACTGCATAAGTATTTCAAATCTAACTTGAATATGTGCATCAAATGGCTACATCTCACATGCCATCCTATGATTAGTCGAGCCTATCCTAATTGCATCCTGTATGCGTTACATTAGGCACTTAACATGGACTTGGATCATACATTGATTGCTAACGAGTTCTTTGTTTTGGCTTGGAGTACACTATAAGTATTTTGTGCTTTAGCATTTCGCACGAGTGTGAATGTTGCCATGATAGCATGCTTACCATGAGGCTATGTGCTTATGTGATATATCTGCCTGAGTGCCTGTCGGTGAAGGTTGGATTATCTAAATTGGAACAATGCATTAATTATGAGTTTTAAGCCCACTAGATAGTGGCAAAACCATCTTTTCCAAGCCCACCCGAGGGTGGCAAAACCCGCATTTTAGCCTACTTGCAAGTGTCAAACCATTTTCAAAACAAACATGATATATTTTGTTCCAATTCAGGCGATCCAGTCTATACTTGTATGCTGTGCACATCACATATTAAATCTAGGCTAATAACCGGAATAAGAACGCATAATGTTTTCAAAACTGGATATCATTGTTAGTAGAGGCCGATCTTCGGATCAGGCGAGAGGGGGTGCTCATAGCTGACCTTCCCCAATCGTACCCAAGTTCCTGAGCCGAAGCAACTTTGGTGATGACGGACACGTGGCCTTAGGCAAACGAGTCAGGGTTTCCTAAATTCCCCTAAAATAAAATATTTAGGTGGCGACTCTATATCTGGCAAAGCAGTCCATGTTTGGCACTTCTTTACAAAAATCTGTTTTTCAAAACAATTTGCCAGATTTGGACTCTTTGACGATTCATCGGTCTTGCATTGCACTCTGCGAGATTAGATACAGGACCGTGACTTTGAGTCCTGAACTGTAGTGAGCCCATATGAACAGAATAGGGGATTCATCCTCCCGGGACGTTCGGGGACGTCTACACTATGTGATCCACATATACCATAAGCACAGTTACCTTTTTTGCATAACGTTTGACAAGCATTGTGTGATTTGCATTGTTTTGCTTATACCCGAATCTCAACATTGCCTTTAGGAATCTATCAAACCAAGCTCATGGAGACTGTTTCAAACCATATAACGCCTTTTTCAACCTATAAACTTTCCTAACTGTAGACTGAGATGAGAATCCTGGTGGTACATCCATATATACCTCCTCTTCCAGATCACCATGGAGAAATCCATTTTTCACGTCTAGCTGCTATAAAGGCTATCCCAAATTAGCTGCATATGAGAGAATAGCTCGAATGGAATTCATCTTTGCCACAAGAGCAAAGGTTTCTTGGAAATCAATTCCATATGTTTGAGTAAACCCTTTGGCCACTAATCGTGCTTTGTATCGTTCAATTGTTCCATCTGCTTTCTGCTTGATGGTGAACGCCCACTTACACCCTACAGGCTATTTTCCACTAGGAAAAGGAACTAACTCCCAAGTGTTATTCTTGCTTGGAGCTTGCATCTCTTCTACCATAGCTACTTTCCACTTAGGATCATTGATAGCTTTGTTCCAATCTTGGGAAATACATGAAGACAAAGATGAAACCAAAGCATGATATGTAGAAGACAATGATTCATACGACACAAATTTAGAAATGAGGTGTTGAGTACAAGCCCTAACCCCTTTTCTAAGAGCAAAAGGAAGACTTGAATTATTGACAACAGGACTCTCAACTATAGGTAAAGGAATAGACTGAGATGCATTATCTAGAACTGGCATGATGGATGATGATGGGTCTGGTGGCACAAGGGAAGCTTGCTCTTTCGGATGCCGAGAATAAGTCTTAAGATCAACCTTGTCCAAATGACCACCAATGTCAGGCTCCACATCAAGAGAACTATTAGGCTTCCCCTCACCACAAATAACAGTCTCCTGACTAGGAAGGAAAAAAGGCAACTCGTGCTGACAGGCCATCTCCTCATTCGCAATCTTATCCATACCATTACTACTCTCCCTCTGAGGAGATGGCAGGGGAGAAGGAAAGAAGGGCGCAGATTCCCGAAAAGTGACATCCATACTAATACACACTTTGCAAGTATGAGGATCATAGCATTTGTAACCCTTCTGAGTAGCAGAATAACCAATAAAGACACAGCGCACAGCCTTAGGATCGAGTTCCCATGAGTACGAGGTTGCAAATGAACAAAACAGACACACCCAAACAACTGAGGAGGAAGAAAAGATGTGGGATATGCTATAGGAAGCAGTTGAAAAGGAATCTGGAATTGGAGGACACTAGAAGGCATAAGGTTGATAAGGTAAGCAGTGGTAAGAATAGCATCACCCCAAAATGACTTAGGGACATTCATGGTAAACAAGAGAGAGCGAGCAACTTCAAGATGGCCATCCTTGCATTCGGTAACCCCATTCTGCTGAGTAGTACCAACACAACTAGTCTGATAAAGGATGCCATGCTCCTCTAGGTATGCTCGAAAAACTCCATCAACATACTCAGTCCCATTATCACTACGAAGAATTTTGATTTGAGCATTAAAAAGATTGCTCACCATTTTATGAAAAGTTTGGAAACAAGAAAAAAAAACTTCACTCTTAGTTCGAAGCAAGTAAATCTAAGTCACATGGAAATAACAATCAATAAATATAACAAACCATTGATACCAGAAGTAGAAACCACTGGGAAAGGGCTCCACACATCGATATGAATAAGCATAAAAAGGAAAGTACTTTTATTAATTGAAGGGTAACAAGTACGTTTACGCTTTGCAAGTTCACAAGCATCACAACCAAAAATACTCCTAGGACAATCATGAACTAAAGAAGGAAAAAGTTTCTCCAAAACACAAAAGGAAGGATGACCCAAACGGCGATGCCACTGATGAAGGAGATAAAGAGGAGAGCAGTAGTGCACTTGAGAGCCTGAGATGGGACGACAGGAGGAACGACATCCAGAAAATACAGCCCATCTTGTGCTCTACCATTGCCAATTGTTTTCCCCGTAACTATGTCCTGAAAGACACAATGAGTAGAAAAAAATGACATTGAGCAATTTAGAGAAGTACTAAGGCCTCGTATGGGAAATAATTGTTTTAGCCTAAAAGTCAAAAAGTTACAAAAAAAACCAAAAAGCCTATAACCTGTTGGAAATAGGAAATAGTGATATTATAATTATGGTAGTGTTGGAATTAGGAAAGAGTGATATTGTAATTATGGTAGTGTGTATAAAATCTGTGATTGTGTCAATAACAGATTTAATACATTTTTTATCTTCATTTCCTATTTTGTTTGTTTCCTATTTTGTAATATTCTTTCATTATAAATACAAGGCTCTACCTCATTCATAGGTAAGCCAAATAATTCTTTTCATTCTTTTTGGTATCAGAGCCAAAACACAAAAACCCTAGACCATCCCCTCCTCCCTATTGGCCCATTTTCTTCACTGCCCAGCAGTTTCTTCATCTTATTTCTTCTTCCTCCAACAGCCAACAGACCTCTTCTCCCCTCTAGACCACCCGACAGCCTAAGCCACCACTCCTAGACCACCCGAAACCACTTTACCACCTTGCTATACCCCTCGGTAGGACTGTATTACACCTGCCGAGGGCCTTGCTGCTGCCAACTAGGTCTCATCCTGGCCTCAAGCACTTCGACTAGGTCTTCCCCTAGCCTAGATCGGCTCGATACCCTCTTTAGGGTGATTTGAATCCTTTTTCTCCCTTTTATAGAGTGTAGTGCTGATGCTTTAAGCACTTTAGCCGTTAAGTTTTTTCTGGCTTTTCTAGTTGTTTACTCGGACTGTGTTGATGTGTTGCTATATTGCTGTCTATTTCAGCCCTCATTATCTCCCCATGGATAACTTATCTTCTACCATTCCTACTGAGGTATCTACTGCGGTCTCCACCAAATCTGTGCCTGTCCCAAGTATTGATTTTTCTCTTTTCCATTACTCCTATTCATCGTATTACGAGTGTGGTGTTGAATGGGAAAAATTTTGCTGCTTGGAGCTGTTCCCTTAAACTCTACCTTATGGGAAAGGGAAAGGCCCATTAGCTTTTATCGACTATTACCCCGCCAGCTGCGACAAACCCTATACGTGCTCAGTGGGATATCGATAACTGCACTATATTAGGATGGATGTTCAATTTCATGGAAGATCAAATTTATCATATGTTCCTTTATTGCGATACAGTTCCGAGTTTGTGGCAAACATTGTCACAGATGTACGCTCATGCACACAATGATGCCCGTATCTTCAAGCTTTACCAAGATATAGCCCGAGCCTCTCAGTCCTCTCTTGGCCTTTCTGTAGCTGAATTCTTTGGCTATGTTCAGGCTCGTTGGGAGGAACTTGCTCAATATGAGCTTTTGACTAACCTTCCACCAGAAGCCGCCTCCCTTATGTCCAAGAGGCTTGCCCGACAGCACACTTATCAGTTTCTCATGGGTTTAAACTTTGAATTTGAATCTCTTCAAATTCAGAATCACAACACATCACCCATGCCATCTCTTTATGAGGCTTTTGCCACTATTGACAGTGATGAGCGTCGCCGATGATTGGTTCAACCTAGTGTTCCTTCAATACCTCCAATTTTAGCAGATCAGATGGCTCTTACTGCAAGTTCTGGTTCTCGAAGTTCTACCGATTCTGTTACTTGTCATCATTGTGGTGATCCTGGACATGTCAAAGCTCATTGTTTCAAACTTCATCCTGAGTTAAGGCAACGCCCTTCCTGACCTCGTGGTACTAATACACGTAGTTTTGGCTCTGCTCGCACGGCTACTTTGGTGGAAGTTATTCCTACTTCTGAACCTCCTAATGTCCCTAATCTACAGCAGTCTTGGTCAGCTTCAGGCCCAACTTGGGTCTCTCACCATAGGTTCTCTTGGTCCATCATCCCCTACCGTCACCTTTGCTACAGGTATTTCTACTGCTTCCCATGTTCAGTTTGCTAATCCTTCCTAGATTCTGGATTCTGGGGCTAATGATCATATGACTGGTCACTTTTCTTTTCTTTCCTCTCATGCCCCCACCATTGTTGCCCAATCTGTGTGTCTTGTTGATGGTTCTTGCTTTTCTGTCCAACATAAGGGTGTTGTGTCTTTATCCCCTGATATCACTTTATTTTCTGTGTTGCATGTTCCCAAGTTTGCTTATAATCTCTTATATGTTAGTCGTCTTGCCCAAACCTTTAATTGCACTGTCATCTTCTTACCTTCTTCCTGTCTTCTATAGGACCTGAGTTCGAAGAGGATTTTTGGTAGCGGATATGAGCGCGATGGGCTATACTACTTTGAGGATCCACCGGACCAACCTTCTTTGCCTTTAGCTAGTTTTCAGACGTCTGTTTTGCCAACTTCTATATCTTGGGTTTTTTTTATTCAAACTTTGGAGTTATGGCACGCCCGTATGGGTCATGTTAACTTTCAATATTTATGTTAACTTTTTCGCTATTAAATGAAGCTTGCAAGGATTCTAAATTCCATTATGTTACTTGTGAGTTGTCTAAACATATCCATACTAGTTATATACCACATATGACACATGCCCCTAGAGCTTTTGACCTTATTCATTCTGATGTTTAGGGTCCCTCTCCTATTTTTGCTTTTTCAGGTCATCGTTATAATGTGACTTTTATTGATGATCACACTAGGTGCACATGGGTCTATTAACTTTGCCACAAGTCTAATGTGTTTCCCATCTTTGTTTAGTGTTTCCCATCTTTGTTTAGTTTTTGCAAATGGTTAAAACACAATTTCGCACCATTGTTAGGAACATTCGCTCTGATAATAATGGGGAATACATCTCCAATGAGTTTCATTCTCACCTTAATTGAATGGGTATTCTTCAACAACTTACATGTCCTCAGACCCCTGAACAGAATGATGTGGCTAAATGTAAAAACCGTCATATTATGTTTGTCGTGCGTTGTCTTCTTCGTGGTATAAGTGTGCCCAAGTCTTATTGGCACATGGCTGTTCTTACTGCTGTCTATCTCATTAATAGGACTCCTAGTCGTGTGTTTTATGGCCTTACTCCATTCCATATTCTTATGCCTAATACTACCCTTTTTCCTCTTTTTCCTCGTGTTTTTGGGTGTACATGTTTTGTTCAAGACCGGCGTCCCACTCACACTAAGTTAGATGACAAGTCTATTCGTTATGTCTTTTTTGGGGTATTCTTCTATGTCTAAGGGGTATAAATATTTTGATCCTGTGTCTTGTCATTTTCACCATACTCTGGATGTTACTTTTTGTGAGGATCTTCCTTTTTTTAGTCCTAACCCCTTGTTACAGGTTTTCCCTTCAGCTACTTAAAGTGTTCGCCCTGTCCCCATTTTGGATGCGGTTGCGGATGAGGTTACCCCCCTCCCACCCTTCACCTTCGCCTCCTTCCCCCCTCCCTTGTAAGTATACTCTCGCCGCCCTCATGCTCAGCCCCCTCCTACTTTCTCTCCGGATCTTGGGTTAGGTACTTCTTCCCCTTTACATGCCTCTCATTCCCTTTCTCGCCGTAATCCTCCTCAAGATTGCCATCCCCCCAATCGTTGGGGTTATCTATGTAGTACTAGTCATCCCATTTCCCAGTATCTCTCATATGACAGGGTTTTCAACTCCTATCATTCTTTCCTTGGCAAGCTTGAGTCCAAGTCTATTCCACGGTTTGTGTCAAAGGCCCTTTAGAATCCAAAATGGGTGGCGGTGGCAGCTTTAGAACATAATTATACTTGGGATTTGGTTTCTTTACCTTCTGGCTAGAGTACCGTGGGTTACAAATGGGTCTTTGCTATTAAGTACCTACCTGATGGCTCTGTTGATCGTTATAAGGCCGGCTTAGTGACCAAGGGCTTCACTCAAGTTCTTGGCAAGGATTTTGGCGCTACCTTTGCCCCAGTTGCCAAGCTTACCTCTGTTCATCTACTTATCTCTCTTGCAGCATCCCATTCTTGGCCCCTTCATCAGCTTGATGTCAAGAATGCCTTTCTGCATAGGGATCTTCTTGAGACGATTTATATGGCCCCTCCTCCTAGTTTTTATGTTGCGGGAGAGTATTCAGGAAAAGTATGTCAATTGCGCAAGTCTTTGTATGGCCCAAAACAGTCTCCACGAGCTTGGTTTGGTTGTTTCAGCTCAGTCATCATCTCCATGGGCTTTGTTAAGTGCCATTCAGACCATACTTGCTTCATCCGTCGTAATTCTGCAGGTCAGTGTATAGTCTTGTTGGTTTATGTGGATGATATCATTCTCACTGGTGATGACTCTATAGGTATTGGTCAAGTTAAACGAGATTTGGGACACATCTTTGATATAAGGATTTGGGGTATCTCAAGTAGTTTCTAGGGATTGAGGTGGCTTGCTCACAATAGGGGATTTCCTTATCTCAAAGGAAGTACACTCTTGACTTATTTAAGGATACCGGTATGTTGAGGTGTAAACCTGCTTCTACTCCTATGGATCCCAATGTCAAGCTCATATCATAGTCCGGCAAATTACTAGAGGATCCAGGTATGTATTAGCGTCTTGTTGGGCGTCTCATCTATCTGACCAATACTAGACCTGACTTGACATTTGCGGTTAGTGTGGTTAGCCAATTCATGCATGCACCTCGTACAGAAGATCTTAATGCGATTCATCATATCTTGAGATATTTGAAGACCTCTCCTGGCTTGGGATTGTTCTTCACAGCTGATTCTTAATCTGGACTCTTTTGTTTTACTGATGCTGACTATGTAGTATCTAGAACGGATAGGCGTTCTACTTCTGGCTTCTGTACTTTCTATGGTGATCATCTTATATCATGGAAAAGTAAGAAGCAAGCAGTTATTTCTAGGTCTTCTGCAGAAGCTGAGTATAGGGCTATGGCACAAGGCACTTGTGAGATTCTATGGTTGCGTTCTATTTTGGTAGAGTTAGGATTTGCGGAGACTGCCCTTGTTTCTTTATTTTGTGACAACAAGTCTGCTATTATGTTGTCTTCTGATTCTGTCCTACATGAGCATACTAAGCATATAAAGGTTGATATACATTTCATTCGAGAGAAGGTTCAGATTGGTATTGTGAGACCATCCTTTGTCTCTTCTTCTCAGCAGTTAGCAGATATGTTCACCAAGTCTATTGGCCTAACATTACTCCAGTCGTCTATCGACAAGCTGCGTTTATTGAATATCTTCACACTAGCTTGAGAGGGAGTGCTGGAATTAAGAAATAGTGATATTATAATTATGGTAGTGTTGGAATTAAGAAAGAGTGACATTGTAATTATGGTAGTGTGTATAAAATCTGTGATTGTGTGAATCACAAATTTAATACATTTTTTATCTTCGTTTCCTATTTTGTTTGTTTCCTAGTTTGTAATATTGTTTCATTATAAATACAAGGCTCTACCTCGTTCATAAGTAAGCCAAATAATTCTTTTCATTCTTTTTAACCTATGTCAAAAAGTCAAAGATTCCCTTTTCTCTCTACTTTTTGCACATCTTTTTCGTAAAAAATCAAAAAGTCATTCCAAACATACAATTTTTTTTACCTCATATTTTAGCCAAAAAGCCAAAAAGTTTCTAAAATAGTTTGTTCCCAAACGAGGCCTAAGACTACTAACAGAAAGCAAGTTAGTGGAAAAAGTAGGAACATGAAGCACAAATGAAAGAGAAAGCAAAGATGAACAATGAACCGAACCCTTGCCAGAGACAAAGGATAAAGTGCCATCAGCCACTTGAACCTTGTCTCGGTCATAACAAGGAGAATAAGAATAGAAAAGACTAGAGGCACCTGTTGTGTGGTCGGTGGCATCTGAATCAATAATCCAAGAAGGCGATGAGAAGGTACTAAGAGCACTAGTAGGAATACCTGTGTTGGCAAAATTGGAAGAAGTGGAAGTGGAAGAAGCTATGGTAGAAAGAGAGTCAAGTCGAGCCATCAAAACGCCTGAGAGTGCGTAACTCATCCTGGGAAAGAGTGCTAGGCTCGGAAGAACTCACAGCAATCTCAAACACATGTGCTTGGGGACAAGTTGTACTACCACAACCTCGACCCCGAGTAGGGCGACCATTCAGTTTCCAACAATGCTCTCAATCATGCCTGTCTTTTCCACAATAATCACACTTCAAGCGATTTCAATCAACCAGTGTACCCTGACTCCCAAACTGAACTAGACTAGGCTGAGGAGCTCGAGTAGCAGTAGCAACAACCAAAGCAGAATGATCCTGAATAGAGGAATGAACCATAGCACTACGTCGACTCTCCTCTTGCTGGACTAGGGCATAAGCCTCGCGTAGGGTGGGAAAAGGTGAACGACCCAACACTTGGATGCAAATTTGATCATACTCCAAGTTCAAGCCAGCAAAAAAGTCATACACGCACTCCTTCTTCACGGTTTGTTGAAATAAAGTGGCATCCTGAGAACAAACAACCTAGAAGCTTTGGTAATAGTCTAGTTCCTGCCACAAACTACTCAATTCAGTATAGTATACTGCGAGTGATCTATCTTTCTAATCTAAGCTCTGAAGCTTCTTCCTCAACTCATATGCCTATGCATCATTACCCTGGTGGGAGTACATTTGAGCTACAGCTATCTAAATCTTATGAGCAGTATCTAATAAGAGGAAACTCCGACTAATGGTAGGTTGCATAGAGTTGATTAGCCAAGTCATAACAGGAGCATTTTCAGAAATCCATTGAGTATAGAGCGAGTCATCACCATCCGATAGGGGAAGAGAACAGTAATGTAGCCAGTCAAACGGCAAGTAACAATAGCAAGACAACAGGAGCGTGACCAAATCAAATAGTTGGAACCATCCAATTTAATGGGACTAATTTGAAGAGAGGGACTGTCGGCAAGAGTAATAACACAACGTAGGCCACCCTCACCACTAATTGTATCCTTAGTCTCACCCTCAGCCATTGTAGATTAAATCCCCACAATAGAAAAATAAACACCAGCCCAAAACCGGCAAAAACAAACAGAGGCAAATTCACAAAGTCAACTTAGGGACAAAAGTTACCTCTAGAGACAAAAATAGAGCCGAAACATAGGCTGGTGAGGCCAAAAACAATAAGAAACTGAGAGAAACTGTGTTGAAACTGAGGAAAACCGAAATAGAGTGGAACCTTACAAAATCATCAAAACCAAGTCTCCCAACCCTAGTACAATCCCAATTGGCTCCCAAGGTAGAGGAAGGAAGGAAAAAGTCAGCCAAAAACAAGCTCAGCTAGGACTTTCGAAAAATCAATCAGTTTTTCCAAAAATCAACAAAAATTAGAAAAACACTCAAACACTCATCAAAAAATTAAAATAAAAATCTAAAGTGAAAACCGATCAAATTTCGACCATGAAGGAATTTTTTATTTTTTATTTTTGGAATTATTTTATTTTATTTTTATTTTTTGTGTACAGAGAAAAATGAATGAAACAAGGAACAAGAGAAGAATCTTCAAGGAGGAAGATGAAGCTCTGATACCATGTTAGATTTGCATAAAAGAAAGAACAGAATGAGAGGAAGAAAAGAGAGATCACTGCTGCTGAGTTTTATTTCTCACTCCTAAACATATTAGGGTTACACATTCTTATAATAAAAGACTAAAGAAGTAAATGACATAACTATCCTTACACACTAATACTTAATAGTTTCTTCCTAAATGATGGATATTTAGTCAATCATGACTGATCATATTTTTATTTTGTTTCCATTTTTACCCTTTTCGGCACTTGTGTCTTGCATTAATCAAAAAGCATCTGATTTCTCTTGTAGGGACTAATCATTAGTTCTCGTAAGAATTCCCTTCAACACTTCAAGAAACCTTGGGCTCACTAACATGAACCCGTCAAGGATCTTTTAGATGCTGTCAAGGTTTGATGCATTCCCATTATGTCCACATTTTATTATAAGAAGGTAGTTTTCAGAGATTGTTGGTCTCTATTTCATTTTCAGATGTCATCAAGCTATCAAGCTGACGGTTCTAATTGGTTCATCTGGAGTAGGAAGAACATTCACAAAAGAGGTGATTGAGCCCATGGCCTCCTTCAATAAGGTAATCTCTCTCTCTCTCTCTCTCTCTATACAAAATTTTACAATAAGACTCTAAATGAATGGTCTCTCTCTCTCTTTCTCTACAAAATTTTACAATATGACTCTAAATGAATGGCATGCAAAAACCTCTCATTATTGCTCTCTCCAACCCAACCTCACAATCTGTGTGCATAACTGAAGAAGCTTATACCTGGAGTCAGTTAAAAATAAATTATGCATTTTTTATTATCTTATAATTTGATGCTTTAATGCAAAGTAATGTCTTATTGGATTTAAATACAAAACTAATAAATTTCTCTATTCTAAAAAAAGGGACATGCAATTTTTGCCAGTGGAAGTCCATTTGACCCTGTAGAATACAATGGTAAACTCTATGTACCTAGCCAGGTTCTATTACTTTATACTTCTAGTTTTTTGGTGTTATATCCTTAATGCATCTGAGATGGATACTAAAAATTGATTTTGATGGCACCTTTTCTTTTCTCTTCTTTTCTTTTTTTGGTGATCAATTCAAGCAAATAATGCATATATTTTCCCTAGATTTGGTTTGGGTTTGGTCATCTCTGGTGCAATTCATGTACACGATAAAACATTTCTGGAAGCCTATAAGTGCACTACATATTACATAACTACACACATTATAAGTTGAATACAATTTACTTGATAATTGAAGAGAAAGGAATTCATTCCTTTATTTATTTCATTTTACTTCGCTTTATTATTTTTTTTCCTTTACTCTGGTCACATATCTATGCAAGTCGTACATTTTTTTTTTATCGACAAATGTTTGTTGTTAGTTATTAGATTAGCACATATGGAAGAAAATCTCCCCACCCTTGGCAAAGCATCTAAGTGCTTGCACTCCCTTAATTCAACTCCTTTAATGAGAATTGAACTCATGACCTCTTTCAGAGTAAGCCCTAAGGAAGGCATGGTGGCCAACTAGGCTATGCAAGTCGTACATAATGAATAGACTGTCTTTAGAAAAAGTTCTGAGATGTTTACTTAAATTCCAATAGAACATAAACTCATAAAACACCTTGTGTTTGTTTTATTCCCTTGATGTGTGATCTGGTTCTATAAAGGCGATTTGCCATATTACTGTCCTTGGCGGCGCAGGTTCAAGTCATTGAAACAGTCTCTGTACATCTTGCCCTCTCTAGATATCCTTTTAACAGAAGTTTTTTACACTGGTTGCCCATAATCATGTGTAAAGCACTATGGAAAACTTTTGGCAAAACCTGTTAAATTGCAATTCTAGACGACAAGCATGACAAATAGATAGAATGGTTCACCCTTGTATCTAAATCATCAACTTTCCTTTATAACAACGGTGGCTTTGGCTGAGCAAGTAACAAAAGTGAACAT
This sequence comes from Camellia sinensis, assembly GCF_055761805.1. Lineage (NCBI taxonomy): Eukaryota > Viridiplantae > Streptophyta > Magnoliopsida > Ericales > Theaceae > Camellia > Camellia sinensis. The sequence goes on from NC_138973.1 coordinate 133,301,866, forward strand.
TGACAAGGGTTTGATCTATCCACCATTCTCTAATATCAGAAAGATCTCTGCTCACATTGCTGCTAATTTAGCTGCTAAAGCATATGAACTTGGTGAGTTAGTGAGTGTACCTTTGGTTACTTCATGTGTCTTACCACCGCTGTAATGTAGAAGTGGGTTGATAGCTACGATAAACTTACTTGAAGTCTTCAGGCTTGAAGTGGGTGGTTCGGAGCCTTCATTGTCAATAGACACATCTCTCAAACAGGTCTGAAGAGGTTTGGAGAAAATTACTGCTGCTATAAGGGTCCACCAATGTTGAAAACCCTAGGTGAGGTCAGGAACATGCTTGAAGTAATAGGTGCTAAAGCCTTGTAGAAGTTTTTCATTCTCCACTCCAATTAGTTTTGTATCAGAAAATTCTTTGATATTGATCCTTGTCCATATTTCTTCTTCAATGGTGGAGTGAAAGTAAGGGCAAGGTGTGCCTTGAGTAAGTTCAAATTGTCTGACCCATTGACTGGGAGAATAGTTTTCAATACTATAGCTAGACATTTTGGTCGAGCAGATAGAACACCCCACTAGGATATGTCTACAATTCAGAATATGTTTTCATGTTTCAACTTAACAAATCTTTTCTTTATCTGTTAGGTTCGAGGGATCCATGAAGGGATGTTGTAGTCTAGAAGATGAGAATCGACACGATTGAAATAGCATGAACAGTAGGGGGTCTTTGTCAGATGAAAGGTTCAAGAGTGTAGTAAGGCATTCAAAGAAGCTAAGTTTGGGCGTCAACAAAGGTTAAGAAACATTCTACACAAGAGTAATGTTTGGGGATCATAGTGTTTAGTTTGGGAGGTCGTATTTCAGGAAAATAGGCATACAACCATGCTTGGAAAAGCCAGAATGGCCCACCACAATTGGCAGATATTTTCTTATCAACAAGGGAAAACATGCCTTTGTTATGATTAAGAGGAGAGTTAGTATAGCTTGCGTACAAGAAACTAAGTGGACGGGTGAGAAAGCTGGAGAAATTGAGGATATTGATTTTAAACTGTATTATAGTGGTAAGGAGCAGGAATGGGGTAGGAATCTTAATTGCCAAGGGTCTTGTGGAGAATGTAATAGCGGTCATTAGGAAAGGGGATAAGATTATGTTAGTTAAACTAGTTATTAGAGGGAATATAGTGAACGTTATTAGTGGATACGCCCCTCAAGTAGGATTAGATGATCCGACTAGGAGGAATTTTTTGAAGCAAATGGATGAGATCTTATAGGAGATACCCGTAGGAGAGAATCGGGTTATAGGTGGAGATTTTAATGGCTATGTAGGCATAGATAAGCTAGGCTATGAAAGGGTGCATGGTGAATACGCTTTTCGTGAAAGAAATGAGGCTGGAGAGAGTATTTTAGATTTTGTGTTGGCTTCTGACCAGGTGGTGGCCAATACTATGTATAATAAGAGGGAGGAGCATTTGATAACCTTTAAGAGTGGGTTAGTTAAGAGCTAAATAGATTACTTCTTAGTGAGAAAAGTGGACTGCCTAAAATGCAATGATTGTAAGGTGATTCTTGAAGAGAGCCTGACCTCTCAACATAGGATTTTGGTACTAGTGTAGCACGCCCCCGAACGCCCCGGGAGGGTGAGTCCCGTTCTGTTCATTTGTGGGGTCACTACAGCTCGGACTCTCAAATTGTCACGGTTCTTAATCTGAACCAAAGAGTCCAAATCTGGCAAATCGTTTTGAGAAACAGATTTTTGAAAAGTAGTGCCAAACATGGACTGCTTTGCCAGATACAGAGTCGCCACCTAAATATTTTTTAAAATGGGGAAATTTAGGAAACCCTGACTCGGTGCCGAAGGCCACATGTCCGTCATCACCGGAGTTGTCTCGGCTCGGGAGCTTGGGTACGATCGGGGAAGGTCAGCTATGAGCACCCCCTTTCGCCCGGTCCAAAGACCGGCCTCTACTAACCATGATATCCGATTTTGAAAACGTTATGTGTTCTTATTCCATTTATTAGCCTAGAATTACTATGTTATGCGCGCAGCAAACAAATATAGACTAGATTGCCTAATTGGAAAGAAACATTGCATATCCGTTCGTTTTGAAAATGCTTTGGAATTTGCTACTCGCAAGTAGGCTAAAAACACGGATTTCAATGAGTTTTTCCAACTCAAACAATCCAACCTTCACCCACAGGCATTCAAACAGTTTAACACATAAGCATTTAGCCGCATGGCAAGCATACTGTCATGTTAACATTCACACGCATGCGAGATGCTAAAGAGAAAATACTTACATTGTACTCCGTGCCAAAACAGTAAACTAGTTAGCAAACATGCGTGTCCTAGTTCATGTTAAATTGCCTAATGCAACACATACAGGATGCAATTAGATAGGCTCGACTAACCTAAGCATGGCATGTGAAATGCGGTCAACTACCACATATTCAATTTGTGAATTGAAGTACAAATGCAGTTAGCGTGATGTACCGAGCCTAATGCATGCAATACAAATGCATGGATGCACACATGCATAGCATAAGGTTTGCTAAATTGAACGTGCCCTAATCTACCATCATAAGAAGGTAAATAAAAGGGAAGAAAGACGTGAGGTTAGAAGACATACACACACTCACGCACACTTATTACAGGTTTGCCCTCACTCGGAGGGACCGAATAAATATTACAAATTAATTAACTACGCAAGCTAATTAAATATTACAAATTAATTAATTTAATTAACAAATTAAATTAAGCTAAGAAAACAGATAAACCACCTCGGGAAACGCGTCGTCATGCATAGGTTGCCTCTGTTTTCCTTCCTTCACTCCTCTGGAGGCTGTCAAAACCTCAGGACTGCATCCCTAGACACTGGGGAGTGCCACCGGCTGAGTGGAATTATCACCGGCAATGGTGTGTGGCCATCGGCACAAAATGAAGCTGTCGGCAGAGTAATTACTGCCGGTCGGTACCTTACACTACCGGTCGGCAAAGAAAGCCTGCAGAACCTGCAACTCACAGCAACAAAGGGCAAGGCAAAGCATGGCAGCACAATTCAAGGCATGTATGCAACAATCATGTCGTTTATCATGATAATGACTCAAAGGGGCATGTGCCTCGATTCTCGGACCACCAATCACGCATTTCCATGCATGATGGCCCAAAGAACCAAGTATGCAACTTTGATTTCAAATGAAATGCAAACCAAATCAAACCAAAGTCCTAATCCCTATCACCAAATCAAGGGGGAAGGAATGCATGCAAAATGCAATGCAACCTAAGCATACAAGCTAAGGATGCAACATGGCATGGCAACTAACTTATGCAAGCATACAAGCATACATATGGCAATGCAAATGGATGCAAAGATGGACTTAAACATGAATTAGGCAACTCTAAATAGGCCTAAAACAGTAGCCATAATGCTAAAATGAGGGGCCAAATACACATGCACACATACACATGTTGAAAGGCCAACACTTGGGCACAAGTTGAACAACTCTCAAACACATTTGAAAAAGGGGAACATGGACTAATTAACATGCAACATGAGCTCTAAAAATGCATGTTAGGATGGTGCCAAACCAAGCAACAAAATTAAGCCAAACATGCAACAAATAGTCCAAGTGGTCAAAGCAAACCAATGGGGCATTGAACTACACTTAGTAAGACCAAACATGGCATGGACTAAATGACTAAAAACAGAGTTTTAGAACATAACATAAGGCCCAAAAGACCACTTAGATGGCATCTACATGATTCAAAAACAAAGGCATGCATAAACACCAAAACATGGAGCATTGCTACACAAGCTTAAGAGGCATTAAAGATGCATGCAAGGCAATCAAACAAGCATGGAAATGGGACTGAAATAACATATAAAGTGACCCCAAATCACCAAATCAATGCAAAGGTGTCATGCTATACATTCATATGCTCAAGGCCAACAAGCCCAAATACAAAGGAGCTATACCAAGCATGCCAAAATCAACCCAAACAACCTAGGACAGACCTAGGACATGGCAAAACATGCACAAAATCTTCACGAGACTAAGCCTAAAACATGCTCCAACAAAGGCTAACAACCTAAGGCACATTAAGGCATAAACATGGCATTACAAGGCAACTATGCTAAGCATGCATGGGGTACCAAAACCAAGTAAAAACAGAGGCATAACATGACATATTAAGCATAAAAAACAGCCAAGTCATGGTCAATACACCCTCAAACATAATGCTCTCTCAAGAGGCCAAAACATGCCCTTTTCCAGGACAACAAGGAGAGGGGGTGGCCGTCTCCTTCTTGGGACTTCAAGGCATCATCTTCACCACTGAAATCCCTCAAGATTTCAGTGGTGAAGAGACCCCAACACCAAAATCCCGGAGCTAGCACAAAATGGCTCAAAATGAGGCCTTTCAAGGCCTAAGAGGGGTCAACTACCCTCAAATCAAGAAACACTCTTAATGAACAATAAAAAGGGTCTAAAAACAGAACCTTTTTGTGTTATACAATAAGCACGAAAACAGCTCTAAGATAGGTAGAAAATCAATGCAAAAATGGGGAAAAATGAGACTAGGTTCTCACCCTTGTAGACCTCTTCACAAATGATGCTCCAATGGCCTCCTTTGGCTTGAATCCAACACCAAAACTTTAAAATCATTCCCTTAGAACCTCAGCTCCAAGAGGAAGGTGAAACACTAGGTGCTTGTGTGCAATAGTATGGACTAAAACACACACAAGAGGGAAAAAGAGAGAGATAAGGTGTAGCAAACCCTAACCCTAGAACTCAAACCCTAACAACGGCTGTCTAAGCTCTCCAAAATATCTAAACTCTCTAACCTCTCATGCCAAGAGCTCTCTCTCTGTCTATATATGGCACTTCTTGTCTTGTAAAGCTTACAAGACAAGCCTCATAAGAGGGAGATCCCTCCATACACGTGTATGGAGGGGAGCAAAAGCAAGACAGCTGTCTTAAAATATCTGCAAAAGCAGATGCACAGTAATCGGCCGGCCAAAAATGCCATCTTGGCCAAAAAGAATGCCGGCCGGCAGTAAATAGTGCTGATTGGCAACAAATAGTGCTGGCCGGCAACATACATTGTCGGTGGCAGCAAAAACCAGCCGGTGGCCTCTAGCCACTGCCGGTGATGGGTGGGGATGGTCCACAAGCCCTACCCTGCCCTTCCAAGGCAAAACACAAGTGTTTGGGGCAAAACACAAGTGTTTGGTGCAAAACCAGACACTAAACAGTCAAGTTCGGAGATCCTGAGGCAGAGCGCGCGAGCCGAGACCTCCGGGAACTCCAAACGAACACAAACATGGATAATCACCGAGTGTTCAAACGGTGACGTCCAAGTCTTGAGGACGGTCAAAAATGGGGTGTCTACAACTAGATTTATGTTTTAGAGGGCAATACCAAGCTACGAAGGATGGTGGGACCTAAAAGGGGATAAATTAGAAATATTTAAGAATAGAATGGATAAGGAAGGTACTTGGGACTTAGAAGATAATGCTAACACTATGTGGAACTCGATGGCTAATTGTATGAGGAGAATCTCAAGAGAAGTGCTTGGAGAGTCAAAAGGAACGAGACCCAGCTCTAGGGAAACTTAGTGGTGGAGGGAAGAGGTTCAAGTGGTAGTTAAGGCAAAAAAAGAGTGCTTTAAAAAGTGGCAAAAGGATAGAACTGAGGAAAACCTTAAGACCTATAGATTGGCTAATAAGGTGGTCAAGAAAGTAATGAGAGAGGCTAAGCTGAAAGCTTATGATGACCTATACACTAGATTACATAGTGAGGAGGGAGAGAAGAGGGTATACAAACATGCTAAGATACGGAAGAGGAAAACAAGAGATTTTAATCAAGTTAAGTGCATCAAGAGTGAGGATTCTAAGGTATTGGTGAGGGATGAAGAGATTAAGGAAAGATGGAAGAACTATTTTGAGAAACTATATGAGGAACATGGAGGTACGACAATAGAGGAAGAAATAACCAGTAATATGATAAACCAAGACTATAGGTTCTATCACAGGATTGGAAACTTTGAAGTGGAGTTTGCACTTAAGAAGATGAAATCAAATAAAGCTTTAAGACCATATGATATCCCTATTGAAGCTTGGAAGTGTTTGACTAAGAGCATGCCAGATGAGTGGAGGAAGAGTATTTTAGTGCCAATCTATAAGAATAAAGGAGATGTCCAGAATTGCAACAACTATAGAGGAATCAAGCTAATGTGTCATATAATAAAAGTGTGGGAGAGGGTGATAGAACACCGATTGCGAGATATAACAGAGGTGTCAGAGAATCAATTTGGGTTTATGCCAGACACGTCAACAATGGGAGCAATCTATCTTTTGAGAAGAGTAATAGAAAAGTATAGAGAGAAGAAAAGGGACATTCATATGGTGTTTATTGACCTTGAGAAAGCATATGATAGAGTGCCCCGGGACATAATATGGTGAGTGTTAACGAAGAAAAGGGTGACATAAGGTTACATTGATGTGATTAGGGACATGTATGAAAGGGTGGTGACCACTATTAGATCGCCTGCTGGAGAGACAAATGAATTTTCTATCACTGTTGGGTTATACCAAGGATATACCTTAAGTCCTTATCTTTTTGCTTTAGTTATGGATGAGTTGACGAGAAATATCCAGGATGACGTGCCATGGTGTATGCTTTTTGCAGGCGATATAGTGCTAGTGAATAAGACTAGAGAAGGAGTTAATACAAAGTTGGAGATTTAGAGAAAAGCTCTTGAATCTAAAAGATTCCGGATAAGCAGAACTAAGACCGAGTACATAGAGTGTAAATTTAGTAACAGTAACAATGAAGTTAGAGGAGAAGTGAAGATTGAAAACCAAGAACTGCCTAAGAGTGAATATTTTTGTTATTTAGAGTCAATTATCACAACAGCAGGGGAGATTAATGTGGATATGGCCCATAGGATTAAGGCGGGATGGTGTAAGTGGAGAAGTTCGTCTGGGGTACTGTGCGATAAATGAATACCCACTAAAGTTAAAGGTAAGTTTTATAGAACGACTATTAAACCAACGATGTTGTATAGGATGGAGTGTTGGGCAACCAAGAAACAACATATAGATAAGATGAGTGTGGTTGAGATGAGAATGCTAAGGTGGATGTGTGGCAAGACTAGGCAAGACAAAATTAGGAATGAGTGTATTCGAGAATGGGTAGGAGTAGCACCGATAGAAGATAAGTTGAGAGAGAATCGATTGAGATGGTTTGGTCATATTCAACGGAGACCAACAGAGGTAGTAGTGAAGAGATGCGATGCTGTAACGGTAGATGGAAGTGTTAGGGGACGAGGTAGGCCTAGATTAACATTGGTTATTGTTTAGAGATATGGATCTACTTAATTTGACTAACAAAATGGCCTTTGATAGGGCCACGTGGAGAAGAAGGATTCATGTAGCCGACCCCATTTGATGGGACTTAAGGCTTAGTTTGGTTTGGTTACATCACGAAGATACTGTACATCATTCCACCTAAACATAGATATGTTAATACTAACATTACAGTTGCCACATCGAAGTTATGCTCAGAATTTGCTTGACAAGTACATTCCTCAAAATATAGGTTAAAAAAAACAGTCGTAAATTATATTTGTTTCAGTCGCAATCATCTGAATTTTTTTGTACAAAAAACATGCGTAAACAAAATAGTAATAACACAACAGCTACATTGAAATGATAGCCAACAGCTGATTGATTAATCTTTACATATGAGTTCAACAAAACAATTTGTCCATCTTTTCATCCTTTAATAAAAAAATACTGTGAAGCCATATTTGACATCCGTCTTGAAATCAATGAATAAAAAATTGGTGAAGTCTTATTGCCACCCAAATTAGTGTCGTACTACCAGCCCATTCCCATCACTGCCTTATTTTGTGGTATTGTTGATATGAAGGCATTGAAGATACTCTACGATCTTTGAATTATTAACGTCCATAAGGAAGTCAACTAACAACTTATGACGCACAACGAAATGGAACTTTGTACAGAAAGATCATATTACAAATCAGTTCCAATTGTAGCAAATACAATTAAGGATTTGATTCACAATTGGAAATGAAGCGGTAGAATGTACCTTGTATGGACCGGCGGGTAAATCAAGTCGCTGCATGTACTTGATGATGAACATCTCAAAGTCAAAAGTGCTACAAAAATAATTTAACATTAAATTTGTCAACAATGTAAGTAGGTTCGTTAAATGACTCATTCAGGAGACACATAAATGTGATGGAGGGATTTTGGATTATTCATCCAGTTGTTGTAATGGCCTTTCATCTAACATGTGGACGTCAAAGCTACGCACATCTGTAACATATTCATTTCGAAATTGTAGTTGTAGTAACTTGTGCATAGTTTGAACCTGTTGCAGAAAGTGAAAGTTGGTTTATGTAAAGCATGTTAAAGTTTGTTGTAGTGTTGAGAAATCCACCAAAAGGACATACCAAAATTTTTTCCACATTTAGCTTCCTTTTGTTCAGTCTGGTGGATGGGAACGAGTCAAATAGGTAGGCTACACTGTAGACCATATCAATTTTAAGGCACAACCAATGTACTCTGCAACACATAAACACAAGTGCAGACATTGTTTAGAGGGCATGTGAACATATACTGGCTTTCATATTTACAGTGAATATAATGGAATCGACATTGATATTACCCTCTGACGTGCATCTATCGCACTAGTGTGTCTGTCATGTCCAAAATACAATGTGACGATATTTTCATGGTACAGAGGTTGCGTATTTTTATTTAGAATGAAAGTCTGCATGTGTAATGCAGAAAGGTCATAAAGCCAAACATTTGATGAAATATGTCATATAGAAAACACAGCCTGGCTAAAACACTTACTTGCTGATAGATATACTGGAAAGAACCAATTAGTATGCCTCTCGTCATTGTGTAAATCCCTTTGTCGATTAGTCAATTGCACCACCACCAAGTTGATTGGCTGGAACATTGTATGTAAGACATGAGGCAAGTTGATAAATAAGGTTTGCAAGTTCTTAAAATGAAAAACACAGATTCATATGTGAGCTGCCAACACTTATAGTATCGGATAGCCAGCCCCTGGTTTTAGCGTACGCATGTCACGTCGGGTACCAACTTCACATGCCCTTCCACGAAGATTCATTGAAACAACGTCCCTACAAGGAATAATTATCCTTAGAATGAAAGTTATTTGACAATGGAGTGTCATTAAACATTTGCCAGTAGTAAATGCAACTATACATTTCATTTTTGCTATCGTCAAATACATAGTCGACAAGTTTTTCTTCCTCTGGCGATAAGAACCCTTCGCTCTCCAACATCCTTAACGACTCCTACTAAAATAAATAGTCAAGTAATAAAACACATTTGATAAAAAAGATTTGAAGCTTACATAACAAGGTTGTTACTGATAAAAAATAACGTGAAGCGATGTATAACCTCTAAACCTCATAGTTTTTCCAACTTGTGAACTTTGGTGAGGAGTTTGTTAGAAATGTGTAAAAAATATTACAGCAATCATAAGTGCAAACATGCAATTGTTTGACAACTATTACAATACAACACAAATCAATGTAAAATTAGTGAACCCATTATTGATGTGGGCATGAATTGGTTATTCAGAACTTGTGAGGCAGAAGGCAGTATTTGTACCTTGTTCGCCTTATTCGCACCATCAAAACAAAAGGTGAAGTGATGTGGTGACTTGGAAGTTTTTCTTTTGCAAGTCGAGTACTTATTTTGCTATCGTTGCACAAATGCATATCCCTAACATCAGTGGATTGAACTCCTCTTCTGCTTCCTCTTCCTCTTCCTTTTCATTTTTCTCTTCCTCTTCCCTTTCCTCTTCCTCTAACGATTCCACTTGCTCCCAATGGTTGGCTAATCTTAGTAGGAGAAGTATGCACATCGCACGCCACTTTCTTCACGACCACTAACTCAAGCTCAAGAGTGTATTTATCTTTAGTTTCGTATCTTTGCCCCAAGTCAAGGCCCCTCTTTTCTGGTTGCCCCCAACATTTTCTATGTTAAGCTTATGTCCATCATGCAAATCACTTTTCTCACTTGCCAAGATTCCCTTGACATTCTGTTCTTGGTGATCCACCCCTTTTACATCTGAAATATTACACTCCATTGGGTTAACTTTGTCAGTTGCTTTCACCACGCCATCATCATGCACCTCCACTCCAACAGAAGGGTCCACATCCTTTTTCTCCACGCCTGCCGATTGTGGTCTACAAAATATACCTTCCACGACATGCTGTATCATTTGCTTCAGTTCAGCAAAATTGGTTTGTTCAATCAACGGTTGGTTATTGCCAAAACTGAAATATTGAAGCAGTTGCTTCAGCATTTCCTTAAGTTCAGCAACATTGGAGGAGAGGTTAATGATACACACATCATTGCCTTCCACTTAATCATACAAACACATAGATTAACTTAGTCTCATAATTCATCTTGAAATGATGTGGGTCAGCTCTGTCAAATATACGTAATGATTGGATAGATTACCTTCTCATTGCCAACTACTTGCTTGCCTCGAAAATGTCGCAACATGTCCATTAAATCTATTTGGTTTTGAAGAACTAGCTTCATCATTTCCTTCAATTCACAAATGTCCGACTGTACTTTGGTCATATGAACTTCATCATACTGTGGTTTTTGTTGGTTATCGACATGATGTGCGTCCATTTCTTCATCATCGGTGTCGCTTTCGTCCTTAGTGAAATCAAACTCCATCTAATCATACAAACACATAAATGAAGTTTGACATTGTATGTTGAGACAAGTGGGTCAATGGTGTCAAATGTGCATAATGGTTGGGTTGTTTACCTCATCTTTTTGGGAAATTTTGCTTCCTTAAGATACATCTCAGCGTCTCCCGTATTTGGGCATCACCCCAATCATGAAGCCGCAAGATGGACCGCATTGTAGTCGAGGTACTTGTGGAGCTCAGACAAACACAATCGAAGTACAATAACTGTCGACAGTAAGGGGGACATCATAATTAATTTTTTCTTCCCATGAAAATCAACTATATTCAGTAACAATGGCATTGATTCTTGTCAATTTTGAAGTGAACATACATAGAATACCGATTTTCTTTATTATGCTATGAACTTTATTGACACATATGATGCATTTTTTTATAGCAAATCAAGAACTTTATTGATGAAAAAAAATAAAATAAAATAAAAAATAAAAAACCTATGTACATGTTTGTGTATATGAATGGCTGAAACCGCAAGGACCTTTCCCAGAATGAATGCGTTTGCTTTCTTAATGGTCCTATCAAGGTTTCTTCTATATATTCTTCTTCAAGTCTGGCTACAAATGTGTATAAAATTTCATATTCAAGTTATCTCTCTGATTGATTATTCAAAATGGATGAAGAACAATCAATTTTGTTCCCTTCTTCACAAAGTAGGAAAATTGGTCCCTCCATTGAGGTTGGTCAAAAAATTTTGTTTTGTAGTCTTTATTGTTAAATTCATGACACTTGCAATCAAATAAACTCTTTCTGCGACCAGGACATTTGGTCGAGAAGAGTGTTATTTGTTGTACTGACATAACAAGTAACATTGTATTTCCTAACAAAGGCCAATTTCTTGAGCCATAACAGAACAATGCATGAAACATATGAAGGGGGGAATGGTAAAAACAATGGTTGATTACCATTCCATTAGCAGGAAAACACATCCAGTTGCATCAGGATGACCTTTGGTCTTATACTTGCGAACGCCTTTCAAAAGGAATTACAGTGCCAACTTTCTCCAATTACAAGCTCGCATACCATTGACGTCCTTTATGACATGAATGGACGATGGACTTAATGCAGCCATTGTGGTAGGACACAACATAGCCCCCAACACGTACAGCTCATATTTCCTCTGAAACTCGTCCTCCACACCATCAGTCTTGGTTAGATAAAGCCTCAACTGGTTCAAAGGAATGACTCCCTTAACAACTCCAACCTCTTCATAGATATTGGGATATGCGTCTAATGAACCAGTCAACTGCACATCATTGCCTTTTGACCGTATGCCCAATAAAACATTAACTGCCTTATAGGTGAGCCTCAGTTGACGACCATAAACGTTCAATGAACTAGTGTCAGAATCGAAGTTTTGTACCAACCATTTGCAAAAGTCGTGATCTATACGTGTACATTTCATCCCTAGGAGGCCACCAAACCCAATTTCAATGGTTGTCTGCTTTTGTGCTTCGTTAAACCGATTAACTAGATCAATAATTGACTTCAGTGATATGCGGACTTGCTTTCTAGTCTGCAAATCTTTTAAGTTTAAATTAATAAAAAAAAATAGAACCAACAATGTCTGGAAAGCAGGACCTAGCCAAATGATTTATGAAAACATGAAGCACGCAATTACCTTTTCAGATTTCGATGCACGTGGAACAACTTTGGCGTGTTCCTCGGCACTCACCTTAGCCATTTCCTCAAACCTCTTCTTCTCTTCAGAGGGGAGCGCCTTCCACCTTTCCTTAAGCTCCTTTCTTCTCTGTAAGTGTTAGACAAAAGTGACACACATACAAGACAATTAACAACTATAAGTCCAAAATAATTGTAACTACAAGTGCTGGCAAACGCAATATGTGTACAGTGTTGGTAATTAAATATGATTGCAAATAGAAATAACAGTTGTAGAAAAAAGTCAGAGGAAAAACGTAGATGGAGTTTTACAAAGAATCAAAATTTAGAAAAACAAGTACTTTCAAGTTGACATTATTGTGTGCTAGAAATCAATAAACGTGAAAGAATGAGAAGCCCAGTGCGACCATTCAATACAACTCGTGGATAGCAACCCAGTAAGTTTATCGTAACTTTATTGACACATATGAAAACTTACGCCTTTTGTGTTGTTGTCAGTTCTTGAAAAAAAATTACGCTTTTTTGTGTTGACTTACACTTTTTTGTGAAATCACTTACATTCTCTGTGAAAACTTACGCATTTTGTGTTGCTGTTAGTTCTTGAAAAAAAAACTTACCCGTTTTTATGTTGACTTATGCTTTTTTGTGAAATCACTTACACTATTTGTGAAAACTTATGCATTTTGTGTTGTTGTTAGTTCTTGAAAAACACTTGCGCCTTTTTGTGTTGACTTACGCTTTTTTGTGAAATTACTTACGTTCTTTCTGAAAACTTATGCATTTTGTGTTGTTGTCAGTTCTTGAAAAAAAACTTACGATTTATTGTGTTGACTTACGCATTATTGTGAAATCACTTACATTCTTTGTGAAAACTTACGCATTGTGTGTTGTTCCAAATATTTTGTACAGAGGCTTACACGTTTTTGTGAAAATTTACAGATTTTTCTGAAAATACTTACACATATATAATATAATATATTATTTGATTACTTTTACCTGTAAGGTGACCTGATATAAGTGTTAACACAAATTTGTATAACTAGTAACACAAACTTGTATAACCAAAAACATAAAAATGTATATGTACTTTGCATGTGGTATGCAAGGCTTACCTAAGAGGGCTCTTAATTTAGTACAAACCACAGCACACAAGTTCAAACACACCACAAACGACCATTCTTCCCTCTAGTGCATTATCACCCCAAAAATTTGCAATTGTTGGGCAGTCATCAAAGGAATCACTTTTGGATGCCATAAAAAGGTTAGGAATCTAGATTTCACATTGAAATTTTTTATAGTTTAAGGTTTTTTTTTTTTTAGGGGGGAAATCCCCATTGAAATTTCTTAGGGTTTAGGATTTTTATTTATTATTGGAAATCTCCATTGAAATTTGTTAGAGTTTAGGGTTTTGGGTTTTGGATTTTGAAAAATTGATTTAAAAATTGAACCAAACACACCCTCACCTTTTTGTTGGTGTGCTCATCAATGCCAGATGGATTCATCCTTTACTTGGTTGCAACTTTACTTTTTTCAATGTCAAATCTTCAAGCCAAAAACTTCAAGGAGCTATCATGACTATTAGAATAACTAATCTACGGAAGTAGGGGAGAAAAGAGGGTATAGCGTTTTCAACACTTTGGTGTGCAATGAGAATTTTTGCATTTTGAGGTGTGTATTTGCTTTGATGACCATGATTGTCTTTAATAGTAATTTTACTTAAGGCTATTATTGTAATAAATATTTAAAGACTTTAATGATGTGTTTTGAGATTATTATTGGTGTGTAAATACAAGCTCCAATGGAAAATGATGATAACTAACTTAAAATGGCATTTTTACCTTTATAATACTTATAAAGGGTAAATTCTATTTTCACACACCTACTTACCTCAGTGCATATCATTTCTCAATGCACACACTTATTAATTTAATTATTAATTATTCTTCTCAATCCATACACTAAATGTTTCAATTATACCATTCACTCGTACCATTGTACCCACACCACCTCAACCCTCCTTTTACAAACTTGTTGAAAATTGAAGACCCGTTACTACAATTCCATTCCAGACAAAGAAAACCACAGTCAAAGTGAAGACCACAGTCTTCCATTGAAGACCTCTATTCCATTGACAACACCATTATGACCCTCCATTGCATTGTTGAGGTGAGGCATCTCCTATTTTCCATTTTGTGATTGCATTTACCATTTTGTTTTAAACTTGACTAAACAATCAAACTTGCCTATGATCTTATAAAAATTGTATTGTGTGGATACAAATAGTAGTAGCAAAAAATTAGATTATCACCCTTCAACTTCAAGAAGAACAACGAGGTCTTGAGATGGGTTCTATTCAAAAGAGCTAGACGAAGAGCTCGAGGCCGTGAATCGCTTGAACTGCATACTTATGTCGGGAAAATTGAATTTTCTTAGGAAAGTAGACGAAAATAGATGGAGGAAATGGAAATGGTTTTGGGGGAATTCATGGAATTTGCAATTGTTGTTGATGTGAGAAGTGTGTAGAAATGGGTATGAAGCAATTTCCATCTACATCCACATTTACTGTGACCTAGCCAAAGGTTTTCCTTTTGAAAATTCTGAGATTTTTTTGTTTTAAAAAGATGTACATAAAGAAAATTGAAATAGAATATTAAAGGTGTATTTTAACGTCCATTATAGTCATTTTATTTTAGGGTATAATCATCATTAAAATAAAGTTTCATTAAGTGTTACGTGTGTGGAAATAGAATTTCCCTTATAGATGTTTAAATTGACATTTTTACCCTTCATTTCAATGATCAAAATGCCCTCAAAAGTATTTTATTTCTTTATTACACTGGGAGCTTCTATATATCTCTCTTCGGACACACAAGCTAAGAAGAAAATATGAATCTGAAAGTGTAAAAATCCAAAAAAAAAAAAAAAACCCTAATTTTTTCAACTAGACAAATTCTTAAGAAAATTTTTTATACCATGTTTGGATTGCAGCTTTAGTTTGAATATTTTCAAAGCTTAATCTTGTTAATGTTGTTCTAATATTGGTTTGATTTCTTACCATCACTTTACAGTTTGTAGATTTTGCAAACCACAATGCTTTTGAGCTGCTAGAGAAATATGGTTCTACTCATCTTCTCTTCAGTGATGATATTCAGGTATATGGCAACATGGTGATATCCAGGTTTGGAATCCTGTGTTGTTGTCTAAATTTTGCAGGGGACAGCATCTGTGGTTCTTGCAGGTCTTATTGCAGTACTGAAGTAGTTGGCGGTACCTTGGCTAAGCATACATTTTTATTTTTTGGTGCTGGGGAAGTAAGAATCTAATTGCTGCTTTACTTCTTTCATCTCATCTATATTTTGGCATTCTAAGGAAAATCAAAAACTAAATATATGGAGCATGGGACAGCGCAGGTCAAAATATTGGGCAGCTAATAACTTCAGTGGAAACTTATTAATGTATTCACACTATAGACCTATTTTCTCTCTACAGGATCATGCAGAAGAATTCCCTCTCTCACTCATATTGAAGCCTCATTCATTCTAATTGTTTTTCAGTAGTCCCAGTTTTGAGCATAATGATAGTCTTGCATTTCACTCCCCCCCCCCTCCGCCCCCCGCCCGCAGTCAAAAGAGAGAGAGAGAGAGAGAGAGAGGGAGGATCTTTTTGGTTAGGCAGTTTTAATTTTCAAGTTCTTATTTTGTCATCCCTTTCCAGCAATCTGCTTCTAGATCATCAAGCATCGGTCATCAACAGAAGAATGCATAATCAAATTTATTTTTATCTATCTCACTCTAGTCCTCTGAATTGTAGGCTGGAACTGGAATAGCAGAACTTATAGCTCTTGAGATGTCAAAACAGGTAATCATTTGCTTCCATGTGGACTTTATCTTTAGGTTATTTCTTAAAGTATGTTTAGAGCAACCCTCCGTGTGGTTGCTGTAAGTATTCTAAAAGAATTTGTATATTCAATTGTGTATTGTTTACAAAGAGGTCATCAATTTATATAGCCTAATCCTAGGACTGAAAAAGGAAATACAAAGAAAAAGGAAATACAGAGATTCCTATTTTTACACAATCATGCCATATATACAATAAATATTCTCACGCCCCTGCTCAAACTCAAGGTGTTTTAGCAGAAAACACTGAGAGTTTGCTAAGAAGAAACTGAAACCGAGTGGTAGTGTGAGCCTTGGTGAAGAAGTCCGCAAGTTGCAAAGCCGAGGAGACAAAAGAAAGCGAGATAGAGCTAGACTGCAGATGCTGTCAGACAAAATGACAATCAATCTCAATGTGTTCCATCCATTCATGGAAGACAATATTGTGGGCAATTTGAATTGCACTGCAGTTGTCACAACAGAGGGAGGTCAGAGAAGACTGAGGTACACCCAAATCAGAGAGAAGACAACGAAGCCAAACAAGCTCAGCAGTAGCATGAGCCATAGCACGATACACAACTTCGGCAGTAGAGCGACCAACAACAGCTTTTTTCTTTCTTTTCCAAGAGATCAAGGAATCGCCAAGAAACATATAGAAACCAGAGGTTGACTTGAGATCATTAACATCACCAGCCCAATCAGAATCAGCATAGGCGACCAGGTCTAAAAAGGAAGTAGAGGACAACAGCAAGCCCTGAAAGATGGTACCCTGGAGATAGCGAAGAATGCAAACCAAAGCAGCCCAATGGATAGAACGAGGAGCAGAAACGAACTAACTAACCACATGAACAACATAAACAAGATTAAAGAAAGTGACAGTTAAATAAACTAAACAACCCACCAGCTCACAATAGAAGGTGGGATCATCCAGAGGGACACCATCAGTAGAGTTGAGCTTTACATTAAGCTCAATAAGTGTATCAAAAACCTGTGTATCAGTAAGACCGGCACGTTGAATAACCTCATTAGCATACTTGGCCTGAGACAGAAAATAGCCCTTTGGAAAAGAGGCAACCTCAATACCAAGAAAATACCGCAATGGACCTAGATCCTTCAGTTTGAAGGTGCGGAAGAGATGTTGCTTGATCTCAGAGATAGCAGAAGAGTCAGATCCGGTGATGATCATATCATCCACATAAAGTAGGAGAGCAACAAAACTAGCCAAGGTATATCTTAGAAACAAAGCAGAGTCGGAAGCAGAAGGATGAAACCCAAACTCGGTAACGGCAGTCTGAAAGCGATCATACCAAGCACGAGGAGACTACTTCAAACCATACAGAGCACGCCGAAGATGACAAACCTACCCAAAGGAGTGAAGAAGACCAAGAGGATGCATGTAGACCTCCTCAGTGAGATGACCATCAAGAAAAGCATTCTTAACGTCCATTTGATAGAGAGGCCAATGTCGAATAGTAGCAATAGAAATCAAGGTATGGACAGTAGTCATCTCTGCAACCGGGGCAAATGTCTCCTCATAATCAATACCATACTCTTGTGAGAAACCCTTGGCAACCAAGCGAGCTTTGTAGCACTTGAGAGAACCATCAGAATGAGTCTTGACTTTATAGACCCATTGGTAACCAACTAGATTCTTGCCAACAGACTAAGGAACCAACTCCCAAGTGTTAGTCTTCTGTAAGGCAAATAACTCATCCTCCATAGCTTGAACCCAATTAGGATCCTGACAGGCCTCCATGTAAGACTGTGGTTCTGAAAAAGAATGACTAACAGACAAAAAACTACGATAGGAAGCAAAAAAAACATGTATTAGACCAACCTACCCTGTTTGGAGGACGATGCTCACAAGTAGAATATCAGTGCATAGCAGGATCAGAGTCGTCAAAAGCAGAAGGAGCAACAACGAGAGTAGAGACAACTGGTGGTGGGGGAGCCTGGCGACTAGAATAGACCAACAACGGAGGGGAAAATGTAGCTGAAGGAGGAGAAAGAGCTATGGGTGACGCAGATAGAGAAGTAGGAATGGCCTCAGGAGGAACAGTGGAGATGTACTCATCAGACGGGACCTCAGAAGAAAATGGATCAATGTGAACTAAATCCTCTTTGGAAACAGGAGCAGTGAGAGGGGGAAGCTGAAAGTAAATAGACGTTCGAGAAAGGCAACATGATGGGAGGCACAAAGGCAACGAGAGATAGGGTCATATCAACGGTAGCCTTTCTGAGTAAGACTGTAACCTAAAAAGACGCATAAGACAGACTGGGCACTGAGTTTGGTCTTATCTTTACGAGGAAGGAAGACAAAACAAGTAGACCCAAAGACATGTAGGAGGGAATAATTGAGAGGTTGGGAATATAAAGCTTTATAAGGGGACTGACTGGAGAGTAGGGAAGTCAGCATGCGATTAAGGAGGAAAGCCGCAGTAAGAACTGTCTCACCCCAAAATGGTGCCGGAACAAAGGCAGAACGAAGGAGAGATCGAGCCGTCTTAAGGAGGTAACGGTGTTTACGCTCAGCACGACCATTTTGGGCAAGGGTATCAGTATAGGAGGTTTGGTGAATGGTACCCAATAGAGCCAAATACTCACATAATTCAGTTTTGAAGTATTCCCCACCCAAGTGAGACCGAAGTATTTTAATTGTGGCCCCAAACTATGTAGTGATCATAGACAAAAAGGTACGATATATCTGGTAGAAGTTAGATTTATGAGCCATAAGATAAACACAGATATAATGGCTACAATCATCAACAAAGGACACATAGTACGCAGAACCCCCTTTAGTGAGAACAGGAGAAGGGCCCCAGACATCAGTATGTACAAGAGAAAAGGGGGAAGCAGAAATAAAAGTATTGTTATTAAAAGGTAAAGTTGTCATTTTAGCAAATTTACATCCTCGATATTCATTAATTTGACTAGGAGAAACTTTACCTAACAATCTTGACTGAGCTAAAGACCGCAAGCGGTCAACAGACAAATGACCTAAGTGAGAATGCCATAAATAAAACTGACTCAACTAAGAATCTAACTGAAAAGATAAAAGTGCAACGGGGGAGGTAGAAAAAGAAAGATGCAGACTTTCCACCACATAGAGATCTCCAACTCTACAGCCGGTCCCAATCTGCTTCTTGGACACCCGATCCTGCACACAACAGACAGAAGAAGAAAAGATAACATCAAAACCAAAAGCATCAAGCTGACTGATAGAAAGTAAGCTAACAGACAATTGAGGAACATAAAGAAATGGTAACAGTAGACATGGCAGAGGATAAGACAAACCTAATAGATAAGATAGACATACCAAACCCATTAGTTTTGGAGTAAGGAAGGTGAGGAGTCATATGATGAGATGCACTAGAATCAAAAAGCCAGACAGAGGAAGGAATACTTGAAGAGGACCCAAGCAAACCTGAATGACGAGAGGTAAGAGCAGAGGCAGATGAAGATGACTGAGAGATGGACCAGAGATGCTGAAGCTAAGCAATCTGAGCACTCAAGGAAGCCAAGTCAGGATCAGAAGCAAGAGTAAAGGCAGTATAAGCAGTAAGGGGGCGAACAGTACTCGAAGCAGGACCTCAGAACTGTGGCTGAGACGGTTGAGAAGACTGAGCAGACTGACGACCCTTCTTGGGACAATTGTACTTCCAATGTCCCTTCTGATGACAAAAATCACACTCATCAGAGGCTAGTGGCCCTTTCTTGGGCTTTGCAGTGACCTGAAGTGGATGATAGGGGATTGACAGCGGAAGAGGCTGAGTAGGAGCCAAGAAGATAGATGGAGACAGAGGCTGGCTGGCCGTCTTAAGATGGGTTTCCTCGAAAAAGAGCTCACGAACAATAGCGTCCACAGAGGGAAGAGGAGACCGATGAAGGATGCCACCACGGATAGCCTCACATTGGGGGGAAAGAGCCGTTAAGAACTACACTAAACAACCCTGTTCTCGAAACTCAACATAAGTGTCTAATACCTTGAGGCTGGATGGTTCCATGAGAGCCAATTGATCCCAATGACTTGTCATCTCAATATAGAAATCCTGAATAGTCTGATCTCGTTGATGAGCACTCTGAATAGTTATTTCCAACTCATACTGCTTGGCAAAGTTGGACTGCTGATAAACACCCAGTAAATAATCTCACACCTCCTTGGCAGTACTATATTTAGAAAACATCATTCCAATACAGTCATCCACAGAATTATGAAACCAGGTCAGAACTTGGGCATTATCACAATCCCAGGTATCACAGGAAGTCAGATATCCTTCCGCCTTCGAGTCCAATGGCTGAGGAACAGAACCAAAAACATATCCCCATTTTTTTTTTACCAAGAAAGAAGTTCTTCATAACACTGGCTCATTAGGCATAATTGTTACCAGTGAGTTTGCACTTGATAGCTTGGGTTTTAGTGTCCAACATTATAATGAAACAAGGGTTATAGAATTATAATATTCAGAAGGTGTTGGGTCAAACAATAATAAATCTAAAATAAATTTTGAGTTTATTAACCCCAAACCAAACCAAGCTACATGAGCAGAGAGAGAGAGAGAGATACAGAGGTCGTGACAATGTAATCCGAGATGAGATGAAGCAGAGATGAGACAAGGCGAAGCAAATGACTGAGGGAGACGACGACGAAATGACGACAAGACTCAGCAGAAAGGGCTGAGGGAGACGACCATGCTAGGGCTCGTGAACACACAGATTGATGGCTAGGGCTCGCGAGCACATAGACTGATGGCTGAGGTAAATGACGGTGCTAGGGTTTATGAGCACAGAGATTGACTAGAGACAACTGCGGAAGATAACAGCACTAAGGTTACAAACACGGCTCTGATGCCATGTACCTATTCTAAAAGAATTCATATATTCAATTGTGTATTGTTTACAAAGAGGTCATCGATTTATATAGCCTAAATGAAAAAGGAAATACAAAGATTCGTATTTTTACACAATCATACCATATATACAATATATATTCTCACGATTGCTTGGTGATTCTCTTATTTTATTCGTCTGTTATAGACCAAAGCTCCTTTGGAAGAGATGCAAAAGAAGATTTGGCTTGTGGACTCAAAGGTAGTCAAAAGTCTAGTAAACGTTCCTTGCTAAATGATGGATATTTAGTCGATCATGACTGTTCATATTTTTATTTTGTTTCAATTTTTACCTTTTTTGGCACTTGTGTCTTGCATTAATCATAGCATGTGATTTCTGTTGCAGGGATTAATCATAACCTTGGGCTCCCGAACGTAAACCCGTTAAGGATCTTTTAGATGCTGTCAAGGTTTGATGCATTCCCTTTGTGTCTATATTTTATTATAAGAAGATAGTTCTCAGTGATTATTGGACGCCATTTCATTTTCAAATGTCATCAGGCTATCAAGCCGACAGTTCTAATTGGTTCATCTAGAGTGGAAAGAACATTCACAAAAGAGGTGATCAAGGCCATGGCCTCCTTCAATGAGCTACTCTCTCTCTCTCTCTCTCTATACAAAATTTTCTCGCAAGACTTTAAATGAATGGCATGCAGAAACCTCTCATTATGGCTCTCTCCAACCCAACCTCACAATCTTTGTGCACGGCTGAAGAAGCTTACACCTGGAGTCAGGTAAATATAAATTATGTATTTTTTCTTATCCCATAATTTGATGCTTTAATGTAAAGTAATGTATGATTGGATTTAAATACAAAACTAACAAATTTCTTTGTTCTGAAAAAAGGGACATGCAATTTTTGCCAGTGGAAGTCCATTTGACCCTATGGAATACAACGGCAAATTCTTGTACCTGGCCAGGGTCTTTTACTTTGTACTTCTAGTTTTTTGGTGTAAAATCCTTAATACATCTGAGATGGATACTAAAAACTAATTTTGATGGCCTTTTCTTCTTTCTTTTTTCTTTTGTGATCCATTCAGGCAAATAATGCATATATTTTCCCTGGATTTGGTTTAGGTTTGGTCATCTCTGGTGCAATTTGTGTACATGATAAAATGCTTCTGGCAGCCTGTAAGTACACTACATATAACATAATTAGATATATTATAAGTTGAATACAATTTACTTGCTAATTGAAGAGAAAGGAATTCTTTCCTTTATTTTATTTCATTTTACTTTGCTTTATTTTTTTTTTTCCATTTCCTTTGGTCACATATCTATATAGGGCATCAATAATGAATAAACTCTTAGAAAAAGTTTTGAGATGTTTACTCAGATTCCAATAGAATGTAAACTAAATGACACCTTGTGTTTGTTTTATTCCCTTGATGTGTGATCTGGTTTTGTTAGGGCGATTTGGCTCAATGGTAAGGCTTGCCATTAGCATCCCTAGTAGCACAGGTTTGAGTCATAGACATAATCTCTTCA
Organism: Camellia sinensis; assembly: GCF_055761805.1. Taxonomy (NCBI): domain Eukaryota; kingdom Viridiplantae; phylum Streptophyta; class Magnoliopsida; order Ericales; family Theaceae; genus Camellia; species Camellia sinensis. The sequence continues at coordinate 133,324,514 of NC_138973.1, forward strand.
AAAATGAAAGAAAGACTATGTACATCTTATCCTCTCTAGATCCCTGTTTTAGCAGAAGCTTCATACACTAGGCCGCCCATAATCATGTGCGAAACACAATGGAAAACATTTGGCAAAACCTATTTAATTGAAGTTACTTCTATGCAAACGGGCACAACAAATAGCTAGAATGGTTCACCTTTGTATCTAAACCATCTACTCTCCTTTGTAACAGCAGAGGCTTTGGCTGGGCAAGTAACAAAAGAGAACTTCGACAAGGGTTTGATCTATCCACCATTCTCTAATATCAGAAAGATCTCGGCCCGCATTTGCTGCTGATGTAGCTGCTAAAGAATATGAACTTGGTGAGTTAGTGAGTGTACCTTTGGAAGTCCATTTGGTTCATCTAGAGTGGGAAGAACATTCACAAAAGAGGTGATTGAGGCCATGGCCTCCTTCAATGAGGTACTCTCTCTCTCTCTCTCTCTCTCTCTCTCTCTCCAAAATTTTATAATAAGATTCTAAATGAATGGCATGCAGAAACCTCTCATTATGGCTCTCTCCAACCCAACCTCGCAATCTGAGTGCACAGTTGAAGAAGCTTACAGCTGGAGTCAGGTAAAAATAAATTATGCATTTTTTCTTATCCTATAATTTGATGTTTTGATGCAAAGTAATATCTGATTGGATTTAAATACAAAACTAATAAATTTCTCTACTCTAAAAAAGGGACATGCAATTTTTGCCAGTGGAAGTCCAATTGACCCTGTCGAATACAATGGCAAACTCTATCTACCTGGCCAGGTTCTATTACTTTATACTTCTAGTTTTTTGGTGTTATATACTTAATACATCTGAGATGGATACTAAAAACTGATTTTGATGGCACCTTTTGTTTTTTTGTTTTTTAGTGATCAATTCAGGTAAATAATGCATATATTTTCCCTAGATTTGGTTTGGGTTTGGTCATCTCTAGTGCAATTTGTGCACACGATGAAATGCTTCTGGCAACCTGTAAGTGCACTACATATTACATAATTAGATACATTATAAGTTGAATACAATTTACTTGCTAATTGAAGAGCAAGGAATTCATTCCTTTAATTTATTTCATTTTACCTATGCTTTATTATTTTTTTCCCTTTCCCTGGTCACATAACTATGCAAGTCATAAATAATGAATCGACACTCTTTAGAAAAAGTTCTGAGATGTTTACTCAGATTCCAATAGAATGTAAACTCAAAAAACACCTTGTGTTTGTTTTATTCCCTTGATGTGTGATCTGGTTCTGTAAGGGCGATTTGCCATTAGCATCCCTGGTGGCGCAGGTTCAAGTCATTGAAACAGTCTCTGTACATCTTGCCCTCTCTAGATATCCTTTTAACATAAGTTTTTTACACTGGGTTGCCCATAATCATGTGTGAAGCACTATGGAAAACTTTTGGTGAAACCTATTAAATTGTAATTCCAGGCGATACGCACAACAAATAGATAGAATGGTTAACCTTTGTATCTGAATCATCTACTTTCCTTTGTAACAACAGAGGCTTTGGCTGAGCAAGTAACAAAAGAGAATTTGGGCAAGGGTTTGATCTATCCACCATTTTCTAATATTAGAAAGATCTCTGGCCACATTGCTGCTAATGTGGCTGCTAAAGCATATGAACTTGGTGAGTTAGTAAGTGTACCTTTGGTTGCTTCATGTGTCTTACCTCCGCTGTAATTGCCCCTTGAAGCATGTTTATTTTTATGACTTTCACAATGTTTCCTAGGGTTGGCAACACGTCTCCCTCGGCCTGATATTCTGGTGAAGTACGCTGAAAGCTACATGTATACTCCCAATTACAGAAGCTTCCGATGAATTGTTGAATTGTGAGCAGAAACTATGGCTAGTAGTTAATGTAGTGTGTTTCTTCAGAGTCTTATATATTCTTGTTTGGCGTCTCTCCTTTTCCCTCTACATTCCAATCATGGTGTTTCGGAACTTTTGTGGTGTTGTAACCTTTAGAGTTTATATTAGAACAATGACAGTAAGAGTCGGGTTGGATGAAAGGTTAGTTATAGTTTAAACATTGTCAACTTCAGTCTCTACTTGCTACTCACTACCAGTTTAGTAGTCTCTATGAAGTCACAAAAGCTGTGGAAATATGGAGAAATTCAAACTGACCTGTGAAGCATCCGATGTGGTGGTACTTGTAGAATCAACCACTTGCCTCAATTGAGGATTTGGAATGCCAAGCTTGTCATTCTCAAGATGTATTACTAACTTTTGATGCTAAGCTTCACTTGAATCGTATGATAGAGAGAGTTCAAAATAAAAGGATATGAGAGAGCGTCAGAGCTGGACAAAGGATTTTCAGCCTAACTGCCTTCTATGTGTAATTGTAATAGAATACAATGTTTTTTAATAAATCAATCCCCGTGTTCTTTGGCCCAAAGCTAAATTGTATCTTCCCCCATTGACCTATTTCTTTGAGTTGTTAGTTCTTAGTGGCCAGTGTGGCAAATGAGCTGAGCTGAGCTCGTTTGTCTATCAAGCTCAAAAAAGAAAAGTTTGAGTTGAGCTTGAATATTTATAGTAATTAATGCTTGAGCTCAGCTCAGTTCGTAGTTGTGAGTTCGTAGTTGTGAGTTCTTAGTGGCCAGTGTGGCAAATGAGCCGAGTTGAACTGGTTTGTTTATCTAGCTCAAAAAAGAAAAGTTTGAGTTGAGCTTGAATATTTATACTAATTAATGCTTGAGCTCAGCTCAGTTCCTTAATATTAATTATATTCAAGTTTGGTTTGAAACTTAATAATGAAGAAAAATGATAAAGTTTGGTTTGAAACTCAATAATGATCGATTTTGGTTTGAAACTTAATAATGAAGTTATGCTCGAGTTTGGTTTGAAACTCAATAATGAAGAAAAAAATTGACTTGAACCTTGAGTGATTCATTTATTAAACGAGCTCAAAAGATTGGTTTGACATTGTTTATGTATGTAATAAACTGAGCAGAGTTGAACTCTTATTGAATTTGTTAAACAAACCTAAAAATTTAATTTGAACTCGCTTATATATGTAACAAGTAGAGTTGAGCTCTTACTGGGTTTATTAAACAAGCCTAAAAATTTAATTTGAACTTGCTTATATATGTAACAAACAGAGCAAGGTTGAACTTTTTTTCATAGTGTCACACCACGTTGACAACACAAGAGGGGGGGAAATTAAGTTGGTAAATATGACTTAAAATAAAATAATTCAATAAAATTAACTTGCTCAAGTAAAATAAAAGAATGAACATATAAAATATGAGCAATAATGTGTGTGAGCAAATCAAGTCAAAGCACAACAGAGCAGCAATTATAAATATAAAGGAGAGATAGAGAGAGAAGGCAAACACAAGATTTATAGTGGTTCGGTTTCCATCCTAGTTTACATCCACTCCTCAAGGCTCCCCCTCGAGTATTTTCACTATTCATCTAATAGATTTTCACCAGCAAGTTTACCGGATACTTGCAAGACTTTTACAACAATAATTTTGCTCCAAAAATTCCAAAAAATAAACTCACCAAAACAGCCCACTTTTTGGTGTTATCAAATCTCTCAAGTGTTTCTCTCTCAAACACTCGTAATGAAGCTCATGGGTATAACAACCATTTATAGATGATTTGTAGATTAAAAAAAAATGCGTAAAGCATTTTGTACGATAAAACTCCTAAAGAGTTGGATTTAAACAATTAAAGCTCATAGAGATGAAATGAAAGTTACAATATAAAATTATTGTATTTTCTCCTCTTTTGGAGATTATCCTCTCTCTCACTTGTAGATGAATGTAGATTTTCTATTTATAATCCCTCATCTTCATTTGACCATTGGAGAGCAAATATAGCCATTAGAATAGGAGAAATAGCAGTTGGACAGATTCAAGACACACTCAAAATAAGAATATGGTGAGCCCAAATGAGACAACGATGTGGTCCAATTCACATGAAGATAAGTCATAGCTGAATGAAAATTACATGAATAACCTATAAAACACATGATGGGATACATAGTCACTTTAATTTTTTTTAAAGTGAATTGTTTTCAGAAAATTTTTACAAAAATCATTTCCAGTAATAAATAATTTGCAAAAATATTTATTTTGCATTTTCCAGAAAATGAAAATAAAAATTAAAAACAAAAACATTACCAAACAGTAGTGCAACTTGTGGCAATTACAACCATTAATCAAATGTCAAATGAATGGAACATGTATATTAACCAAATATAGGTCCATAGTGAAAACTTATTTTCTCCACAATGCACAACATAACCTAATTATTTGCTTTGTGAACTCTTTCAAACGTAAATGTAGCATACAAAATAAAAATCCTGCAATTGATCAAATAATGTAAAAATAAAATATACAAAAAAAAAGTTAAAATTTTAATAAATATTTCGCACATTCTCATACATGTTTTACATATATATCAACATTACATTTGCAACCAAAAAAAGATTACATGATATTTCTCCAATATTCAACTAAGAGAACCTGTTTCCATACAAACTGTGGCAGGAAGGAGCTAACCTCTGTGTTCTACACTTGAAGCGAAAATCCCAGTAATATTGACAACAGAGTTTGGTGAATCATTTTTCGTATGACTCGAGAACAGCATAAGTATCCTTGTACCGCTGGAGGATGTAAGTTTCACATTTGATAGGAGGAAACCTGGTGGAAAAGAAGCAGTAAAAAATAGAGAAACTTCACGAAAACAAAGAAGTGGTGCATATCCTTTATGCATTTTTATTAATGCAAAAAGGTTTTAAATTTTAATTAGAAGCCAACTCAGTTATCCAGGGAGCCTTTAAATGCATCCCAAAGATATTGTTAAGACATCCCAAATTTGGTATTTTTTTTCAAATTTCACTTTATCCCCTTATCGTTTGAGGCCGGATTACTTTACCCACATGTGATTTAAATATAGGCATATTTGCCCCATTATGGTTTGGACTAAATTGCAATCTAACATCCGTTAACATTAATCCTCTTTATCTCTGGTATTATACACCTAATCTTAAATTAATCACAAATTTTATTAATTAAACCATCTATATTTGAATCACGAATAGGTAAAGTGCCCCAAACTCAAAGCACAAGGAGTAAAAGTGAATTTTTCCCCTTTCTTAATACCATTTGACCTCTATGTCAAATTACAAAAAAAAGACAACCCTAAACCAGCTCCAGCTAGACCCTCCCGCGTCCCCCAGCCCCCTACCCACCCTCGGTACCACCTTGAAAGCTCATCTACACCATCTCCTCTTTCTTTCCCCCACTTAAGAAACTCCCCCATGGCTCCCCCCTCTGTTGCCCACCTCCTACCCATTTTCTCTATCTCTCCTTTGGCGATGGTGGGTGATGTGGTTTGGATTAGGGTTTGAGAAAAAGGTCAGGAGAGGGCTGTGGGGTGTTGCAGAGAGGTGGGGGGCATCAAGAAGAAAGGAGAGGGGGTATTGGGGAGCACGGGGAGGGGGCAACAGGCAGTGGGGAGAGAAGGGGAGGGAAAGGAAGGGGTGGTGGAGGTGGCACTGGTGCGCTGGGTGGCTGGCCGATAGGTTGGACGGGTGCGGGTACGGTGGGAATTAATTAGGGTGTTCAAAGAAAATCAACAAAATTTAAATTCGAGAATGGGGTGTCCAAAGGAAGGGGGATCCAACCATTGTTTTGGAGTACAATTAGAGGTTCCCACTTGTCCACATATGTTGCACGTAATTATGACGTCAATGCTCCTCACGTCATTGTGTGGGTGATAATTAATTTGTGATCATGCATCCTCAGATCAGTTGCAGTTATCAATGGTTAATGTGTGTTCATACTTAGATCAATGCAGGTATGAACAGTTTATCTGTGTTCAATTGATACTTACTTGGGAGGGTTCTCTTGCGACTGGCAGGTGGGCAAGCATTCAACAAGACAATCGTGACTAGGCTGCACAAAGTATGCAATCTGCTCAATGAAAAAATAATAACAATAAATAAATATATATAAATCGAATAAAATGAAAGCAAAAAAACAAAAAGGGCCATTGTGTATGTTAGACGATAATATTGCATAAGGCGGCAAACTTTTCATTATCAACATCCCTTGTAGACTATGCAATTAGACAACATTCAAAAGCTTCTAAAGGGGCCTTACCGAATATCTCTCTTGACCATTACCCAGCACTCGATGCAACGTGGACCTGGACAAAATTAAGCAAGTGAACACAGATACCCAAGTACCATAAAATTATAATCCCAACACTCAGACCACATACTAGAAAAATTGGCATTCATGGTGGTGGCAATGAGAAATTATTGTTCTGCAATTTTTTGCTCTAAAGAAGGCAATGTCCCATATCGTACTCAATATTATCTCACAATAAACAACTAGAAAAAAATAATAATAATAATCCGACTGATTGTCATGAAGCTACAAAACCATCATTTAGGAACTTTGGCAAATGCACATTACCTGAAAATACAGTTGCTCCAGCGCTCTAGCATGTCACCAAGATTCACTATAAATGCTCTGAAAGTTAGATTTCAAACATCAAGACAGTAAGAAAATGCTAATAATATAGTAAAAGATTCATTCTACGTCAAATTGTAGCATCTAAATGTAATATATGGTCCCTTTCATTTAACCTCAGCGCATGATCACAAAAACATGTAGAAAACTTACACTAGCTCCAAGAATGGTGTCTAATATTGTCCAGAATTATGTAAAGTTTTCTTCCTTTATTTTTTGATAACTGAAAACCAATCCTAGGCAGTGCCTTTGGAACCAATCAAGTCTTTGAAGATTCTATTTACTAACCCTTTTAATGGTGCTACAAATTCCCACTTCTGAGGTTTAGCATCCTTATCCTTGCATATCTGTAATAAATTGAAAAGATCACAATCCCTTTCTCACAAAATATATTAGAAATACAATTCAAATTCTTAACTATATCAGTACTTGGAGACCATAGACGTCATCTGTTGCCAAGAGCGTTATCAAACCAAAATCAGAATGTGCACCTGCTCCATATATTCCCTTCATCGGATCAGAAACACTACCTGAAGAATAACCAAACACTTGTCATGATACAGGTGACATCAATTACATTAGAATTCCATGATCTTCAATTTAATTTTCACCTTCATAGTGTAGCAGACGCAAGGTTGCAATAGGCTTCCCAAGCATTTCTTGTCTATCAAAAAAGTCAACCTCGAGGTTAAGTGCAAGAGCTATGATCCTTGAAATTGCTTTTGTCACCTCACTAGCATGCATATAAACAATCATATGAACAATGTCATATATATAAAACTGAAAGCATGAAATCATGGCTGAACAAGTCACAAGGCTTAAATGGAATGATAGGTAATTGCTATTTTTCTACAAATGAATTTCTAGTGGGAAAGGAGAACAACTCCCAATAGAACAACTATCTGGATTGGTTTTATACATGTCCCAATTTAACAATGGTGTTTAGAAATATACCTCAGTGGCTAAAACAACTCACTCAACCTAATTCTTTGTTATTATTCCTCAAGTTATGCAGCATATTTTATGCTAATTTGCATCACCAAAAATGTATCAAAATATAAAAGATCTTAAGAGTGATTGGGAAAACATGTAAGAATTGAAGTTAAAAAGTCTGGACAATATAGATTAAAAAGCAATACATGCCACGTTTTCATAATGAAAATATATATAAATATGAATCTTCATGGTCTTAGAATATTATTATCATCCATCACCATAAAATTTTCATGGCAAGGGATGAGCTCGTATAATTACAACAGACAAACTCGTCAACCAAGCTTTGCAAGACCCACCAGGCTGTGCCATCAAGACCAGATGGGATAAAGGTATGAGTTCTCTCCTGCAGTTCTTCGGTCTATGCTCTTAGCTCACATCCCTAAGCCTTTCTTTAGTATATATAGAACTTCCAATATTTGATATGAAGTTATCCTTCCCATAATGTGATATTTTCCAAGATTTATTAGTCTAATGCAATACTTTTAAATTGACAATAGGGTATTCATATTAGATAACAATAAGAAAATAATATGATGCAGCATTTCTGCTTAGACACCAAAACAAGACAAGATAATTCTATTTGCTGCATGGAGAGTTATAATGTTTGATACAAAGCAGCAAATACATCTGCCAGTAGTATATGAAGTTCATTACAAAAAGATTAAACTTGAACAAAACTTACAGTGCCTCTCTATGATATTTCTCCATAGTTTCCCTCCATCCAGGCAAGATATCTTTCAAACGGCCAAAAGACCAAAGGGGTTAATACTGATTACAAAACCAATACCACGAAGAATGCTCAAATGCTTAAATCACATCAAGTTGAATTAAGCTCTGATGTGTGTGTGTGTGTGTGTGTGTGTGTGTGTGTGTGTGTGTGTGAGAGAGAGAGAGAGAGAGAGAGAGAGAGAGAGAGAGAGATGATTGGGACACGGCATGAACTACTCATACTTTGCACTTTCTTAAGACTTGAATGGATTTTGTAGCTTACCAGAAGGGGGCCAGACATTTGGTCCGTATAATGGCTTTTCTATGTCAGGATCGTTTTCAGGTACTTCTATTCCAATCACAAATCCCTCCTTATAATCTCCTATATCCGTAAAATAGGATAATCAATATTTTTCTTTTTTATGCAACAAGGATCTCTCTGTTATAATTAGTTTAAATTTAAACAACAATAAATCAAGAAAAATGGATCAACTGGAAGAAGAAAAGAATGGAACAATATAAAAAATAAAACAATGTGGGCGGCATCTCGAAGTAGGAAGGCAACAATATAATTTTGTAAACAAGAACATATATGAATGCATATAGGCTCAAGTTTGTTCGAGGCCTAAGGCATAAAAAACATAAATGAAGCCTTTTTAAGATCTTCATTTGAAATATATTTTTCTTTTCTTTTCAAATGCAAAATTACAAATTACATTCAAGTGTTCTAACATATCATTTGTAATTGATATTGTGGGTAGTTCACTTATTGTTTCTTTTCTTTTCAAATGCAAAATTACAAATTATTGTTTCTTATATTTTTTTTTTCTTATGATTAATGTGTGTTTGGAAGGGGAAATTTTATAATCATGGATGCATTAGAAATTTTAGTTTTCTTTAATTATTCAATATATCAATTGAAGTGCTCCCTTCAGCTTGCAAAACTTAATTTAAAACTTTCAATTCCCAAAACAAATTTAAACATTGATATCATCTTGTACAAAAATTCCAAATGCAAATTTAAGACAACTAACCCTACTTTTTCAACAGTTAGTGTGATTGCAAATTTATATTTATCATATTAAACTATATAAAAGTGGGGCCTCTTACTATGTGGGGATGTTAGGCGAAAGTCTAATTTTCCTAGCACTCAAGCCACTTCTTGACACGCATGATCGTACAAGCACAATATATACATATATATACACATACATGTCATGCACATACCAAGCTATACAATTGATGTCAACTTGTATTAAAAAAAACATCATATTGATCTGATATTCACTTTTCTGCTTATTGCTAAAAAGTAGTGTGACACTAGAAAAATGATAGCAGAACAAACCATGTATTTGATTGCCAGGATCCAAACTTTGATTGAAAAGGGGAGTGTAACCTCGATGTTTCTTGTTTCTAAGAACCTTCATTTTCTCACTTACTGGTAAATCAAAAAAACTTTTGCTTTGGTAAAAAACCTCATCCATAAATTCCTGGCTGATTCCATGATTGATCACATAGAAAAACCCAGAATCCAAACATGCCTGTAGAAAAGAGAGGAAGCAAAGGATAAGCCAGGATATAAAAACCAATTAACAAAAAACGGTGTGTGTGAAAAAGAGAGAGATTAAAATAAAACAATAGGGTACTTTAGTTCAATGACTGACTCATACAAAGAAATGGTAACACAATTGAGCAACTAAATACTAACTAACCTAATGGCATTGGCTATTTTTATGGTTCAAAAAAAAAAAAAAAAAAAACTAATAATGACATTGCAGTCAAAAGCTCTTGATCATCCACATTTCACTGTACAGAAAATTGACTAATTTTTGTAAATGTTAAGTTTAAAAGAGAAGCATAAAAAATGACATTTTATCCTAAATTCAATTCATAAATGGGATTTCAATATTTGATTCAATAGGTTGTTCACAGTACTATTTGGGTTGGTTAAAATAAGTTTTCTATTTTTTCCATAGTTCAAAACCTATGAAAATTCAGAAATTTTACTTTGCTTTCCCATAATCCAAACAAATAGTGGCATAAGAATCAATTACAGTTTATACCCCTACACTTGACATTCAATCTCACTTTCCCCTTGACCTTTTAATTGTTCCGGTCAATCCCTAGACTTTGAATCAAGTTATAATTTGGCCCCACATATACAAGCGGCATTTCAAAACGAGCAGAGAACAATCACAAAAATATTCATTACACTTAGCACCTTATATTTTTACCGCAATCTCACTTTAGTCCTTCCGCTCTAGCTCTTACGATCCAGGTACGGTCCTAAAATCTCACACTTTTAGATCATCAATTTGGATAGAGATTTCAAAAAAAAAAAAAAAAAAACAAAAAGAGTGAAATATAAATGAAATATAGTTATATTTTCACCAACTATTTCGATTTCTAGATCTCTATCCAAATCTATAATCCAAACCCATCCAAGTTAATTTTTGTGTTAATTTTTCAAATGCTATTATAAGATTGAGCCTAATTGCAACTTGACTCAAAATAGAGTAGCTGAGTGAGATAATTAAAAGTTGAACGGATCAAATGAGATTGAAGGTAAACTATAAGATGCAACCTTATATTTTTACCACAATCTCACTTTAGTCCTTCTATGCTAGCCTTATCATCTATAATATACTTCTACTAAAATCTCAGTTTGTAGGTAAAGTATAGGATGCAAAAGTGTAAATTTGCCAATAAGATCCCAAGTTGAGCACCGCTTATAATCTGATCGTGCTTAAAGCACCAAACATCAACAATCGGACATGTTATTGGTTGGTTGTATTGTGTGGATTGTGATTGATCACATGACGCTACACACCAACTAATAATTTTCCGATCCGTATATAATCAATCAATCAAAAAAACCAGATATATGAGAGACAGAGAGAGAGAGAGAGTGTGTGTGTGTACCTGTTTGAGTAAAGAAACAGAGTTAAGAATGTCTGGGCTTGAAAGATCGATACAATTGAGTGCAGAGAAGTTTTCAAAATCTCGCGGAGCTTCAAGAGCTTCGTTCGTCAAATTCTCCATTTCTGATAATGAGGTTCTATTCACCTTCACCCAAACAAAGATACGAGGTTCCGATATTTATACACCCAGAAAGATATGAGGTTCTATTCAGCTTCACCCAAAAAAGATATGAGGTTCCTATATTTCTTTACCGATAAAGATATTATCAATTAATTAAGGGCAAATTACACTCATAAGCCTCTGTTTTCTTGCAATATCACTGCCACCCCCTTTAATAATTGAGATACCAATGCACTCATACATTTGAAAATAATGTAACAAAACAAAACAAAAAGAAAAGAAAATAAAAGAAAAAAAACAAAAACAAAACAAAACAATTTCTGTATCATGGTTATGGTTATTTGTTTACATAATTTCTGTATTTTAGCTTCTGTTAATTAAATAATTTGTTTATTCAAATTAAGTTATGTTAAAGTTTTATCTTAAATAACTATTTATGGTTATTTTGTATTCCCTGTAATCTTAGCATAATATTTTCCACTCTGTTGTGTGCTTATAGCTGTTACCCCTTTTAAGTGGTGAGATGTAAAGAAGAACTGTAACATCGTATTGTGCGACCCGCATGGAAATTGGATGCTGACACAAGCAATTAGAGATCCAAATTATTTTTCTTTTACAAAATATCTCGTATGGCTATGGAACCACATAATATGAGTCTCATACTTATATAAGACATTTGATAAAACTTTTAAGGTCTCTAACATTTTTCTTTAGTACACACCACAGCATACAAGTTCAAAGACACCACACACGGCTATTCTTCCCTCTGATTCATTATCATCCAAATTGAAATTTTTTATAATTTAAGGTTTTCTTTCTTTTCTTTTCTTTTCTTTTCTTTTTTTTTTTTTTTTGGAAATCCCCATTGAAATTTCTTAGGGTTTAGGGTTCTTATTTATTATTAGAAATCTCTATTAAAATTTCTTAGAGTTTAGGGTTTTGAATTTTGATTTTTAGAATGAGTTTTCAAAAACCCTAAATCAAGCAAGCAAGTTTTGGATTTTGAGTTTCGAAAATTTGATTTGAAAATTGAACCAAACACACCCTCACCTTTTCGTTGGTGTGTTCATGAATGCTAGATGGATTCATGCTTTACTTGGTTGCAACTTTACTTTTTTGAATGTCAAATTTTGAAGTCAAAAACTTCAAGGAGGTATCATGTTAGGGCATCTCCAACGGTACATCAAATATTTCATCAAATCTGAGTAAAAAAAAAAGCACGAATCCCTCTATCTGATATCAGTCACTCCAACGGTGAATTTGTAATTGTCATCAAAACACAGGTCGTCCGGGGGGTCGACCGGTAAGAGCAAATAATAAAAAAAAAAAATATGCTCTGTGTTCCATACATTATTTGATATTTCAATAATAGATCAAGAATATAATAGATCAAATAAGAATCCCCAATGGCCATGTTTGTTTGGGCAGACTGGATTAGCATTCCCATGACTAATAATCTTGGGATTACGAATCCGTTGGATTATCTATCCTATCTTAACTAAAAGTCAAGTTTAAAATAATTAGTCCGTACTTCAATTGTTTAACCAAACATCGGATTAATAATTTTATTGGACTATTAGTCCAATCCCAAGCTCATGTCCACCCAAACAAACATGGCCAATGTGTTGAAACCATGAAATGGTCAATTTTGAAGGTTAGGAACCTGAAATTTGATGATCAAAAGATAAAATTTCAGTTCTTTTAGAAATAGGTATCCAATGATTTGATATGGGTAAAAAAATACAAAATATCACACAAAAAAAAAAAAAAAAAAAAAAAACCACATTTGTGAATGGGTCAGTGAATTCTCCAAATTTGATCAACCAATTCAAAATTGTGAAGCTTTTCACAAATGAGTTATTGAAAAAGTTGAAAATTTATAGACAACAACACATTAGAGAGAAAGAGAAAGTACAAAAGGAAAACACAAAAGAATAAAAGTGAAAAAAGAAAACACAAACACAAAGAAAGACAAAAACAAAGCACAAAACGCAGATCTTTATGCGGCTAGTTGAGTAAAGAAAGACGAGGAAGGAGAAAGAGGATGGGTTGAGAAAAGGGGGATTTGGCCTCAAAAACAACAAAAGTTATTATGAGGAATAGAATGGCTTGTGTTGAAGATAAAAATGGCAGATAAGAAATAATAAGATTAAAGATTGGAATGAAAATCCCTTGATTTTTGGGTTATCAATGCTTGAATTGGATGAATGAAGAAGTGGGATGGGTCCAAAATCGGAGAGAGGGAAAGAGAGAGAGAGAGAGAGAGAGAGAGAGAGAGAGAGAGAGAGAAAGAGTATGCAAAGAACGATGAGAAGACAGAGACAGATTTGCTTCGGAAGCAAACAACTTTGCAAGCCAATTTGCAGTTGTTAGCACCATAAATCTACAATTTTATTATTTATTAGTTATATAATTGCAGGACATGTGGCACCCTCTATTCATTTGGAGGTTATGAGAAGTTATGAAATTTGGAAAGGTGATGGAGATCATGGAGCATGAAGTGAAGGTTGAAAGAAGTTATGAAAGATTATGGAAGATCATGGAGTATGAAATGGAGAAGGTGGAAGAGTGGGTAGTTTTAGGTAGTTTTATCCTACAAATGTTTGCCTATAAATAGTCATTCATGGCTACATTGTAAAGGGACCAACTCAAATCAAAGACAATTGATTTCTATTTTTCTTGTCATTTTCCTTATCTTAGACGTAGTTTAACATTGATTTTATATTTCATGCATTTTATTTTATGCACTTCCTTTTCAAAGCATAGGAGTAGAAGTAATTAATAGTTACTTTGGTTGTTCACTCAATCACCTCGATTGTTAACTCAATCATTTTTTTTTGTTTCCCTCATTCTTCTTTTAATTTTTCTTTTCTCTACACTTGGTAATTTTGAAGTCCTTTTCGTTAAGGCAAAAGATCCGTCAACACAATCGCTTGATAATTGGCTTGAATTTAATTTGTAAGGATTTTTCAATCCTTGCTGGTACGCTTGCATTTATGATATTTTCATTCGTAAGAAAAATAAGCCAACAATTTTTTACACGCCCAGTGGGACATCAGGTGTAAGAAATGAAAAATGAATTAGATTTGTCCATTCCAAATAGCCTAGATAAAATCTTTTGGCGTAACCCAAAATTTTTGGATCTTTAATAAGAGATCTATTTTCTTAATGAAATAAACTTTCATCCCTCACAATATTATTTGGTGGAAGAAAAAAGACACCATTTAATTGGAGAAATTCATCAACTTGATATGAAAATTCGCCAATGGAATGATGAGTTGTTAACTCTCACTACCAAGTCTTTAACTAAGGCTTTAATGGCTGGAATTTGTGAATTTTTTCAGAATTTTTCCATGGTTGAAAATAGCAAAAGCAAAGAGTCGATTTCATCAATGGCTCAGGGGGTCAAAAAAACTCATTTTTACAGAGCCAATTTATGAAAATAACATGGCCAAAAAGCATGTTATTAAGCCAAGCATGGTCAAAAATAATGTTCCATATAAGACTTGGGGGGTTAAAAACCCATTCTTAGAGAGTCAAACCATGGACATAAGATGTCTATGAAGGATTGTCATAAGCCATTAAAGGCTAAAATGGAACAGTCCATTAAGCCAAAAAATGATGAAACTCATATAAAGGATTTTCTTAAGCCATTAATGGCTAAAATGGAACAACCTATTAGACTAAGAAATGATGAAACTCACATGGAGGATTTTCATAACCCGTTAATGGATAAAATAGAAAAACAACCCCATTTGTCAATGAATGATGAAAGTTTTTTTTGATAGACAAAAGAAATCTCTATTGATGAAAAGAAGATTACATCAATAAAGAGGAGCTTGGAGCTAGCACAAGCTCCAAGCTCCAGTTGGTGAGAAACCAACAAAGCAAAGCAAAAAAAAACAACAAGCCAACCAACAAATCAATACAGAAAAAACAGACCCAGAGGAGCTCCAATTGCTGTGTTGCCTCCAGAGTTAGACAGAGCAACTGAAGCTTCCACAAAACACACCTCAATCACCTCAAATAGACAGCCTAATCTAATGCAGATTAGAGACAAAATCATGAATAGAGTAATCAAAATGCAATACCCATTTGGCCCACAAAGTAATATGCCCCATTTGTCAGTGAATGATGAAAGTTATTTGGTCAAAGAACATGTTTTCAAGCCAAGCATAGCTAAGAATGATGAACAATTTAATATTCACGAATCTGAATTTTTTGAAATTATTTGTGGCACCCTAAATATTTAATTAATATCACAACCAATCACGATAATAATAAGAATAGTAATAATAATAATAATAATAATAATAATAATAATAATAATAATAATAATAATAATAATAGAAGTAGTAATAGTAAAATTAAAGTAATAGTAAAATTAAATAATTAATTTTATGATGGTATGTAAAAAAACAAAAATGTATTTTAATTAGGAGTTATTATTTTATTAAATAGAGTTAATCTAATTGTTGTAGATAAGTACACACAAAAAAAAAAAAAAACAACAAAAAAAAACAACAAACAAAAAACAAAACAAACAAAACAAAAAGAAAAGAAAAGAAAAAAAAAAAAAAAAAAAAAAAAAAAAAACGAATCAGATGCTTATCCTTACGGATAAGCATGCAGCAAAAGGGGGGGCCACGTGGTGATACCACATGGTTGCTTGGAGAGAAAGGAAATGGTGCCTAAAAAGATATTTTTGATAAATGTAAGGAGCAAAATGAGGTGCAGTCCGTCCGTAAAAAGGGGAAATTTCGGTGAACGGAGAAGAAACGATGAGGGATTAACATTAATGTGAGTTGTATTATACCATGAGTCACCATATTATATTTTACGTGTGTTTTGAGTTGCCATAATTTATTTTACGCAATTTGTGTTTTATAATATATATTAATATTTCAATTACGTTGATTATTTTCTGAATTCTATTTGTCTAAAATGAAACCCATGAATATGTTTGTTTAAATTTTAGAAATTATTTGACAATGATTTTATAAACAATTATGTTTTGTAAGTACCACCACGGAAGTCCCATGACTTGGGAGATTTAATTAACCATTGGCTTCTATTTGGTCACTTTGTGGCCCTCTATTTGTTGTGGATCCATTGACTGCTATTATGATTGTCACTCATGTGACCTTTGTTCTGTTTTGTTCTGTATCGTGGTTATAATTATTTGTTTACATAATTTCTGTAATTTAACTTCTGCAAATTAAATAATTTGTTTATTCAAATTAAGTTATGTTAAAGTTTTATCTTAAATAACTATCCATGGTTATTTTATATTCCCTATACTCTTGGCATAATATTTCTCACTCTGTTATGTGCTTATAGTTGTAATGACCTAGAATTTTTTTTAAAAAAAATAGACAGTGCATAATTTAATTGAGCAAATTTTCAGATTTGACTACTGTGTAAATTTTGTGCAAAAATAGTTTGGTTTTGTATTTTTTTAAAATAGTTTCTGATCTCATAAAATTATGAAATTTTTATATTTTGTTCAAATACGAGTCTAGTACGTTGGGTAAAAATTTCAGAATTTGTTGATGAGTATTTATTTTATGAAAATTCGCGGACTGATCAGTGTTCAGTCTAGTGTATCGCAGAATTTGAAAGTGAGTTTTTGGGGTTTGGTCCTTTTTAATTTTATAATTGGTAGTAACCACCTTGAGAGTTGTTATTATTTATTATATAGGGGTTATAATAAATTTTGATAGTTGATTTTATGATGTATACCATATTGCAAAAAATTATATATTTTATAAAGAATGAAAGTGTGTATATTTCGTAGTGAGCAAAATATTATATTTTGTGGTGAGAAAAATAATATCATTTTATAATTTATATTATAAAATTTTGAAGTATTATTACAAAAATTATATTTTTGAGAAAACCAAATTTTTGAGAAACAAACCCATGTGGGTGGGACCCCCTTTTGTCTCTTGCCATCATTTCTTTTCCTTAGCTTTTCTTTTCTTTTATTTTCTTTTCTTTTGGTTGGAATTGGCAGAGAGCTTAGTGCTCTCTCTCTCTCTCTCTCTCAACGTCTCTCTTCCTCTCTGTCTCTCTCTCTTTCTTTTTTTTTCTCCTTCATTAATGTTCAATCTTTGAGCTTAGAGTGAGAGTCGTTAGAGTGAGATTTTGTAAAAGTATTGTAAATGAAAGTCGGAGAGCTCGTCGTGATCTTCGCAATGGTGATCTCGGATTCATGATCGGGCGATGTTTGCCTTCTAGATCTGCTCTTCTTCACTATTTGAGGCAGGAACTTTCTTCATATTTTTACATTAAAGCTATGTTAGGGTTATTTTGAGAAAATATATCATTATAAGAGGTATTGCATATAGATACATTTTCAGATTTTTGTTTGGTAATTTTTGGAAGAAAAATTATGTTGAAATGTTAAGAATGTTGGTATTTTGAGATTGATTTTGGAAAAATTATTTTGTGTTGTTCATTTTGTAAAAAGAAATCCGAAAATAGAATTTAATAGTTGTATGAATTGTATCTACTTCATATTATGATTAGATGATTTATTTTGAGAAATATAAAGTTGAATTTTTTTTATCTTTGTTTTAGAATTTATTTTTGAGAAAAATAAATTAATGTTCAGGAATATGGAGTAAATGCTTAAGTAGGAATTATAGAGTTGTTTTGGGATTAAAAACTCTAAAAGTGTTATATTCATGATATTTTATAAAAGATGATATGTTGATGATTAAGTTGTGTTTAGTTTTATGAAAATAAAAATGTGAAATGTGGACTTTCGAACTCAAAATCTTGAAAATGTTGCTATTAGGTATATTTCATAAATTTTGATGTAAATATCTTGTTGATTAGTGTAACGCCCTCAAAATAATGACATTAAACCCATCCATATAGAGACATACATTGATACATAAAAGTCCACATTCATCTATTCATCAGAGTATTTCAGTACAAAAGTATTACATGTTTACAACAAAAGCAAATGCCCTACGGGCTTACAGCTTTCCAAGTTAACACTTGGTTACAAAAGAGAGTGCTAACGTAATTACACATTAAGCCCTTGGCTTAAATCTATATGTAATACAATCAAGGAAAATAAGGCAACAAAAGTATGTCTGCCTCTAGCCTCCCAAGCTATGTCCTCAGTGGTGGCATGCTACTTGTACCTGAAAATGATGTTCCCGTATAGGGTGAGCCACAGCCCAGTAGAAATATACTAAACCGAATATGAACAATGCCTAAAAGATTAGCAACTGATAGATGGTCAATACTTACACTTCCATTTACATCTTATTAGAATTCCAAGACAGTCAAGTCTATGTTACAATTCACTTTCCATTTCTTATTCAACTTTGAGTTTGAAAACAAGGCTCAGTACTAAAGATTAGCAACTGATAGATGGTCAATACTTACACTTCCATTTACATCTTATTAGAATTCCAAGACAGTCAAGTCTATGTTACAATTCACTTTCCATTTCTTATTCAACTTTGAGTTTGAAAACAAGGCTCAGTACTCTGGCCAAAACATTTGATGAGATAATAGTCCATCACTAGAACACTTTCAAAATTCAAGGTGGATACTCATTTTGGGTTGTATTAATAACACATAAACTACTTCCATACTTCACAAACGATAATGATATACATTTTAGTGCTATATCAAATCAAACGAACTTTTCAATAGATAAGCATATGAGCTATATCAATACGACAACAGATAAGCGTATGAGCTATATTAATACTACAACAGATAAGCGTATGAGCTATATCAACATTTCAACAGATAAGCATATGAGATGTATCAACATTTCAATAGATAAGCATATGAGTTGTATCAACACTTCAACATTATAATGGGAGAGCATATGAGCTGCATCCCTGGGTCCATCCCCCATCTTCCCTTAGCCATTAACCGGTTTAGAGGTACATCCCCCATCTTCCCTTAAACCGTGGAGTACATCCCCATCTCCTCCCATACACAAGTAATGCGTGATGATATACATTTTAGTGCTATATCAAATCAAACAAACATTTCAATAGATAAGTACATAAGCCATGTCACACTACCACAGATAAGCATATGAGCTATATCAACATTTCAACTGATAAGCATATGAGCTGTATCAACACTTCAATAGATAAGCATATGAGTTGTATCAACACTTCAACATTACAATGGGAGAGCATATGAGCTGCATCCCTGGGTCCATCCCCCATCTTCCCTTAGCCATTAACCGGTTTAGAGGTACATCCCCCATCTTTTCCTAAACCGTGGAGTACATCCCCCATCTTCTCTCATACACAAGTAATGCAAATAAACACAGAATCACATACGCAATCAATCAATACATAAAGTTAATGTATTCTATCAACTTTCTACACATAATGCATATAAACACATTGGCCATATGCACAATCAACCAACACATAAAGTTAATGTATTCTATCAACCGTCATACTCTATGACACATCCAATTGATTAGTGTTAGTTTGCCTAATCATCATGCATTGTCTACAACAATCAACACTACCCTCCACCGGTAGCCCAAAGCAATTATTTCTAAGCAGGAAATAAATGCACAAATGGATAATATATCAACATTTCAACATTCTCAATTCAATTCCTCGTTTTCTTTAATTAATTATATGCATTAATTAATTAAACCAATTAGGGCAAATTACCATAATTCACAAACAACCCTAAGGTTCCATTTCCATCAATGTCCCAACATTAATCTCATTTCTCTATGCTTGACATGCATATAGGTTTATATATTTAAAACCCCAACTTTTGTAAGATTACACAAAGGCCCAAACTTTCTTAAAATTACCTAACAACCCCCAATATATCAAAATGCTAAAATTCAAAGACAAGGTTCATAAGATGGAGTAGGTTATCCCTACCTCAAAAGCTGGCACTCAACAGAGAAGACGAAGAAACTCAACGTGCTCCAAAACTCAATATTTTCGGATCAAAAGATAGCCCTCGACGATCAACCCAACTTATAAAAAGACCCAAGGTAAGGAGAACACCCTAGCTAGATCAAACCCTAGAGAGAAGTTAGGTTTCTAGTGAGAGAAGCTCTCCAATGGAGTTATAGAAAAGTAAGAGAGAGAGTGTGGATGTAAAAAGTGATTTAAAATAGCCTAGTTGTCAACTGATATACGACTCTCCCGCTCGAGCGGAAAACACAACGCTCGAGCGTCAAGAACAAAAACTAGGTCCGCTCGAGCGCAAAAGTACCCGCTCGAGCGCCAAGACACAAGAATAAAGCACATCCGCTCGAGCGCGAAAACCAATCCGCTCGAGCATAGATTTCTCCCTCCCAGAACTTACACCAAAAAGTACCACCCGCTCGTGCGCTAACAAGTACGCTCGAGCGCGACCCACTCGAGCACAAGAAACCAGCTCGAGCGTAGAAAACACATCTGCAGAAGTTTTGCAAAGGCACGAAATGCTGAAACTGTGAAAACCCCGCTCGAGCGTACGAAGACCCGCTCGAGCGGACCGTTCAAAAACTGGGCAACAACAATAGGAGCTAAAGCTCTACCAACCTGAAACAACCGAGCCCAACACATTCTAAAACTCAAACAAAAGAGTTTAAAGGTTAACAACACGATACGTTCAACTACCAACTCCACGGAACCGCATCCGGAAAACAACAGAACAGTAAAGGGATAACCGGGATCGCTATAATTAGTAATTTTAGAAAACGTTGTGAAATTGTTATTGGTAGAGAATTTGGTTTAAAAAAAAAAAAAAAAAAAACCTTTTAAATAGCTTGGCATGAAAAATGGTTAAGTTGAAATATAGTTATGTTTGAGGGATAAGGCATGTGAAGTTAAGTTTAGTATTATTAATTTAAAATTTTTTGAATATAATAAACTTACTAATTTAGTGGATTAAATTAGTTTTGGTTAAAAGGTTATATCCATTATGGTTAAAAGTGTATTATTAAGATTATACCATAACTTTTGGCATAGTAGGATGGTAATGGTAATATTTAATTTGTAGGGATTTCTACACTCTAATATGGTTTTTAGCTCAGTTATTTGCTATTGTGTATAGATGATGAGATTTGGTTGTGGTTTGGACAAATCTAAGATTTGTGTGTTATATGGAAAAGAGGGATTTTTGATGAGTATGTGGTAAATGAGTGTGAGGCTTGAATATAAGATCATGTTGTACCAAAGTAGTTGTGTTTGGTATTTGGGTTGATATTTGGTAAAAGGGAGATTTTTGCCCTAATTTGATTAAATCATTATTTGCATAAATAATCGGGATTAACATTGAAAACGTGAAATTGGAAGGTTGTGCTTATAAATGGTGATATTGGATATGTATTATCTCACCTATGGAAGTTTTGAATAACATATTTATTTTGATATTGAACATCTCTTTAGAAATATCGGTGGAGGATAGCTATGATTGTTGTAGAAATTACATGAGGATTAGTCAATTTAATGCTAATCCATAATTGGTGTCATTGAATATGACCATGTTATAAATACATTGTATATGTATGTTTATTGGGAGGAGAAAGGGGATGTACTCCATATGTGATTATGTTTATAAATACATTGCATATGTATATTTGTTTGGGAGGAGAAAGGGGATAGACTCCATTTAAAGCAAGTTGGCCGGAGTGTCCAGGGTGAAAGACCCGAAATTATATATATATATATATATATGGGTGCCGATTCCCGCTGACGAAATATCCGTAAAATGACATATTTGAGAAAATATACATGGGTACCGATTCCTTCGGACGAAATATCTGTAAAATGACAGGTTTGAAGTGTTCATGTGAGTTTTGCATAATTGGAAAATCATTGAGTTGTAGTCTCATCTTGGTTGTTAAAAGATAATGAATTTAACTCATGAATTGAGTAGCATATATGAACTGGAAATGAATTGGTAGTACTTGTATAGCCTACTTGCAGACACCAGTCTATGGATTACCTGAGTCGTATTTACCACTTTGGAATTTTATTAAAATTGTTGGATTAATGTGCTTTCAAATTGGCATTGCGCATAAGATTTTCAAAAGATGAGAAAATATTTTTAGCATGACATGGCATATGCATTCATCTCATAAGACTATATAAAATGTATTTAATGCTTTGTTGATGTCATTGTGAATTGTTTAATTATTTGATTCAATTAACAAATGGGTAATGGAAAGAATTGAAAAGGATGTCATGTTGCATTTGAGGCATGCTTATTTATTTAAGTTAACTAGTTGTGGTTAATTAAATAAATTGGATTTAAGAGTTTATGTAATAGAATCATATGGTTTTGACATGATATAATTTCACATATATATAGGAGTATCTTTGTACCCGCATATCTTTTAATGTTTTAATATGAGATTGTTCGGTGAGCTTGCTCACCCCCTGCCTTTACATGTGTACAGGGAATGCTTTTCGGATTTGAAGATCAAACAATGGGTTTTATCATTTCATAAGTATAATGTAGTGATGGATTGTACTACTTTATTTGTTGTTTGGCTAAGTGCTATTTTTTTTGTAAAGAGTAGTGTCCTCTCTTTTATTGTAAGCCTCAGGGCATTTCTTTTATTTGTATGTAAATGTCATTGTTGTATAACGAGAGGGAATATGTATATTTAATTACTCATCATTTCATCCAAGGATGAAATGTTATTTGTAAATGGATTTAATTAATGAATATTGGTAAGGTTATCCAAGTAATAAAATACGGGGTGTTACAATAGTTGTTACCCTTTTTAGGTGATAAGATGTGAGGAAGAACTGTAACCTCGTATAGTGCGACCCGCATGGAAATTGGATGCCGACTTGTTACATTTTTTTTTCCTTCATTTTTTTTCTTTTTTTTTTTCTAACTTTTTGTCACTGCATAATAAAATAATAAAAGCCCAATGGATGTATTTCATTTTTATTTCCCTAGGAGGGGGTAATTAATGAAGTGAATTATCTATTTAATTATTTTCTTACTTTTATTTCGTTTCCACTTGTGCCCCTTAATTTGTGCAATTAGAATTAGTAAGTTGCAATTCCAACCTTAAGCCCTGGGGTTGGGTCGTGACAAAGGTGGTATCAGAGCATTGGTTTTAAAAAAAATAAAAATAATAATAGTAATAATAAAATATATAAATAAATATTTACCTGCGACGTTAGTCCTTTTATGTAAAATATTGTACTTTGACTAATTCTGGTGATATAAGAATGTTCGAGGTTATCCTTAATGAGGCATTTTGGGAGGAGTTTGGGGCTATAAGTTTGGAGGAAATCTTAGCAGAGCACCACGCCTCCACCTCATCGGAATGATGGGGAGACTCAAAAGATATAGTTAGGCGACTACACTTAGGCATTGCCTAATTGATGGGTTGGTCGATATATGTGCAGGCGGATCCTACTAATGTAGCATACTTATTGTGGAGGCAGAGTCGTGCCTACACCCGTGGACGATATCTTAGACTTACCCGCATACTCGGCCTTGCCCCAGGATTTGACCGCCCTCACCACATAGTGGGCCCTTTGCTCCCAGATTTTGCTAAGAGAATGGGGAATGTTTACTCTGAAGACTAACTATTCACCACCATCCCTAACCCTTTGGAAATTATTAACATTCATAATGTTGATTTTAGCAATGACTTATCATACATCGAGACACCCAGCTGGATCGTTGATCAAGCGTTCTGGGGATATATACAATCTATCCCCAATTTTACAGTCCAGGCAACGTGGGTTTGTTTTGGTGTGGTACAATTAGGATGGGAATTTGAGCTTTTTATGCAATACTACTTCTCGGGGTTGTTTGACCCACCATTCTAGATGTTGTAGGAAAAAAATTTTTTTTTTTTTTTTTTTGTAAGTTGACCATGATCGGTTTTGATCCCTCTTTTGTTTTTGTACCAAAAGAAATAGACACTAACATTACTTCTGACTTTTGGGATAAGGATGTACTGCCAATACTATATTATACTACTAGAATTTTATATGTATGATGCTTTATAGTACTTTATAAATGTGAAGCCACGCTTATTAAATTATTTCCCCGAAATTGTACTTAATAAATGTGATGCCACGTTTATTAAATTATTTCCCCGAAATTGTACTTTCTAAATGTGATGCCGCGTCTATTAAATTATTTCCACGAAACTGTACTTTGTAGAATGGCCAATAACGGTAACAGAAGCGAGTCATCAGTTAGTGGCACTGAGTCGATGGAAAGAATCATAGAAAGAGTGGTTACCAGCTTTTTGCAAGCCTTGTAGACTAACAAAAACAATGGGATGCCAGAATGGCAAGAAGAGCTGGTTATAATAAAATAGTTCCAGGATCTGAAACCCACCACATTTACCGGCGATCCAGACCCAATGGTAGCAGACGCTTGGGTTAAAGACATGGAAAAGATTTTTCACACCTTACCCTACACCGAAAGACAGAAGGTAACTTTTGCCACTTTCACTTTCAAAGATAATGCGAAGGAATGGTGGCTTCTTACCCTAGAGAAAGAAGAAATTATGACTTGGGCAAGATTCTTTAAAGTATTTTATGAAAAATACTTCCTAAATTCTCTGCGGGAACAAAATGCGTCGAAATTCATACATCTAAAGTAAGAAACCATGACGGTGGCTGAGTATGAGAGCCAGTTCATAACTCGCGCGACTTGCGACATATGTTATCCCTACCGAAGCTTGAAACGCAAGGAAATTTGAAATAGGATTGGATGCTAAAATCAAAGATAGGCTTAAGATTTTGAAACTACCAACCTATGTGAAAGTGATAGACCAAGCGTACATTGCGGAAAAAGGGGATTAAAGCCTTACACTCCGAAGAACCAAGCCAAAAGAAGCGATTTGGGGAAAGAGGCAATAAAAGATCCAGTGTTGCGCCTCCCAAGAGGGTAAATATGGGCACAACCAATACAGGCAATCAAGGCCCTACTAACCCCTGAGGTGGCCCTATTCCAACTTGTCATACGTGTGGAAAGAGTCATTGTGGACAATGCCATCGAGTCACGGGAGCATGCTTTAAATACGGTCAAGTTGGCCACTTGATGAGCGACTGTCCAAAGCTTACCAATCCTACAGTTGGCCCCTCTAGACTAGTCAAAAAACTTGCAAAACCTGGAGAAGGGAGGAAGGACCAAAAACACCAAGGAAAGGCTTTTGCCTTGGTACCTGGAAGACCGGAAGTTACCGAAAATGTTGTATCAGGTACACTTTCTGTCTGTGGTCATTTAGCTCATGTTGTCATTGACTCTGGTTTAACTCATTCTTTTGTTGCGCCACACTTTACTGCAAAGTTGACATCAACACCCGAACCCTTAGGATATTTATTGTCTGTATCTTTTCCTTTTGGTAATTCTGTCCTTAGTATTGATGCGTACAAATCATGTACTATATCCTTAAAAGGCAAATCCTTATACATGGACTTGATTCCCCTCCACATTGGTAACTTTGATATAATCCTAAGAATGGATTGACTGGTTGCCAACCACGCCTCTATTGATTGTAAAGCCAAAAAGGTCTCCCTCTGACTAGCAAACCAACTTGAGCTTGTCTTTGATGGAATCAGAATTTCTACCCCTCCCTGTCTTATATCCTCCATGACAGCCCAATGACTTCTAAGAAAGGGTTGTTGTAGTTATATCTATTATGTGATCAATATACAAAAAGATGTCCCCAGTGTTGATGCAATCCTCGTGGTTAGAGAATTCCCAAATGTCTTTCCCGAAGACTTACCTGGTACCCTAGTTGACCGGGAAATCGAATTCACTATTAAAACTCAACCTGGTACACAACTAATATTAAAAGCCCCTTACTGCATGTCCATGACAAAATTAAAAGAACTGAAAACACAACTTTAGAAACTACTAGACAAAGGCTTTATTCGACCTAGTACCTTACCCTGGGGAGCTCCAGACTATTCATAAACAAAAAGGATGGCACGATGAGGTTATGCATTGATTACCGAGAGTTGAACAAACTCACCATCAAGAATCGCTACCCTTTAACACGAATCGATGACTTGTTCAATCAATTTCAAGGCACCCAAGTATTCTCAAAAATTGACTTGCATTCTGGCTACCATCAACTAAAAGTTAAGATGGAAAGCATCGAAAAACTGCCTTTAGAACACGTTACGGGCACTACGAGTTTCTCATCATGCCATTTGGTGTCACAAATGCTCCAGCAACCTTCATGGATCTATGAATCAAATGTTCAAGCCATATCTTGATAAGTTCGTCATCGTCTTCATTGACGACAATCTCATATACTCTAAGTCACCGGAAGACCATGAGCAGCACTTGTGAATTGTCCTACAAACACTACGTGATCACAAACTTTATGCCAAGTTGAAGAAATGCAAATTTTGGATCACTAGTGTACACTTCCTCGGTCACGTCATTAACAACGATGGCATCTCGGTTGACCCACAAAAAGTTGCAGCAATCGTGGATTGGCCACAACCAACTAATGTGTCAAAAATTCGAAGTTTCTTAGGTCTAGCTAGCTGTTACCGCCACTTCGTGCAAGATTTCTCAAAGATAACATCACCCTTGACCCAGCTAACTCAGAAGAACACACCCTTTGAATGGCCTGACAAACTGGAGCTCTACTTCTGAGAGTTAAAAAGCAGAATTGTGTCAGCTCCTATGCTAGCACTCCCCGTGGGAACAGATGGGTTCGTAATTTATAGTGATGCCTTATATAATGGTTTGGGTTGCGTTCTTATGCAAAATGGAAAAGTCATTGCTTATGCCTCACGTCAACTAAAGACTCACACACTACAAAAAAAACACTTTTGGCGACTAAATTTTTAGTCGCCAAAAGTCCATTTTTAGTCGCCGAAAGTCGAAATTTTACTTTCCCCGACAAAATTTTTTAGTCGCCACATTTGTCGCTATACGTGGTCGGCGGAGGTATTGGCAACTAAAACTTTTTTAGTCACCAAAATACAGGTCTTTAGCGACCAAAGTTTTAGTCGCCAATAGTGTTTTACACTTTTGAAAATCATACATTTACCGACTAATAATTTAGTCGCCAAAACTCACTGAATCGTCGACTAAACTGTTTAGTCGCCAAAATAAAGACTTTTGGCGACTAAAATTATTAGTTGTCAAAGGTGTTTCCGTTGGAAAAAAAATACCCACTTTTTTGCTTTTTCTGAGTTTCGAACCGCCAACCGTCTCACATTCCATACCTTTAGCAACACACTCCCTCCACTATGCCACTACAACATCACATGAATATATATGCAATATATATTATTTATATAGTATATTGACCGGTATTAATACAAAACAATATATATAAATATAATTATTTTTATTCAATATAATTTATGTAAAAAATAAATTATTTACTAAAAAAAACATTTAGGCCACTTTTGGCGACTAAATTAAATTTTTAGTCGCCAATTCCATAATTTTCGGCTACTAAGTATTTTTTAGTCGCTAAAAAATTAAGTTCCGCCCAAAAATAAAGCAGTTTTGGCGACTAAACCTGTTTTTAGTCGCCCCTTTTGGCTACTAAACTGAGTTTTAGTCGGCAATTGACTGTTTTTAGCTACTATTTTTTTTTTTGTAGCCAAAAAGCTTCACTTTCAGTGACCAAACTGTTTTTAGTCGGCAAAACACCTATAATCGGTGACCAAACTGTTTTTTAGTCACCAAAACCATCACTTTTGGCGACTAAATTACTTTAGTCGCCAAAAACCGTGAATTTTGGCTACTAAACAACCTTTAGTCGCTAAAACCCCTGTATTGGGCGACTAAACTGCCTTTTAGTCGCTAAAACCCTTATATTTGGTGACTAAACTCTTTTAGTCGGCAAAAATGATCAATTTTGGCGACTAATTCCATTTTAGTCGCCAGTTCTACTACTTTCAGCAACGAAAAATGCAGTTTTAGTCGCGAAATCTGCTTTTTGTTGTAGTGACAAGAGGAACTACCCAACCCATGATCTAGAATTGGCTACAATGATCTTCGCCCTCAAGATCTAACGTAATTATCTCTACGGTGCAACCTATGAAATTTACACTGATCACAAGAGTCTTAAATATCTATTTACACAGAAGGAACTGAATATGAGGCAAAAGCGGTGGCTAAAATTTATGAAAGACTACGATGTAGAGATCCATAACCATCTAGGCAAAGCTAACGTGGTGGCAGACGCACTGAGCCGAAAGATGACTAAAAGTTTGGCATGTACTCTCGTTTACAGCTAGATCAATGGTTTGCTCGCTAATATAACTGTAGAACCCACTTTGATTAAAGAAATTAAAGCATGCCAATATGAAGGTAAACTTTTAAAGAAGAAGTACAAGGAGCAAAGAAGTACGCTCAATCCTGACTTCACTATAAGCAATGGGATGCTAAAATTTCAGAATCGAATTTGCGTACCCAACCTTCCAGAACTTAAGAAGAAGATATGGGTAGAAGCTCATAGCTCGAGGTTTATAGTTCACCCTGGCAATACGAAGATGTATCATGATCTAAAGGAACACTACTGGTGGACAAGAATGAAAAGAGACATAGCAAGCCACGTCCCTAAATGCTGCATTGTTAGCATGTTAAAACAGAACATCAGAGACCTAAAGGGATGCTACAACCACTCTCTATTCCTGAATGGAAATGGGAGCACATTACTATGGACTTCTTGGTCAGGCTACCACAGTCAGTCTCGAAGAATGATGCAATATGGGTTATAGTAGATCGATTGACGAAGTTGACGCATTTTCTACCAATCAAAATCACGTACTCCGTTCATAAGTTTGCCACTTTATACATCAAGGAAATTATTTGTGCATGGCACCCTAGTTTCAATCGTATCTGATCGAGACCACTGCTTCGTGTCTCACTTCTGGAACAAATTGCAAGAAGCTTTGGGGACTACATTGAAGTTTAGCACTGTTTATCACCCGCAAACTGATAGGCAATCTGACAGAACCATCCAGACTTTGGAAGATATGCTACATGTGTGCGTGTTAGACCTTAAAGGTAATTAGGATGAGCATCTACCTTTGATGGAATTCGCATATAACAACAGTTACCAAGAAAGCATTGGAATGGCACCGTACGAAGCATTATATGGAAGGAAATGTCGATCACCTCTGTGTTGGATGGAAGTCGGAGATAGGAAACTGTTAGCCCCCGAGATCATGCAAATCATAAGTGATAAAATCAAACTCATCCAACAGCAAATCCACAATGCTCAGAGTCACTAGAAAAGCTATGCAGATACACGAAGACGGGACTTGAAATTTCAAAATAGGAGATCATGTGTTCCTAAAGATCTCACCATCAAGAGGGGTTATCCGATTTGGAAAGTGAGGAAAATTAAACCCACACTACATCGGGCCATTCGAGATACTAGAAAGGATTGGTCCTGTGGCATATCGCCTTGCACTACCACTTGAACTGTCCAATGTCTACAATGCGTTTCATGTTTCGATGCTTCGGCGGTATCTTCGAGATCCAGAGCATGTGGTTGATTATGAGGACTTGAAAGTTTAAGAAGATTTCTCTTATGAAGAACAACCAGTACAGATTCTCGATCATCGTGGTCAGGTTCTTCGAAACAAGACTATACCTCTTGTAAAAATTTTGTGGAGAAATCATCGAGTCAAAGAAGCTACGTGGGAAACGGGGAGTCAAATGCAAGCCAAATATTGACACCTCTTCGAAAACCAAGGTACGTCAAGTTTAGGGACAAACTTCTATTTAGAAGTGGAAAATGTAACAACCTAAATATTTAATTAATACCACAACCAATCACAATAACAATAACAATAGCAATAATAATAATAATAATAATAATAATAATAATAATAATGGTAGTAATAGTAAAATTAAATAATTAATTTTATGATGGTATATGAAAAAAAAACAAAAATGTATTTTAATTTGGAGTTATTATTTTATTAAGTAGAGTTAATCTAATTGTTGTACAAAAAAACAACAAAACAACAAAACAAAAAAACGAATCAGATGCTTATCTTTACGGATAAGCATGCAGCAAAAGAGAGGGCCACGTGGTGATACCACGTGGTTCCTTAGAGGAAAAGCAAATGGTGCCTGAGGTGCTTTGGGTAAATGTAAGGAGCAAAATAAGGTGTAGTCCTTTCGTAAAAAGGGGAAATTTAGGTGAACGGGGAAGAAACAATGAAGGATTAACATCAAGGTGAGTTATAATATACCTTAAGTCACCATAATAGATTTTACGTATATTTTGAGTTACTATAATTTATTTTACGCAATTTGTGTTTTATAAATTATATTAATATTTCAATTATGTTGATTATTGTCTGAACTTTATTTGTTTAAAATGAAACCCGTGAATATATTTGTTTAAATTTTAGAAATTATTTGACAATGATTTTATAAACAATTATCTTTTGTAAGTACCACCATGGGAGTCTCATGCCTTGGGGGACTTAAAAATAACCATTGGCCTCTATTTGGTCACTTTGTAGCCCTCTGTTTGTCATGGATCCATTGACCTCTGTCTTGATTGTCACTCTTGTGACCTTTGTTCTATTCTGTTCTGTTCTGTTCTGTATCGTGGTTATGGTTATTTATTTACATAATTTATGTATTTCCACTTCTACCACTTAAATAATTTGTTTATTCAAATTAAGTTATGTTAAGGTTTTAGCTTAAATAACTATCTATGGTTATTTTGTGTTTCCTATACTTTTGGCTTAATATTTCTTACTCTGCTATGTGCTTATAGCTGCTACCTCTTTCAGGTGATGAGATGTAAGGAAGAACTATAACCTCGTATAGTGGGACCCCACTGAAATTGGATACCGACCTGTTACATTTGTTTTTTTTTTTTTCCTTTCTTTTTCCTAACTTTTTTGTCACCGCATAATAAAATAATAAAAGTCCAATGGATGTATTTCCTTTTTATTTCCCTAGGAGGAGGTAATTAATGAAGTGAATTATCTATTTAATTATTTTCTTACTTTTATTTCGTTTCCATTTGCGCCCTTTAATTTGTGCAATTAGAATTAGTAAGTTGCGATTCCAGCATTAAGCCCTGGGGTTGGGTGGTGACATTATTCAAAATGTCAAGTTGTTTGAATTTTTAAGGCCATCTTGTATTATGGTTCTAGGTGTTCAAAATCCTTTTTGAATTTGTGGTTCACATCAAAATTTAATTTTGATG
This sequence comes from Camellia sinensis, assembly GCF_055761805.1. Classification (NCBI taxonomy): domain Eukaryota; kingdom Viridiplantae; phylum Streptophyta; class Magnoliopsida; order Ericales; family Theaceae; genus Camellia; species Camellia sinensis. The sequence continues at coordinate 133,355,932 of NC_138973.1, forward strand.
AAATGGCAAATAAAACAATCATCTTTAAGCATTATTTTGATGAGTTTGATGTACTAAAGAACAACTTAGCCATTTGAAGTGTTGAACTTGACTAGGAAAAACCTATGCATTTAAATCAATGGTTGAGAATGGCTTATCTTTTCAAATTGATGGCCAATTTTTTTATTTTTTTATTTTTTTTAAGGCACAGAAGGCACAAAATAATGACAATATGTGTGCTTCGGTTGTAGTCAAACAACGGCTCTTGCATTCAACCGACAAATAGTGAACATTTGGTGTTATTATATCATTCGAAGCACTTTGTTGATCCTATTTGAAGCATTTTGTTGCTTAGATTAGTCATGTGTTTCGTTCGGCCCATCAAAAATTCAAGTAAACATCATTTTTAATGGTCGTAGGGGGTAATGTTGGTACCATAAATCTGTATTTTTATTATTTATAATTTATATAATTTGTAGGACATGTGACACCCTCCTACTCATTTGGAGGTTATAAGAAGTTATGAAATGTGAAAAGATGATGGAAAACAAAGTGAAGAACATGGAGCATGAAGTGGAGATTGAAGGAAGTTATGGAAGATCATGGAGTATGAAATGGAGGAGATGGAAAAGTCGGTAGTTTTAGGTAATTTTTTGCTACAAATGTTTGCCTATAAATAGCCATTCATAGCTACATTGTAAAGGGACCAACTCAAATCAAAGACAACTGATTCCTATTTTTCTTGTCATTTTCCTTATCTTAGGAGTAGTTTTACATAGATTTATATTTCATGCACTTTATTTTATGAACTTCATTTTCAAAGCATAGGAGTAGAAGTAATTAATGGTTACTTTGATTGTTCACTCAATTACCCCGATTGTTTACTCAATCATTTTTCTTCATTTCCTCCATTCTTCTTTTAATTTTTCTTTTCCCTACACTTGGAAATTTTGAAATCCTCTTCGTTGAGGCAAAAGAACCGTCAACGCAATCACTTGATAATTGGCTTGAAATTAATCTGTAAGGATTTTTCAATCCTTGCTGGCACACTCGCATTTATTGTAACGTCTCGAAATAATTATAATAACCCATCTCTAAACAACTACTACAAGATGACATAATTGAAATGATAAGCTTTCATAAATCAGAATTAATATACAAAAAATGATAAGGAATGAAAGCTAAACAAATGTTCATATGCCCTAATAATTTACATTTTTCCAAGCCAAGGCTTGGGTACATCAAAAATGAGTCATAAACGCAATACAAATAAAGCCCTAGGCTTATACAAAAGTTAAATACAAGATAAACAAAACTGAGCCTTCAGCTCCACAATCCTCCCAAGCTAAGTCCTTGGTGGAGGCATAACATCAGCACCTGAAAATGATTTTCCCAAATAGGGTGAGCCAAAACCCAGTAAAAACAATCTAACACAATGTGGGAGTTTGGGAAGTGGCTATTTTTTAGGCTTTTTGACTTTTTAGCTATTTTAGTTAATGTGTTTGGGAAGATAGGATGGATTTTTATTTGAGTTGTATTAAAAAATGTGTTCGAAATGAAGTTTGAGGCTGAAATGACAAATTGGTCCCTAATCTCACTTTTTCCAAAATTGGTGTAAAGGGGCAAAAGTGTTATTTATTATCAGTGAGACAGCCTGCCAAGTGACAGTAGTAGGGTGTCAGTGCACTGTCAAGTGGCAATGTAGGCTACCAAGTTGTTATCTATTTTTTATTTTTTATTTTTTTATAATATAAATCATTGGTTCAACTATAGTAAAGGCTACTTGGCTTTTTTCAAATTTGAGGCTAAAATAGCATACCCCACAGCTTCCCAAACACCGCCAATGTATGAATCTTAACAAAGATATAAGTATGATATGCATATCCAATGCCCATGATAAAATCATTTATAACTCTTTTACAAAACCATGCCATGCCAAGCTTTATATCTCAATTCATGAGTCATTTACTATTTTATTCAAACAACCAAACGGAGGGTACAACTCAATGGGTCTCTAACTAGCATAACCATCATACAGATACTTTTATTTTGTCATTTTACGGATATTTCATCCGCCGGAATCTACACCCATGTATATGCACGATTTTCGGGACTTTCACCCTATACACGCAAGCCAACTTCATTTAATGGAGTCCATCCCCTTTCTTCTTCCAAATATGGAGTACATCCACATTCTCCTCCCAAACACCATACATTTACAATGTATTAAAGACATAGTCATATTCAATGACAACGGCTAAGAAATTAGTTTCAATTCACCTAATTCTCATGCAATTTCTACAACAATCATAGCTATTCTCCACCGATAGTCCAAAACAGATATTTCTAAGCAGATATACAATCTCCAAGACATATAAATTATCCAAATTTCCATAGGTGAGTGGTAATACATATCTAACTCTACCATTTATATAAACATCCATCCAATTTCATATTCCCAATACCAATTTCATTTATTTATACAAAATAACTATTTGAGACATTTTAGGGCAAAGGGAACATATTTTAGGCGCCTAGATTTAGGCGCCTAGATTTGAGTCCCTTTCCTCTGTCTCTCTCTCTCACACAAAGAACCTCACCTCCTCACTTCACCGAAGTCGCTCACCACCGTTGCTCAAGTCCGTCGCACATAGTCGCCACCACAAATCACCACGGCCACCGCCGCAATACAAACAGGTTCTTTCTCTTTCTTCTCTCTCTCTCTCTCTCTCTCTCTCTCTCGCTCGCTCACTCTCTGTCTCTCTCTCTCTCGCTCTCGCTCTCGCTCTCTGTCTCTGTCGCTTGCTCTCTGTCTTTGTCTCTGTCTCTCTCTTCCTTCCTTTATTTTCCTATAGGGACAGACAAGATAGGAGCTATGGGACAGACGGGATGTAATTAGCATATGTAGGTTGGGAGTTGGCGTAAAAAACGCCATAAATTTAGTCGAAAAAGGCCTTTTGGGGTTGAAAATTCACAACAACCCCCAAACCACACTATGGATGCCACGGGTAGCTTCCTTGTGTAAAATAGGACCTATGAGGACAGACGGAATGTAATTAGCATACGTAGGTTAGGAGTTGGCGTGAAAAATGACATAAACTTAGCCAAAAAAGGCCTTTCGGGGCTGAAAATTCACAACAGCCCCCGAACCACTCTATGAATGCCATGGGTAGCTTCCTCATGTAAAATAGGACTTGTGGGGACAGACAGGATGTAATTAGCATGTGTAGGTTGGGAGTTGGTGTCAAAAACGCAATAAACTTAGTCGAAAAAGGCCTTTCAGGGCTGAAAATTCAAAGCAGCCCCTGAACCACTCTATGGATGCTACGGGTAGCTTCCTTGTGTCAAATAGGACCTGTGGGGATAGACAGGATGTAATTAGCACGCGTAGGTTGGGAGTTGGCATAAAAAACGCCATAAACTTAGTCGAAAAAGGCCTTTCGGGGCCGAAAATTCAAAGCAGCCCCCGAACCACTCTATGGATACCACAGGTAGCTTTCTCGTGTCAAATAGGACCTATGGGGATAGATAGGATGTAATTATCATGCGTAGGTTGGGAGTTGGCATCAAAAACGCCATAAACTTAGTCAAAAAAGGCTTTTCGAGACTGACTATGTTGCACAACCTTACATTGATTGTAATTTTTTAGGGGCTACATGTTTTCTCATCACTGCTGAATATGCTGCACAACCTTAAATTGATTGTCATTTTTAAGGGCTACATTTTTCCTCATAACTGTTGAATATATATGCTGCACAACCTTACATTGATTGTCATTTTTTGGATGCGAATGGACTTTTAATCATGTGCACTTTGCGTTGTTTTGGTTCCTAACATTTCAATAATCTTAATTTCATTTTCAAAATATTATGATTGAGGGATGAAACCACCTTAGCCAAAAATTCAAAATGAAAAACGAAAAAATTCCTTTACAAATCTATTAACTTTTTTTTTTTTTTTTTTTTTTGCGTGATCTTATGTTGAAATGCTATATGAAACAAATGGGTGTAATTTTTGTTTTGTAGATGACTTTTGGCCTTGACATGCAGATCTTCCATTTTTTTTGTATGGAGGATAATTTACACTTTTGAACAGTTGGGAAGTTTTTTGTCGACCTCTGCCTTTTGTATGGAATTTGAATGAATCGTACATATAATTTTTGGCGGAGTACATAATAATTTTTGGTATGCTTATTTGTTATGTATGACGTCACACTAAATTCATAGATTTGTGGGGGAAAAATTGGGTGAGTTATTCGATGAACGCGTTGAAAATTGATCACACTTAGTTCATAGATTTGTGAAGAGCTTTCCGGGTAAATTATTTAATGAATGTGTTGAAAATTGATCTAATTTTATTCTACTTGTTATTCCAATGGTTTGAAGTTAATTTTTCACCCATTTTGTATAATTAAAAATTAAAAACAACTAGTTGAACAACCCATTAAATAAAATTTAATATGACCTAATTGATTGGCCCCTTGAGAATAAAATTCTGACTCAACCAATGGCACCCCTTTCAAATGGGCATATGTGCAAATGAGAGCTATAAGTCATAATAACTACCTAAGTTTTCTTGCGTGTTAGTTATGTTTTTGGGTTACTTGGCATTCGCATTTGTTGTAGGTGAACAAACTGGTGTTTCACAACACTTGGGCCAACCACATCTCATCAAACTCACATTGTGCTTTCCAAACATGTTTGACTGATCTTCTAGCATTTCTTCTCTATAAATACCCACTAATTCATGTTGTTCTCTTCAATCCAAAAAAGCACTACTTTAAGCACAATATCACTCATATTCAAAGAAACCCAACCCATAAGCCTTCCAGACCTGAAAAACAATGGCTTCTTATCATTGTAGTATTGTTCTATCTCTGGCTGTGATGCTGTCATTATCAAGCATCCACATATGCCTAGTAGCTCGCAACCTACTGCAAACAATACCCATAATTCCATCTATGCCTAAGGTCACACTCCCACCACTGCCTGCAATGCTGACCGTGCCCCAAGCCACATTGCCACCATTGCCAAGTACGCCTATGCCCACAATGCCAACAATCCCAAGCTTTCCAATGCCCATATTGCCACCACTTCCAACAACCCAAATTCTATCCACTTTGCCCAATCCAACACTACCAACCATGCCCACTGTTCCTAAGTTGACTTTGCCACCACTGCCAGCTACTTCACTGCCCAACATTCCCACAATGATTCCTTCAATCCCAACCATCCCAACAACAATGCCTAGTATTCCATTCTTCTACATCCTCTATCAAACTAAGACCCATGCCACCAAGTGAGAGCATTCCATTCATCTTTCTCTTATATCTATGTCGTGTGTAATAAAGACTATAAAGTTCCTCACACATGTGTGGTTTTGAGGAGTTAGATTTTTTTTTTCTTTTTTTTCGGGGGAGTGATTTGTTAGAAATGGTTTTTGAAGTTTTGGAAAAATCTGATTTTTTTCTTTAACTTTGGTCTATTTTTTAGGTGGGACCCATACGCCAAAGTTGGCGGGTCTAAGTGGTAACGTGTTCTATGCCGCATTGTGATTCATATGGTATATTTGGCTACTCAAAACCATTATCGGATGAATGGGAAATTAAAGCTAAAGTGAGCTCCATGGAAATGGAGTTTTGGTGAAAATTTTTTAAAGGTATGGTTTAGGACTTGTCCCACATTGATTTGGTGGGAAGAATTTTGTCGGTTTATAAGGCATGGGTTTGTAACTTGGGGTAGGCCCCAAGGGGCACCCAAGTTTTGTAGAGAGGGAGGTTATGGGCAAATTGGGCTAAACCCATTAGACCCAAAAATAAACACGCGCGGCCGAGGTTGGGCCTGGGCTTGGGCGCGGGTGCGTGGTGTGAGGTTGGGTTGGGCTTGTTCAGCCCAATACTTATCTTTTTGGAAAAAAAACATTTGAATTTCTAATTGGAATATATATAGTTGGTTTGTATATAAGTTGACATTGAAAGGTATTCTTTTTTGTTTGATGGTTGAAAGTGAAATATGCGTTATGGAATGGGTGATAATATATACATATTGTTTTGTTTGTATATCCATTACATGTTGCGGTGGATACATATAGGTTATGGAAAAATTAATTAAAATGAAAAATAAAATAAAATGATGTTTTTGGCGACAAAACAATTGGTAGCCAAAAATGGAGTTAAATATTTTTAGTGACTAAATAGTTAGTAGCAAAAAAAGAATTAAATGTTTTGGCGACTAAAAATTTAGTAGCCAAAAAAAGAAAAAAACACTTTTGGCAACTATATATTTAGTTGCGAAAACATAACTGTAACACCCCAACTTACAGGCCGTTAATTAAGTACAATATTACCACACAAATAGGATAGATAACCAAAACATCTTAATATACATATATAACCAGAGTTAGTATCACGGATCATTCGTTTATTTTCCATTGCAGGATTACAAAACATTGAAAACAAAAACAACTAGTCTAAGTCTTCAAATGAACCACCGCTCCAACACTTCATTGTATTTGCCTTTGCAATAACGTTCATCATTATAACTGTTTCACCACCTGGCATGACACACCATGAGCTTGGAATGCCCAGTAAAAACACACACATCCCCATATCTTCTATCAACCAATCAACCATACATAGGACAAATTGGGTAACATAACATGCAAAATTACAACAAGGTTCTATGAATTAGGAGTTTGCCTAGACATCTAGGATCCCCCAAAGAGATCCTTCTACCCAACCACAAGGCTGAACACCGGATTACTCAGACTCCCCTTTTTGCTGCTTTGCAGACCTTACCACCTATGCCCACCTCCTGGTTATTTACCGATTAGTGACATTGATGGACCTCAAAAGGGACGGCCAAACAAGTGGGCTCGCTTACACCCTACACATACCATACCAAATCGTGCCTAGGGCTCGCTTACACCCTGCACATATCATACCAAAGGACTCGCTTACACCCTGAAACCACCGCATAAAGTCTGAATACATCCGTGTCAATCTAGGGGCTCGTTTAGACCGCTTGCACAAGACTTAACTCATTTGGTTTTAATTCCATTCACATGTTCAATACATAAATCATTCTGAAGCACAAGGGTGAACGTCACCTACTACCAACCCCTTTCCATTTCCCATTTATTAGATCTTTTGCCAAGCAAGCTAGTCACATTCGGTAATTCGGTAATATAAAAGAGCATAAGACAAACATAAGAAATGAAATATAGCCCATGATAATCATACATAGGTATGGTAAGGCAAGAAAATAACATTAGGCATGCTTTAAAATACTTAGAGACAAACAATACAACAAAACACCATTTCCAGCACTGTTCGGTTCTGCATGGCTAACAAGAGTGCTTTGGGAAAAATACTTCTAGGTCAAGTTAGGGGCTGAAATTGCACAGAAATAATAATTAACCTGTCTAGTTTCAATTCCAATTCACAGAATGTGTATAGCACCTCCAGAAATTCATCTACAAACTATATTCGAAAACCTGTCCAGATTTGTCACCCTTTGGGGAAACTAACGTTTCTCTCAATCTACCCGATGGTTTTCACTCAAATAAAATCTGTTGGAAAGAGGACTCAAAGTTCTAAATTTTTATAGAAGAACCAACATGAGGTGATTTTTCTAGAATTTTATAAAATTGCTAAAAGTGGACTGTTTTTTAGAGATTCAGGACCAGATTTTTCAACAATTTATCCAAGCCCTAAAAACAAACAATTTGGAGCTAATAAAATTTTCACAAACTCTAAACACACCAAATATCCCACCATAAATTCAGATTTGAGAATTAAATAGATTTGATATTTATTTTAAATTAGGGAAGTTGCAGCAGTGCCTAATTTCACAAATTTGTAAGACAATGGCAATTGATCATATCCACACTTCAACATACACCAAAAACCCTATTTACCATTAATTTGCAACACAAGAGGCATATTAGACAATAGAAGGAGATGGTGAGAGAATTGGGGAAGACAAAGGAGGGGTATGTTCTTACCTTTTTGAAAGTCACCCTTATTATTTTTTTTTTCTTCTTCTTCTTCTTCTCTAATTCCTTTGATCACACTTTCACCCTCTCACCCTCTCCCTAGGCTGTTGAAAATGTGTGGTGAAAATTGAGACAAAGTTCTCAATTTATAAGCCATGAAATAGGGCTAGCTTAATGACTAAGAAAAAGCATAAAAATCTAGATATTTTTCCATTGCGCAAATAAGTATTAAAATAAATAATAAAACTATTTATTTAAAGATATGTGTAGATATTTATTTAAAGATATTTATTTAAAGATATTTATTTGCTCAATTAAATAATAAAGGTTCAAAGAAAATAATAAAAATTCAAAGAACTAATAAATATTCAATTAGGCTAAAAATAAATTTGATGAATTAATTTAGAAACTAGGAGGTACATAAATAAAAGCCAAGTGTTAGGGTATTTCCAAATATAAAAATGGCATTCTATGATCTAATTATAATACAAAATAAATACAGAAAAATAATTCTTTCTTGGACCATTTTGTAAAATTTTATAAAATTTGGGATTAAAATGTAATTAACCTAAGGCTTAGGGTATCAAGTGTAATTACCAAAAATTAGGGTCTCTACAATAACAATTATATTATCGGCGACAAAACCTTTGGCAGCTAATAAATGAACTAGCTAAGCTAATTACCTAATTAATTAACTATTACAAACCAAATGGAATAAATTAACAACACTAGCTAATTATTACAACGACAAATTAACAAACTATTCTAACTAATTAAATAATTACAACACAAAACTAACTAGTTATTCTAACTAATTAGTTACAAGATCGCTACTTTAAGCATATATGGTAATATCGCAACATCATCTTGACGGATCCTGAGAATTGAGGGATGGCTCATGCATGGATACAGATTTCCACCCGATAATGCTCTTCGTTTTGCTAATGGAATGCCTCTATTGCATAGTTAAAACATTGCACTTCTTTTTACCTCAGCTTCTGCTCTACTCTGCTGGAAAAAGAACACTGCCTGCCTAGAAAAAGTGGCCGACAGGCCACTAATAGTGGGTTGTCGTCCAGTAAAAGTTGCCTGCCGGTCACTGATGTTGGTTCTCTCCTGCAGAAACATAGGACAAACAGAGCACAAACCAAAGTATTTTCAGAAGTTGTTTATCCACCCTACCTCTCCTTATTAACAAACAGGTCAAAGGAGGGGTATTGATTCGCAAGCCATCAATCGACGCAATTTCATTGCGTGATGACTTATGAATCAAAGGACACAATTTCCATATATGGTAAGGAAAGACCAACAAAACCCCCTCCCTATCATGGATTGATCAAGGAAAGTGGTTGACCTTGGAAACTTGAACCATTTCATCACTTAACAAGTATGAAAAACTCAAGTCTTCATGTGTTCAATTAACGTCCGATTGCACACAAAACCTTTTATTATCTTGCATCACTTTCAGTCCCAATTTTATTACTTCATTTTAATTACCTTGCATTTGTTAACCAATTGAATCCAATAATGAGCTTAAAGTCCACTAATGGAGAGAAGTACCAAACCAAGTGTTGTTTTAGGCATGAGAGAAGTGTCATGCAGTTGGTAATGAACATTCGAAGAAATTAAACCATTAAGCAGAACAACCTCAATCTCAAGTTTAAACAAACGATCGGTTTGAAACCACCCTCAAAGAAAATGAAAAACCAAGAAATGGGGGAGGTTGCAGAGATGATTAATGGTAATCACAAGTATGGAAAGCTTGAAGTAAATGCTATCAACTCAAACAAGTTGGTGTCTAATGCCTAAAACACCAATCCTATGAGGACTATTACACTACAAGCATACTATACAAAGCATGAATTAAGCTAACACATAAAAACAATCCTAAAACAGTCCTAAATCAGTCCAAAAAAGTGCTGGAATTAAGACAAAAACAACTGCGACAACTAGCTAAAATATTGAGGAATTAAAACTAGCACACAAGCACAAGGAGGGGAGGCAACCCCTCCACTTTTAGGACTTCAAAACATCATTTTTGCCTCTAAAAAACCTCTGAAAATTAGTAGTAAAAAACTCAACAAAATTTGATGAAAATGTAGGAAACACAAGGGCAAACGCCTTAGAAGCAAGGTTCAAAGAAAGGTTATCAACCCCCCTACCTTTAATGGCCTTAAACCACAAGTTTCAGCCAAAAGACACATGAAATAAACAGCTCAAAAATAGCATGAAATAATAGAAAACAAGTAGTGTAAAGATGGTACAAAAAGCACTAGAAGGTATACCTCTTGAAGAGGAATAAACCCTTGAGTTACAAACCACCAATTTCACTCTCTCAAGTGCCTCAAAAGCTATAATTCAAGCCCAAATCACCTCAACAAGGAACTCTCTAGGTTTGGTTTAGAGTGTTTGAGCAAAGGCTATGTAAGTTGCAAGAGAGAGAGAGAGAATTGTAGAGAAAGAGAATTTTGCTCTTCCAAAAATATTTTCTCACTCCTCAATTTTTCCAACCTTGAATCCAAGATAGGAGGTCATCCATATATAGAAAACCATGTGTCTATCTCAAAAATATATGTATACATACAGTTGGAATGGTGCATGCACATGAGGGGACAACTAGCAAAAAATATTTAATTTTTTGCACTAGTGGTCGGCAGGCCACTAATAGTAGATGGCCGGCCACTAGTGGCCGGCAGGCCACATTAGTGTGCGGCAAGTCACACTAGTGGACGGCAGGTCCCTGGAGGCACAGGTTTAAAAACCATTGTTTTGCTCCAAAACAAGGCACAAAGTTTGAAGGTTCAAAACTGAGGTTTCCTGTTGAAGAAGTCAAGCATTTGACATGCGTACACATTCATCATTGAGTGATTAATTTGTGGCACCCAAGTCATAAGGGCGGTCAAAAATGAGGTGTCTACAGTAGCAAAACCAAACAATAAGCTACCTCTCCAATCCATTTAAGGATCTCAAAAGGCCAAATGAATCAAAGGGATAACTTTCCACTCTTTCCAAATCTTATCAAACCCTTCCTAGGTGATATCTTCAAGAAGACATGGTCTCCCACCTCAAAAGACAGGGGTCTCCTCCTATGATCAGCATAACTTTTCTGGCGACTCTAAGCAGTAACCAATCTCTTACGAATAAGTGCAACTTTCTCCGTCATTTCCCGGACTAACTCTGGACCCAACATAGGTGAATCACCTACCTCTGCCCAACACATAGGGGATCTACACGGTCGACCATACAAGGCCTCAAATGGTGCCATGCCAATACTCGATTGGAAGCTATTGTTATAGGCAAACTCCACTAAAGGCAAGTGTCTCTCCCATAACCCCTTAAAGTCAAGAATACAACCCCGAAGCATATCCTCAAGAATCTGAATAGTACGCTCAGACTGTCTGTCAGTTTAAGGATAATACGAGTACTAGAAGTCAATCTCGTACCTAAGGCAGCCTGTAGGCTCTGCCATAACCGAGCCGTGAAATCCGGATTTCTATCCGAGACAATCATCATAGGGACCCTGTGTAACCTCACTATGTTCCTAATATAGAGGTCGGTAAGATGATCTATCGAGTCACTCACATGCATAGGTATAAAGTGCGCCAACTTGGTCAACCGGTCAACTACCACCCAAATTGCATCACTACCTCGTTGAGTCCTCAGAAGGCCCACAACAAAATCCATCGTGACATGTTCCCTCTTCCACTCGGCTATAGGCAATGGTTGCAACAAACTCGTTGGCCTCTAATGTTCGGCCTTCACTTGTTAACAAGTAAGGCACCTTGACACAAACACAGCCACATTCTTTTTCATTTCTCTCCACCAAACGGCTAAGGTCGTTATACATCTTTGTGCCCCCTGGATGCACCGCAAGGCATGAATGATGAAACTCTCGAATTACTTCCTCTCAGCAAGGCTCCGGTACGAAAAGACGGTCTAGGTATCTAACATTCAAGTTTGAATGCATGTTCAAACCTCTTTTTACTTTACCACTAGAGATCTTCTCCCGAAGAGATTCTACCTCAAGGTCACCCTTCTGTGCTTCTATCACTCTGTTCACAAGTGCAGGTTGTACAACTGCCGAAAACAAGGTTACAGACTCTACGGACTCGCTAAGATGCAAGTCAAACTCCCCAATAGCACCCAACATCTCCCATTCCCAGATGGCGATACAAGCTACACTGTTAATAGATTTCCTATTCAAGGCATCGGCTACAACATTGGCCTTTTCCGGATAATAATGTAACTCAAAATGATAATCCGCTATGAACTTCATCCACTTCCTCTGCCTCAAATTCAAGTCTTTCTGTGTAAACAGATATTTCAGACTCTTATGATCAAAAAACACCTCAAACTTCTCACCATACAAATAATGCCTCCAAATCTTTAGGGCAAAAATCACCACCGCTAACTCTAGGTCACCAGTAGGGTAGTTCCTTTCATGTATTTTCAACTACCGCGAGCCATAGGTTACTACCTTCCCCTCTTGCATCAATACACAATCCAAACGTTCCCGCGAAGCATCACAATACACAGAGTAGCCCAAATCCCTCTCTGGAATAATCAAAACTGGAACAATGGTAAGTCTAACCTTAAGCTCTTGAAAAGACTTCTCACAGGTCTCACTCCACTCAAATCTTATCCCTTTCCTTGTCAGCCTAGTCAATGGTGAGGCTAGCTTAGAGAAATCCTTCACAAATCTACGATAGTACCTGGCCAACCCCAAGAAACTACGGATCTCAAAAGCATTCTTAGGTTGTCCCCAATCTTGCACTGCTTCTATCTTGGATGAATCTGCAGTCACCCCTTCCCCGAATACCACATGATCTAAGAACTTAACTTCCCTGAGCCAGAATTCACATTTCCCAAACTTAGCATACAGTTTGTGGGCTCTAAGCAACTCAAGAACCACTTGCAAGTGTTCCTCATGCTCCTCCTCAGAGGGTGAGTAAATTAAGATGTCGTCCACAAAGACGACCACAAAATGGTCTAGGAACTCACGGAAGATCTGGTTCATCAAATCCATGAACACAGCTGGTGCATTGGTTAGCCCAAAGAGCATCACTAGGAACTTATAATGGCCATACCGCATACGGAATGCCATCTTTTGGATATCCTCCTCCCTTACTCTCAACTGGTGATAACCCGATCTCATGTCTATCTTAGAGAAACAATAAGACCCCTTTAACTGATCAAACAAATCATCTATTTGAGGCATTGGGTACTTGTTCTTAACAGTTACCCAGTTCAACTTCCGAAAATCTATACAAAGTCGGAACACACCATTTTTCTTTCTGGCAAAAAGAGTCGGTGCTCTCCAAGGTGACATACTAGGGCGAATAAAACTCTTATCTAACAATTCTTGGAGTTGAATCCTTAACTCACTCAACTCAGCAGGTGCAAATCTATACGGTGCCATAGAAATCAGTGCCATGCCAGGCACTAAATCAATAGAGAACTCGATTTCTTGATGAGGTGGTAAGGTAGTAAGATCATCGGGAAAAACGTCCGGGAATTCACAAACCACCCTTGACAACTCAACTTGGACTTCATCACACTCCCTACTTAAGAAGTTGGCAAGAAGGCAACTAAGTTCACTCCGCCTACGCGGATCATACACTGGTCATATGACTCTATCAACTCGGCCCCCTAAGAAATAAAAGCAATCATCGCTCAAGGTACATACAGTAATCCTTTAATGCTAACAATCTATGACAGCCCGATATGATGACAACCAGTCCATAACCAAAATAACATCAAAACTAGACATGTCAATCAACACAAATGTAAAAGGAAGTCGGTGGCCAATCTCACCACTAATAGGTGACTCTACACATATAGGATGTGCTAATCAAGCCAACTCTAACCCCAAAACTGATGCAAATGCAGACGAGATAAATGAATGAGATGCACCCGTAAAAATCAACACATTAGCAACTGAATTGAGAAACAAGAAGGTATCTCTCACTATTGAAGGAGCTGGTATAAGATCTGGCACGGTAACAGCATACACACGCCCTATAGGTTTCTGCTCAACCTGCTCACCCTCGGAGCATAAGCATGTTGCACTGCTTGAGCCAAAAAGTCTCCCTGATTGGCTGTTGAGGCATGGGCTGACTGCGCCGGCTGGTGGCTCTGTGTCTGCCTTGAACCGGACGCACCAAGTGTGCCTCCCAACTGAGGGCAAAACCTCTTCATGTGCCCCGCTTGCCTACATTGATAACAAGTGAGCGGCTAGCCTCTCCACTGACTCTGGCACTGAGAATGAGCGGAAGACGATGCAGATCGCTACCCTTCTCCTTTCTGTGGGCAAGCTGAAGACTTGTGGCCTAACTGACCACACTTATAACAAGTGACATCTCCCTAACCACCTCTCTCAGAACCCAAACTCGGTACTAGAAAAGTGGACCTCGACTAAGCTTCCTAGGATTGTTGTGGGTTACAACTCCTCTGCCTCTTACTGTCCCCTTGAACATCCCGACTCCTCATAGAGCCCCACATCCTTTCTTCCTTCATCTACATTACGGTCTCTAGGTGAGTCGTCACCTCCACAAGGCGTCCATAGTCCTTAATTATTGACCCGACCACTTTGAACATGAACTCAATCCTCAATCTCTTCTCGAACTCTAAACAATGGCGCTCCTCAGTCACCACGAGTTTTGGTGCAAATCTCTACAAGCTAGTAAATGTGGCCTCAAACTCGGCCACCATAGTGTTCAATTGCACAAGCTTGGAGAACTGATCTCTTAACTTCTCCCTAATAGTGGGAGGCAAAAACTTATCTTGAAATGTGCTGACAAAAGCCTCTCAGGTCACCTCAATGCACCCATGCAGATACTTCCACCACTGACCCGTATCCCCTTTCAGCTGGAAGGATGCCAAGGTCACTCTCAACTGGTCGTCCTCGATGCCAAGTATCTTAAACGTCTTCACTATTTTCTCGAGCCACTAATCTGCCTTCAGTGGCTCCTTGGGATCACCAAAAAACTCATTAGGATTCGACTGGAAAAACTCTCGCTTCAAGAAAGATGGCCCTGCCTCAGCTACTTGGGCCTGGACTTGATTCTTAGCCCTGAGAATGCCCATAGACTCCCGCAATGCTTTGGCCATTTCGCGGGCTAAGGCGCCCATGGCCTGCTGACCTATTAGTTTGGTCACATTGGCCTGGCCAACCCCTTCTTCTTGCGCCGGAATATCATCCGATAAAGGCGCCACATGCCTCCTAGGCGTACCACACCTACCACCACTATGTCCATGTCTTGACATCCTAATGAAGGTAACACAAGAGATTAGCACATTTACAAATGTGTCGAAGTTAACTCACTCGTGTCCTAAAGCGGTGGACAACAATAATTCACTCCACATAAGTACGTTGTCACATAAACATATACGAATTTCATTTCAAGATAATGGCCATCCCACGGCGCTGCTAGAGTTCCAATTAAAAACAGCAGTGATCAAGCGCTCTTCTAATAGGACTTCTAGAATCCCGTAGACCCAATCAACATCCTAGAAATTAAATCCCATACCTATATAACCATATAAGCATGTTATCATGTAAGCACATCATACATACTAAAGTCTCTATTAAGCAAAACAAACCCATTGTGGCAATAACCACTTCCCACGTACCCAAAGTATTCAAACCCAGTATGCTCTAATACCAAGTTGTAACACCCCAAAATAATAATAATAATCCAACTCCAAACAATTAATACAAGATGACATAATTGAAACGATAAGCTTTCATTAATTAGAATTAATATACAAAAAGTGATAAGGAATGAAAGTTAAACAAATGTTCATATGCCCTAATGGCTTACATCTTTCCAAGCCAAGGCTTGGGTACATAAAAAAATGAGTCATAAGCTCAATACAAATAAAACCCTAGGCTTGTACAAAAGTTAAATACAAGATAAACAAAACTGAGCCTTCAACTCTACAATCCTCTCAAGCTAAGTCCTTGGTGGAGACATATTATCAGCACCTGAAAATGATTTTCCCAAGTAGTCCAGTAGAAATCATCTAACACAATGTATGAACCTTAACAAAGATATAAGTATGATATGGATATCCGATGCCCATGATAAAATCATTTATAACTCTTTTATTAAACCATGCCATGCCAAGCTTTATATTTCAATTCATTTTATCTCAACTCATGAGTCATTCACTATTTTATTCAAACAACCAAACTAAGGATACAACTCAATGGGTTTCTAACCAACATAACCATCATATAGATACTTCTATTTTGCCATTTTACGGATATTTTGTCCGCAGGAATCGACACCCATGTATATGCGCGGTTTTCGAGACTTTCACTCTGGAGACACAAGCCAACTTAATTCAATAGAGTCCATCACGTTTTTTCTCCCAAATATGAATTACATCCCCTTTCTCCTCCCAAACATCGTACATTTACAATGTATCAAAGACATAGTCATATTCAATGACAACGACTAAGAGATTAGTTGCAATTTACCTAATCCTCGTGTAATTTCTACAACAATCATAGCTATCCTCCACTGATAGCCCAAAACAGATATTTCTAAACAGATATACAATCTCCATGACAGATAAATTATCCAAATTTCCATAAGTGAGTGGTAATACATATCCAACTCTACGATTTATATAAAAATCCATCCAATTTCATATTCCCAATACCAATTTCATTTATTTATACAAAATAGCTATTTGAGACATTTTAGGGCAAAACTCCATTTTCTTCCAAAATCCATCTCGAGTATCAAAATCAACAAATTTATCACAAAACAACCTCACACATACCCCCATAACCATTTTTAATACATACATTTGAAAACCCCTCTTTTGATTTTAAACCAAAACCCTAGGTTTGTTCAAAATCATTCCAAATTCCAATATTCTTTACACACCAACCAATAACTAAGTTAAAACTCATAAAAGAGTGTAGAAAGTCTTTACCTCAAGTTTACAAGACGAGCAAAGCAAGGAAGAAACTTCAAAGACACCGAAACCAAGTTTTGTTTGGACCAAAATGAAGCTCTTGAGACGCTTTGCCTCTTTCCCAAAGACACTAGGGTAGAGAAACCAACGGATCTAGGTGATTATGTAGAGTGAGTGAGTTTTAGAGAGAGGCTCTAGATCTAGGGTTTTGAGAGATTATGGGAATGGTTAATGGAATTTGTGGGAGCCAAATAAATAGAAGAGTCAGAAGGTGCGTACCCCAGAAATCAGGTATTATTCAGCTCCATATTGCGTAACTAGGATGCCGAATATGTTAGTAAGGCCGAATAGCTGGAGATCAGCAGCTCTGAATTAATAAAAAGGGGAATGGGATAAAAGTAGGCTGAGGTCCCAAGGACCAAAAAGCAAGTATAAATACAGGAACCACAGATTTAGAAAGGTATGTAAGAATCACTTCACTGAACTTAGTAAACAAGCTATTCTGATTGTCTGAATTGACTTGTCCGTCGGAGTGCTAATTCCGGCACCCCCGACCGGAGTGTTTATATCTTTTCAGGTGACTAGCTGAGGATCACTAGCGTCTCCCAGGATCTGAAGAGTATTTCCAAACCACTTCTCCACAATTGGCACCGTCTGTGGGAATACTCAAATACATCCATGGCAGGCGTGACTGAAGATCCTCCGATAGCCTGACAAGACCACACAGAGAGATGACCTCCCTCCAGCAAACTCGCTAGGACTAAAGACCATCGCAGCAAGACTTGCCTTGTACCTCTCTTCATCTTCAAACCCAACGCAAAAGACGATATAAGCGACCATGGCACGAGCTAGGCAAACCAAACAGAGGTTGGACAACATCATCGCTGAGAACGAACACCTTCGTCGCGATCTGGCCTCAGAAATAGCAAAATCTAAACAACCAGTGCACCCGATTTCTGAGCGACCCCCGAGGGCAGATGATCGACGATCTCGCGCCCGACAGCACGAAACTGACGGTCACTATGCCTCAACAGATCATCTTGAGGAGTTGGCAATGGACGAACCTCTCCAACAATGCGTCCGGACGAGTGCGATCAAAACACCTGCCCTTCCGAAGGATGCATTTCCGCTTGACACCGTCCACATGATATACAGCCTGCCAGTAGCCCCGGCCGTGCATGCGATCTAATCACATCCAGGCCCCCAACATCAGCTCACGCCTGCAAAGCGACTCAGAGAAACGCCAAGTATCACCTTTGGCGACTCTGATTTGATCGGCTTAACACTCCCTCACATCGATCCATTGGTTGTTGAGCTACGCGTAAACCGCTTCACCGTCGAATGCGTTCTTATTGACTAAGGCAGTACTTCGGAGGTTATGTATTACAAAACCTTCATCAAACTCGGATTCAACAAGTCAGACCTGACTCCAGCTCCTTATCCACTATTCGGCCTCAATGCCAATCCAGAGTACCCATTAGGAAAGATCAGTTTACCCGTTCGAGTAGTTTCCAGAACGATGGATGTGGAATTCTTGGTCATCAGGCTGCCATCGCCGTACAATCTCATCATGGGGCGATCGTGGTTGCATACCTTGCAGGCCGTCCCAAGCACCTATCATCAACTGCTACGTTTCCCAACAGAACACGGCATTGAGCAAATCCGCGGCTCCCAAAAATCGGCACAAGTATGTTATCTCCTTGCCGCCAAAACGCCAATAGAACTGCAAGTAAACTCCATTGACATGCCGAATCGGGAGATCCTTGATGACGTTGGGCGGCAGCCAAATGAGAAGGCCACCGAAGGTTTAGACCGAGTTGACATCGATGGAAGCCCAGAAAAGTTCTTCATGATCGGCGCTTCTCTGAATCAGGCCGACAGGCAGCAGCTGATCTCTTTCTTGCTCAACAACCTCGACGTCTTTGCGTGGACTTCGTACGAAATGTCGGGAATAGACCCGTCAATTTCACCACACCATCTGAATGTCGATCCCAAATCTAAGCCGATCATTCAGAAAGGCCGGCGGTCAGCCGCGGAGCACACTGCCACCGTTGTTGAGGAGGTAGACAGACTGCTTGACGCCGGGGCAATTAGAGAAGTCACTTACCCTATGTGGCTCTCCAATACAATGGTGGTGAAGAAGAAAAATGGGACTTGGCGAGTGTGCGTCGATTTCACAGATCTGAACAAAGCTTGTCCCAAAGACTGTTTTCCTCTACCTAGAATCGACCAGCTTGTCGATGCGACGGCACGCCATCAACGCATGCGCTTCCTCGATGCTTACAGAGGCTACCATCAAATCGCCATGCATCCAGATGACCAGGACAAAACCGCATTCCTCACCCCAAGAGGAACCTACTGCTACAAAGTTATGCCTTTTGGGCTGAAGAATGCAGGGGCAACCTACCAAAGACAGGTCACTGCCATGTTCAAAGAGCAACTCGGCCACACTATGGAAGTATACATCGACGATATGGTGGTCAAGTCCAAAGAAGAACAGAATCATATGGCCGATTTAGAAAAGACATTCAGCATCTTACGCAAATACAGAATGAAACTGAACGCTTCTAAGTGTGCGTTCGGAATCGGCTCTGGCAAATTCCTGGGTTACATTGTCAATCACTGAGGAATCAAAGCCAACCCGAGGCAAATCACAGCAATCTTGGAACTCAGCTCCCCCCGTTCAGTAAAAGAAGTCCAAAAGTTGATGGGGATGACAGTTGCACTCAACAGGTTCATCAGTCGGTCTACAGATCGCTGCCGACAATTCTTCCAGACACTATAGCAGGGTAAGGCTTTTGAATGGTCTGCTGAATGCGAAACAGCTTTCAACGGACTCAAGACCTACCTCCGCTCAGTACCTCTCTTGACAACACTCGCCGCTGGTGACCCGCTCATTCAATATCTGGCAGTTTCCGATAGGGCCGTCAGCGTCGTACTGCTAAAAGAGGAGGAGGGGGAGCAACGGCCAGTATATTATGTGAGCAAGGCAATGGTTGACGCCGAAACATGCTACCTTCCGCTGGAAAAACTCATCTTAGCCCTAGTCATGGCGGCAAGAAAACTGATGCATTACTTCCAGGGACATAGCATTGGAGTGCTAACAGATTATCCCCTCCGATCAGTACTACGGAGTGCAGAACCATCAGGACGTGTTTCAAAATGGGCTCTTGAACTCGGCCAATACGACATTCAGTTTTTACCTAAAACCGCAATCAAGGGGCAGGTGTTGGCCAACTTTGTTGCCGAATTCACCGGCGAGCTTGCCAACCTCAAACCTAACGAAGTTCGACCAAAGGCTGAAGTTCGACCAAAGCCGAACTGGAGAATTTATGTCGGGAATATTTGGCAATTATACTGTGATGGATCATCTAACCAAAGGGGCAGCGGCGCCGGAGTTGTAATCATATCTCCAGACGGCGCAGTAATTGAGCAGGCCGTCAAGCTTGGCTTTGAAGCATCAAATAACGAAGCTGAATACGAAGCCCTTCTAGCCGGTCTGCGGAATGCGCACCTTCTCGGCGCTCAGCGGCTGCTTGTGTTTTGTGATTCAAAACTGGTAATCAGTCAGCTAAAAGGGGAGTACGCGGCAAGAAACGACCGTATGGCAGCCTACATGAAAACGGCCAATTCCTTGCTAGCAAAATTTGACCATCACGAACTGAACCAAATAACACGTGACCAGAACACACACGCGGACGCCTTGGTGTGCCTAGCCTCCACCATCAATTCTGAGATCAAACGAACCATCGAAGTAAATTTCATCCCGGAGCCGAGTATTGGCCCGTCGGAAGAAATCCTTGTCAACATTATAGAATCTGCACCAAGCTGGATGGACCCCATTGCTACGTTCCTCTCTTCTGAACAACTCCCAGAGGACAAAAAAGAAGCACACAAGCTGCGAAATAAAGCCCTGCGATACTATCTGGATCCGCAAGGAGGGCTTTATAAAAAGTCCCTCTCTGGTCCATATTTGGAATGCGTGCACCCCGACAAAGTGGAGGAGCTTCTGACAGAGATACATGAGGGCAGTTGTGGTGCCCATTCTGGCGAACGCTCCCTGGCCCATCGAGCTATAACACTGGGGTATTATTGGCCGACAATGAGAGCTGACGCGGAGAGTTATGTAAAAAAATGTGAACAATGCCAAAAGTTCTCCCCATTAACCCATCTGCCTGCCAAATGGTTGAACTCTATCACCAGCCACTGGTCGTTTGCTCAGTGGGGACTTGATATCGTGGAACCATTGCCGAGGGCGCCAGGGAACAAGCGATTCTTAATCGTCGCGACAGATTACTTCACAAAATGGGTCGAAGCGGAGGCTTTAACACATATACGAGATGCCGACATTAAACGCTTTGTATGGAGAAACATCATAACACGATTCGGCATTCCGAGAGCTCTCATCTCAGACAATGGCACCCAGTTCGATTGTGGCGTATATCGAGAGTTATGCAGCAAATATGGCATTCGGCCTTACTTCTCTACACCGGCCTACCCCCAAAGCAATGGTCAAGCCGAAGCCTCTAACAAATCCATCTTGGACGGCATCAAAAAGAGGCTGGAAAAAGATAAAGGCGAATGGGTCGAAGAATTGCCGAGTGCATTGTGGGCTCATCGTACTACGCCGAGGAGATCCACTGGAGAAACGCCGTTTGCTCTATGCTTTAGAACCCAAGCAATCTTACCCCTAGAAATCAGCCTCCCAACTCTGAAATCGCAAGTTTTTGATAAGGGCCGAAACGACATGATGCTTGCCCTGGATCTGGTTCTAATCGAAGAACGAAGAGACCGCGCCCTGGCATCCATGGCACGATATCAGCAGCAGCTCGCCAAGTCGTATAATCAACGAGTTCAGTTGCACCGATACACGCCAAGAGAGTTGGTCCTAAAGAAGGTACTTCCAGCCGACCGGAGACCAACCGATGGAAAATTAGGTCCAAACTGGGATGGCCCCTATCAGATAGAATCCATTGCAGGAACAGGGGCATACCGGCTCTCAGACATGTCAGGAAGAAGCCTACCACGGCCTTGGAATTCAACACATTTACGTAAATTCTAGCATTGACCCGACTTGTGGGCTTAATACTTGTACATATTCCACCGTTGCAATACAAAGCTTCTCGTTTTCTCAAGCTCGCTCCCAAGCCTTCTAAGGCCAAATTAAAGTCTCCGGATTCGGAGCCCCTTTTGGTGCATGACACCTTAGGGCCGATTAAGTCTCCGAATTCGGAGCGCCCTTCGTGGATATCACGATTGGCCAAATTAAAGTCTCCGGATTCGGAGCCCCTTTTGGTGCATGACACCTTAGGGCCGATTAAGCCTCTTAAGGCCGATTAAGTCTCCGGATTCAGAGCGCCCTTCGTGAGTCATGATTGGCCAAATTAAAGTCTCCGGATTCGGAGCCCCTTTTGGTGCATGACACGTTAGGGCCGATTAAGCCTCTTAAGGCCGATTAAGTCTCCGGATTCAGAGCGCCCTTCGTGAGTCACGATTGGCCAAATTAAAGTCTCCGGATTCGGAGCCCCTTTTGGTGCATGACACCTTAGGGCCGATTAAGCCTCTTAAGGCCGATTAAGTCTCCGGATTCGGAGCGCCCTTCGTGGATATCACGATTGGCCAAATTAAAGTCTCCGGATTCAGAGGCCCTTTTGGTGCATGACACGTTAGGGCCGATTAAGTTTCCAGATTTGGAGCGCCCTTCGTGGATATCACGATTGGCCAAATTAAAGTCTCCAGATTCGAAGCCCCTTTTGGTGAATGACACCTTAGGGCCGATTAAGCCTCTGAAGGCCATTAAGTCTCCAGATTCGGAGCGCCCTTTGTGGATATCACGATTGGCCAAAATAGTCTCCGGATTCGGAGCCTTTGTGATTGATGCATTCGGACCACTTCACTGGCCGAATAAATATTCACTGAGAATTGTTCTTAATTTGAGCCGGTCAATGCATGTTTAAACATTTACACCACGCAACACGAAACTTGCCAGTAAGTTGAAATAATACATTTAATTAAGCACATAACATTTCAAGACCAAATACGAACGTTGAAAATAAAAGAAATTCTATTTGTTCATCGCGAAGTCTGTTCCCGCATTCCAAAGTCTATTTATTCGGCACCCTCATCGTCGCTCTTCTCAATTTCGAAATTGGAATAGGGTAAGTAGTGACGGCTTCGTGAGCTTTCACGGTTTGAAGGGCCTTTATCCAACCGTGCCTGAATCCATGATTTTCACATCGGCAGACCTCCTCGGCAAGGTCTCATTTGGTCTTCTCTATCCCAACGTTCAGGCCGTCCTGAAACCCCTTTTCATACCCCGAGGTCCGTTGGGTCACCCTCTCCTCAATGACCAATTCAGATTGACCAGCCGCCACTGACGCGCTCGTTTGAACATTCTTCAGCTCCCGAAGCTCACGCTCAGCCTTTTCCACGCGAATCTCCAGACCGCGATTCCTTTCATCCTTTTTCTCACTCTCACGTCGCGCTTCCCGCAGACGCATGCTGACTTCGTAAGCAGTGTATAGTCCTTTCACGGCCCCATGTATGCCGTCTCGAAATACTTCGAAATCTCGACGTCCCACCATCGATTGTTGGACTTCCGGCGGGAAGATCTGTCGAGCGAACTCGACTGCCACACCTGGGTCTTTAATGATAGAATCTGACTCCATCATTGGTCTATTCCTCACAAAAACCGCAAAACTCAATGGTCGTGGTGTCACATCGGGCTCGATTCTCAGTCGCGGGCACAGAGAATTTCCCCGTTGTTACCTGTCCTTGCGGGGAATCTGCTTCGATGACTAAGGGGCTGCTGTGTTTCCCGATCCTTAGACGTTCTTCTTCCCGTATGCATAGGCTCGCTACTGCGACTCATTGCGATGTCTAATTCAACCAATTTTCGTCCCCGCCATGTTGCCTGAATGGAAATAAGTAGGGCCTCTGGCGTGAACTCGCCCCATTTACCCTTCAATGAAAGCAGCTCTCCCGAGGTAACGTCAGTAATCCCAAACGTCAAAAGATGGATGACAATTATTCAGCCCACGAGCGAAGCCCATTCGGCTTCGCAAGCTCGCGCCCTGGCAAAGGCAAGGGCAGATTTACTAATCTGGTCGGCCATGTTTTCAAGCGCAAGCGCCGATCAATCTTTGCCTCAGCCAGCCCACGAGCGAAGCCCATTCGGCTTCGCAAGCTCGCGCCCTGGCTAAGGCAAGGGTAGATTTACTAATCTGATCGGCCATATTTTCAAGCGCAAGCGCCGATCAATCTGTGCCTCAGCCAGCCCACGAGCGAAGCCCATTTGGCTTCGCAAGCTCGCGCCCTGGCTAAGGCAAGGACAGATTTACTAATCTGATCGGCCATATTTTCAAGCGCAAGCGCCGATCAAGCTATGCCTCAGCCAGCCCACGAGTGAAGCCCATCCGGCATCGCAAGCTCGCGCCCTGGCAAAGGCAAGGGCAGATTTACTAATCTGATCGGCCATATTTTCAAGCGCAAGCGCCGATCAAGCTGTGCCTCAGCCAGCCCACGAGTTAGGCCCATTCAGCTTCGCAAGCTCGCACCCTGGCTAAGGCAAGGGCAGATTTACTAATCTGATCAGCCATATTTTCAAGCCAAGCGCCGATCAAGCTGTGCCTCAGCCGGCCCACGAGTTAGGCCTATTCGGCTTCGCAAGCTCGCGCCCTGGCTAAGGCAAGGACAGATTTACTAATCTGGTCTGCCATATTTTCAAGCGCAAGCGCCGATCAAGCTGTGCCTCAGTCAGCCCACGAGTTAGGCCCATTCAGCTTCGCAAGCTCGTGCCCTGGCTAAGGCTAGGGCAGATTTACTAATCTAATCGGCCAAATACCTAGGCTAAGCAGCCAATCTGACCATAACCGAAAGCAATACTATTCATCAACAACATTTTCCTTAGCAAGTTAAGCACAACTCATGAAATTTTAAATACGCAAATTACTAAACAAAAAGCTACAAGCCCACATGAAAATGCCTAGCAAAAAACTATGACTGTAGCAACACATGAAAAATACCAAATTAAAAACTGTAAAAATACATTCAACATCCTAAAAACTATGTCATTCGCCCAGATCAGTCATCGAAATCAGACTCCAATGGCTCAACATCCACTTGCTCATATGGTATTGGCATAATCAATGAAACTTTAGCAGCAGCAAGGGCTTTGTGCCATCCATGTTTGAATCCCCGATTTTCAAACTTGGGGACTTGGTCCAAATACTCGGCGAGTCCAACATTTTTCCCGGTCTCGAATACTTTGGAAGCCTCCGAGTCGACTGTTTCTTTCGCTGCCTTCATTTCAGCCAACTCAGCCTCTAATTTGGAGACCGCCTTCTGGGCCAATTTGAGTGCATCTTCGCTCGCGGCCACCGCTTCTCAGTATCCGATCTCAATTGATCCACGCTACGAGCCCTCTCCACCTCGGCCTCGGCCCTGGAGGCTTCCTTGTTCGCCCTCAAAACTTTGACCTCGACCCTCCTCCTCTGGCCCTCAACTTCCTGTCGTAAACAACCAATCTGTTCGACGGCTTCGCAATGGCGATGGCCCATATCGGCTATCCTTCTGACGGTCTGCAAAACAAAAATTTAAAACTATAACTTCAACAGTATTTGGATTAAGCAAAGCAAAGTCTGAATATGTACCAAAAGTGTCGATTGGGCGGCTAGTGCTGTCGCATTCAGATCTGGTTCCACCAGGAAGGCCTCCCTGTCAGATGGCAACGACACGGACGTAGCCAAGCTGAATGCGACTTCTGGATCTTTGAGCGTCGAAGCATCAAAAAAAACTGACATGTTTTTTATCATCAGCTGAATGACAAAAGGAACGATCACATTCGATCCCTCTAATCGAGGACGTTTGCCGCCTTGTTCTTTTGAACCATCCTCAAACTCGGCAGGGCGTTTCTCCGCCTCTTCCTTAATTTCTTAGCCGGCCTACAAGATCAAAATAGATTCGGCATTCTAATTTTTTGTCGTCTCCACCTCACTAATGCGCAAGGACTCTGATTCGCTAACAGGCAAGGAGAGTTGAGATTCGGTGGCGGGTGTTACTTCAGACGGAAGGGCCTCCGCTCTCCGCCGCGAGGCCAACCTTTCTGCATTTGCCTTCCTGGCAAGTTTTGTCAGGCTTAACCCGGCCATGTCTTCGGGGCCTGCGGCGGGAAGATCCTCTAAGCCGTGAAAAATGCCGTCAAGTGAAAGATCCCCTCGGCCCAAAGTGGATAGAGGATCTGCCGAATTCAATACCTCGTCAAACTCGATTTCGTACTGATCTGATTCGGTAACATTAGCTACATCCCGCTCCGAATCAGACCCTTCAAAACCAACCTGCCTCAAGTTTTTGAAGTCGGAGGAAATAAGAGCGATTAGAGAATCTTCACCCTCCGGGACCGGGATATTTTTCGTTGCCAAGAAGGTCGTATATGTCGGCTCGTAACAAAGCAGAATGTGGGCTGCCCTTCCTTGTTTCTGAAGACTTCGACGGCCGAAATACTTGAGCACGACTTTGATATCCGAAAGAACGGCGTCGTCAGTCGAAGACAGGACTTTCTTCAAATCGTTCCCTGCACAAGCCAAGTCATAACATTTCAAAGAAGAGGCTTCACAATAAAAATGAACAAATAATAAAAGCGAGAAGGCAATCGACCACCTGGCTAGGAATAGGATTGACGTGATCCTCCCCTTTGCCAAATTCCCAATTACCCTGGACAACGACCATAACATCATCAACTCGCTTCCTAGAACTGGAAAGCATAGTAATTAGCTGATGGTCGATAGCCTTGGCCCTAAGGAAGAAACGCCCGTGCCGACCAGAAGACTTAGCCAAGGCATAGCAATGCCAGATGGCTGGAATGCCAAGGTTAATTCTAAGGCGACAGTTAAGTGCTATAACCCCCATTATAATTCTAAAGAAATTCACATTGAATTGGGAAGGGATTAAACCCCAATAGCGAAGCACAGCCCTAAGAAACGGGTGAAGGGGAAAACGGACTCCACCCTCTGCGATTGACAAAAGAGGAAAGACAATCGTGGTTTCATCCTCCCTCTCCATATCAAGAGTGTCGTCTGCCACAAACGACAGACGAACATCATTAGGAATGGAGAAATGGCGTTTAAAGCCAGTAATTCGATCTGATGAGAGAAGGACTTTTAAATGTTTCGCCATACCCTACAGTTTATAAGAATATGCCAAGGTTTGCCAAGGAAGGAATAAACCAGAAAGAGTCTTCGAAGCAAGGAAGGAGAGAACTTACAAAGGACGAAGAGGATATCGGAAAAGAGAGTTGTAGGGACGATTCAAAAGGCAATCCAGTGACGAGCGTCATAAAATACATACTCGAAAGGACGTCAAAATTTTAAATCACAATAAATAGACACGTACGAGGGGACGGGAAGTCGACACGACAACCGAAAGGGTTGCGCTTAGATATCCGTATGAGGATAGGGCTAACCACCGAGTTTTGTCTCTGACTTTTCGAAATTCGGAACCAAGCACTCCAGTCAACTGTCGTTGGTAAAGTGCTTGGGGGGCAATTATGGGAGCTGAATAAATAGAAGAGTCGGAAGGTGCGAACCCCAGAAATCAGGTATTATTCGGCTCCATATTGCGTAACTAGGATGCCGAATACGTTAGTAAGGCCGAATAGCCGGAGATCAGTAGCTCCGAATAAATAAAAGGGGAATGGGATAAAAGTAGGCTGAGGCCCCAAGGACCAAAAAGCAAGTATAAATACAGGAACCACAGATTTAGAAAGCTATGTAAGAATCACTTCACTGAACTTAGTAAACAAGCTATTCTGATTGTCTGAACTGACTTGTCCGTCGGAGTGCTAATTTCGGCACCCCCGACTGGAGTGTTTATATCTTTTCAGGTGACTAGCTGAGGATCACTAGCGTCTCCCAGGATCTGAAGAGTATTTCCAAACCACTTCTCCACATAATTAAAATATTGTTCATTTACACACTAAGTCTTCTGCCTTCCTCTATAAATACTTTCAAAAGAAATCGAAAGATTTTGTGCTTTGTGAAGAGGTTCATTAAAAAGTCCCCACCAGACATTATTTTGTATTTTGAATGGCTTGACCTATTGAATGTGGGTTGTAGTGATTTTTCCCTTTTGAAAACCTGGTTCTTTTGGCAGAGAATCATCCTCATTGTAAAACAGATATCATGGGTGAGAAAATTCTCCCAAATGGACAAGTTTGGAAATCTTAGTTCTTGTTATTATGCATATGTACTAAAGTTCTGGGCAATGTTAATAGGATTTTGAAATTACGAGACAATATTGTATTGGGCCCATCAAGTATTACAGGATTGCCTTCCTTGTTTTGAGATTTTTTTGTGCACTGTGATTTTTTTATTTATTTTTTGTTTTGAAATGTGTATAGAGAAAATTGGAATATAATATTAAAGGTGTATTTTAATGTCCATTATAGTCATTTTACTTCAGGGTATGATTGTCATTAAAATAAAGTTTCCTTAAGTGTGGGGAAATTCTATTTCCACATACCAAATTATCTCTGTGTACATCTTTTATCAATCTATACATTCAATAATTTGATTTTTACTTCTTTATCTCAGTCCACATACTTCATATTCCAAATATACTCTCACCTTCTCTGTGTACATCCTCTCATTCCATCATTTCTCACTCCAAAAATCTTAACCCTAACTACACCAACTAGCGGCGACAGCAGCAACGATGACATCAACCACCGCCCCTTCCCCACCTCTCAGCCATTCTCACACAACCCCTCACGATGTCGTCACCTCTATCACGATCATCGTCGATCGTTGTCACCTCCATCACGATCATCACTGGTCACCGTCACCTTTGCGATCCACCTCCCCACCCCTTCCCTAGTCTTCTTCGCCCCCTCCATCGTGACGCAACCTCCCTCCTTCACCACGATAGATCGATCGATCAATTAATAGAGAAAGAAAAAGAGACAGAGAGATTCGATGGTTGATGCTCGAACAAACCCTATAGATTTAATAGTTGATATCTGTACATACTCAATTGGTTCGGAGATTGATATTCGAACGACGACGATCTGTTTGACACTAGTTGTTTGAACCGTCGCGATTTCTCCGGTGATCTACAGAGAAAGGAAAAAGACGAAATGGAAAGGTTAAGGACTGAAAGGAGTGGGGAAAGTGAAAAGAAATGATGTGTATGGTTGAGGTTTGGGCATGGGAGGCGGTGGCTAGCGGCAGCAGGCAATGAAGTGGCTGGTGAGATGGTGGTGAGTGAGATGTGTATAGAGAAATTGTGAGATGTGTGGGTGAGATGGTGGTGGGTGAGATAGTAATTTTGTTAAATGATAAAATTGTGATTCTGAAAAAAATTCATTAAGTGTGTGGAGTAAGGAAACTTGGTGTATGGAAATAGAATTTCCCTTAGTGTGTGTACAGAGGTAAATAGGTGTGCGGATATATAATTCCCCTTATAAAGGGAGGCTCTATTTACACACCATTTTTCCTCTCAAGGCAAACTATTATTCAAGGCACACCTTTAATAATTTGATAAATACATATTTTGCTCAATACACACCACAATGTTCCATATTTAACCTTAGTCACACACCTCACCCACTACAATATACCCACAAACTTCCATCTTTACCCTCACTCACTCACACACCTTACTTGCCAACGATATTCCATTTCTCCCTCCATTCTCTTTTTAAACCAGTGAACAGCTATTGCTGAAAACACTAATTTTCTCATCAAAGACGGTGGTGCTCAACATAGTTGCAAAGAACTTCACATTAGAGATTCAGTAGGTGAGTGCTCGTTTGGCTTAGATTTTAGGGTGGAAAAAAAAATGTTGTAAGTGTTCGGCAGTACAAAGTCGAATTAAATGGAATTGTTTGACAATTTCTAATCGAACAAATGGTGTTTGTTCGATACTTACAAACTGAAGAATTGGATTATGTTCGACACTATGAAACCGAACAAATACAATTTGTTCGGTTTTAGGTAGTTGGACATTGATATATTATTTGACTCTGGATAACTGAACTAATACAAACGGTTTACCACTCAGCAAATAAACGAAAACGAAAACAAAAAAAAAAACAAGAAAAAATAACGTTTTCCTTGCTCCATTGTTTCAAATCGGTATTGCCAGATGAATCCTTCATTGAATCCAATCAAAATGTTTAATAATACGTATATTGGTTGTTTCTTGAAGGGTTTTTGGTTTTTGTTTTAGGATTTTGGGATCCTTAAGACAAGATACGTAAGTAACACCTTTGATTGTTGATGAGTATTATATTCATTATTGTCCTTTATGGCATTATACAAATGGTGTGTATCATAGCTTGTCCTTTGTAGTCATTTTACCTAAGGTTAAAATTGTAAAAAAAAATAAACTAATTAATGGTTTGCCTTGAGAGGAAAAGCGATGTGTAAATAGAGCCTCCCCCTTATAAAGACTTAAATTCACATTTTTACCCTTCATTTCAATGACCAAAATGCCCTTAAAAGTATTGTATTTCTTTATTAGGTTGTGCGAGCTTCTATCACTACAAAAAATTAAGGTTTTAGATACCAAAATTTAGGGACAAAATTAATTTTTAGGAACCAAATAATTTTGTTGCGAAAAGTGTCATTATATTTTTGGCAACAAAATTAGACATTAGTAATGAATTGTTATCCTTTTGGGACCAAATTTTTTGTCACAAAAAATAAACAAGTTTGAGACCAAATTATTTTGTTCCTAAAAGTCTATTTATTAACGACATTTTCAAATTGTCGCTAAAAGCCTTATTTTTGACTTTTTGGGACGACCTTTTAGTGACTATTCTCATGACGATGGAAATTGGTTCCTAAATATCTTTTGCAACAAAATTTTCACTTTTAGTGACCAAAGCATTTGGTCTCTAAAACTCTTACATGTCGTAGTGTATATATCTCTCTTTGGACACACAAGCTAAGAAAAAAATATGAATCCGACAGTTTAAAAAAAAAAACTAATTTCAACCAGACAAATTCTTAAGAAAAAAATTTATACCATGTTTGGATTGTAGCTTTAGTTTGAATATTTTTGAAGCCTGATCATGCTAATGCAGTTCTAATATTGGTTTGATTTCTTACCATCACTTTACAATCTGAAGATTTTGCAAACCACAATGCTTTTGAGCTGCTAGAGAAATATGATTCTACTCATCTTGTCTTCAACACATGGTGGTGGATCTAGTTACTGACTGTTTGGAATCCTGTGTTCTTGCAGGTCTTATTGCAGCACTGAAGTTACTTGGCGGTACCTTGGCTGAGCACACATTTTTATTTTTTAGTGCTGGGGAAGTAAGAATCTAATTGCTGCTTTACTTCTTTCATCTCATCTATATTTTGGCAGTCTCAAAAACTAAATATATGGAGCATGGGAAAGTGTAGGTCAACATAATAGGGAAATTATTTAATATTTTCGGAGTACCACGTATCTGTACTCCTTAACCAATCATTATTTAATATGTCCCTCACATTCTTCAATCACCCAACACAATACCCTGCATATTCATTTTATCCATCATTCACAATGCTATAGAATATCACATATCTATACTCCGGGATTACTAAATAATTACCGAAATATTGGGCATCCAATGACTTTAGTGGAAACCTATTTATGTATTCACAGTCTAGACCTATTTTCTCTGTACACGCTCCTGCAGAAGAATTCCCTCTCTTACTCATATTGAGGACTAGTTCATTCTAATTGTTTTTCAGCACCCCGCCCCCCCCCCCAAAAAAAAAAAGGATAGAGAGAGAGATAGATAGAGAGGGAGGATCTTTTTGGTTGGGCAGTTTTAATTTGTAAGTTCTTATTGTGTCATCCCTTTACAGCAGCCTGCTTCTAGATCATCAAGCATCGGCCATCAACAGAAGAATGCATGTATCTCACTCTAGTCCCCTAAATTGTAGCCGGGAACTAGAATAGCAGAACTTATAGCTTCTGAGATGTCAAAATAGGTAATCATTTACTCCCATGTGGACTTTGTCTTCAGGTTGTTTCTTAAAGTATGTCTAGAGTAACCCTTCATGTGGTTGCTTGGTGATTCTCTTCTTTTGTTCGTCTATTATAGACCAATAGACCAATAGACCAAACCTCCTTGGAAGAGACGTATAAGATCTAGCTTGTGGACTCAAAGATAGTGAAAAGTTTAGTGAAGGTTCCTTGCTGAATGATGTATATTTAGTTGATCACGACTGTTCATACTTTATTTTTTTTTTCCATTTTTACCCTTTTCGGCACTTGTGGGTCTTGCATTAATCAAAAAGCATGTGATTTCTCTTGCAGGGATTAATCGTTAGTTCTAATATGAATTCCCTTCAACACTTCAAGAAACCTTGACCTCACGAACATGAACCCATCAAGGATCTTTTAGATGCTATCAAGGTTTGATGCATTCCCATTATGTTTATATTTTACTATAAAAAGATAGTTTTCAGAGATTGTTGGTCTCTATTTCATTTTCAAATGTCATCAGGCTATCAAGCCGACAGTTCTAATTGGTTCATCTGGAGTGGGAAGAACATTCACAAAAGAGGTGATTGAGGCCATGGCCTCCTTCAATGAGGTACTCTCTCTCTGTCTCCAAAATATTACAATAAGACTCTAAATGAATGGCATGCAGAAACCTCTCATTATGGCTCTCTCCAACCCAACCTCGCAATCTGAGTGCACAGCTGGAGAAGCTTACACTGTAAAAATAAATTATGCATTTTTTCTTATCCTATAATTTGATGCTTTAATGCAAGGTAATGTCTGATTGGATTTAATACAAAACTGATAAATTTCTCTATTCTAAAAAAAGGGACGTGCAATTTTTGCCAATGGAAGTCCATTTGACCCTGTGGAATACAATGGCAAAGTCTATGTACCTGGCCAAGTTCTATTACTTTATACTTCTAGTTTTTTGGTGTTATATCCTTAATACATCTAAGATGGATACTAAAAACTGATTTTGATGGCCTTTTTTTTCTTTTTTCTTTTTTCTTTTTTTGTGATCTATTCAGGCATATAATGCAAAGTAAGGCTTCCCATTAGCGTCCCTAGTAGTGGCGGAGCCACGTAAGGCCCAAGGAGGTCACGTGCCCCCCCTGAATTTTGTGATTTTTTTTTTTTGTGGCAAATATAAAGAAAGTATTTTAAATAAAAAGAATTACAAAAATATTATTAGAGTGAAATGTCAATGACATTTTAAAAATTATGAAAATAATAATGGTTGTTTTGATTGAAAATGAAGAGACTACTATAAACCATCTTATCTATGAAAATTTTAAATGTAACAATGATGTCATTATTATTGACATGCAAATATAAGTAATCTCACTATAAAGATATGAAATTTATTGGATTGTTAGTTACATTTGACATGTGAGGTTCACTCTCTATGTATTTTTTTACTATTAGTTGGTGATATCGCATATTAATGATGACGTGATATTACTATTATATTGAATTTTTAATCAAATTTTGTATAAAAAAATAATTTATCATTATATAATTTATTTTAAGACTTATATCCATATTTTTTATATTATCCATGGTACACTAGTTATAAATAACATTATTTTTTTGATATTTCTCGAAATCAGTTGTAAAAACTTGCGTGGAATATTTTTGTAAAATTTTTCGATATTGTAATTAATAAGTGCCCCCTAATTTA
This sequence comes from Camellia sinensis, assembly GCF_055761805.1. Classification (NCBI taxonomy): domain Eukaryota; kingdom Viridiplantae; phylum Streptophyta; class Magnoliopsida; order Ericales; family Theaceae; genus Camellia; species Camellia sinensis. Next base: position 133,389,521 of record NC_138973.1, read on the forward strand.
ATTTTCTGGTTCTGCCTAGTAGCACAGGTTTGAGTCATAGACACAGTCTCTTCAAAATGAAAGAAAGGCTATATATATCTTATCCTCTCTAGATCCTGTTTTAGTAGAAGCTTCGTACACTAGGCTGCCCATAATCATGTGCGAAGCACAGTGGAAAACTTTTGGCAAAACCTATTGAATTGAAGTTCCTTCTATGCAAACGGGCACAACAAATATATAGAATGGTTCACCTTTGTATCTAACTCATCTACTTTCCTTTGTAACAGCAGAGGATTTGGCTGGCAAGTAACAAAAGGGAACTTCGACAAGGGTTTGATCTATCCACCATTCTCTAATATCATAAAGATCTCGGCCCACATTTGCTACTGATGTAGCCGCTAAAGAATATGAACTTGGTGAGTTAGTGAATGTACCTTTGGTTGCTTCATGTGTCTTACCACCGCTGTGATTGCCCCTTGAAACATGCTTATTTTTGTAACTTTCACAATGTTTTGTAGGCGTGGCAATGCATCTCCTTCAGCTTGAGAATCTAGTGAAGTACGCTGAAAGCTGCATGTATACTACCAATTACAAAAGCTTTCGATGAATTGTTGAATTGTGAGTGGAAACTATGGCTAGTAGTAATGTAGTGTGTTTCTTCAGTGTCTGTTATATATTCTTGAGAGGTAAGTTTTAGCTAAAAACACTATCTACTTCATCCACTACTCACTACCAGTTTAGTAGTCTGTGAAGTTACTAAGAGCTGTGGAAATATGGAGAAATTCAGACTGATGTGTAAAGCATCCAAAGTGGTGGTACTTGTAGAATCAACCACTTACCTTACTTGAGGATTTGGAATTCCGAGCTTGTCATTCTTGAGATGTATTACGAACTTTTCATGTTGAGCTGTACTCTAATTGTGTGATAGAGAGAGTTTGAAACATAAGGATATGAGAGCGCGGGACAAAAATTTTGGCATGACTTCCTTACTTCAATGTGTAATTGTGATAGAATACCCGTGTTTTGTAATAAATCAATCCCTGTGGTCTTTGGCACGAAAGCTGAATGACATCTTTACCATTGATCTGTTTCTGTTAGTTGTTAGTTCCTAGTGGCCCTAAAGATAAATGGTATCTTCACCATTGATCTGTTTCTCTCAATTTTTAGTTCCCAGTGGCTAGTGTTGAAAATGAGCGGAGTCGAGTCAAACTTGTTTGTATATTGAGCTTAAAAAAGAAAAGTTAGTTTGGCTCAAAATTCAACAATGAATCAATTTTTTGACTCAAACCTCGAGTGTGCCTTCTTTAATAAATGCCTAAATGACTGGTTTGAGCTCGTTTATATATATGTAAAGAAATTGAGGAGAATCAAACTCTTATTGAATTTATTGAACTAGCCTAAAAATATAGTTTGAGCTTATCTAAACAAACTCAGCAAAGTCAAATTCTTTCTGAGTCAAGCCCAGCTCAATTTGTGAACAAATCAGTTCATTTACAGTTCTACTAATGGCATGACACGTCAGTTCTATTTTTTTGAAGGTTGGAGAAACATGAAGGGTAACATACAATATAGAATCTTGCTAATGAACTAATGGCATGACATGTCAATTCTATTTTTTCCAAGATTGGAGAAACATGAAGTAAATGTAGCATACAATATAGAATCTTGCTAATGAACGTCCACTGGACCAGGGCTGCAAACGAACCGAGCCGAGCCGAGCTTTGCTGAGCTCAAGCTCGGCTCGTTTACTTATCGAGCTTGTTTATTGAGCTCGAGCTCAACTCGAGAAGAAACTGGGCTCGAGCTCAACTCACCTCGTTATCATTAATGAAACTCGAGCTCGACTCGGCTCGACTTGATAATTTTTTTTTTAATATTATTTATATTATTTAAATAAAAAATATTATTTATATTATTTAATAGATAAATAATATATTTATTATATAATTTAAATAAAGATAAACAAGCCAAGCTTGACGAGCCGAGCTCATCGTTTACTAAACGAGCCGAGCCGAGCCCTTAACGAGCCAAGCCAAGCTAAGCCAAGCCAAGCTTGTTCATGAACAACTCGGTTCATTTGTAGCCCTACACTGGACATTCGTTCAGAATCAAATAATGTTAAAAAAAATAATAATTTTTTAGTTCATATTTCACATATTACCAAAAAAAAGATCATATGATATTTCTCCAATATTCAAGAGAACCCTGTTTCTATACAAACCGTGGCAGGAAGAAGCTAACCTCCGTGTACTACACTATGAAGCGAAAATCCCAGCAATATTGACGACTAAGTTTGGTGTATCATTTTTTGTATGACTCGAGAACAGCTTGAGTATCCTTGTACTGCTGGAGCATGTAAGTTTCACATTTGATTGGAGGAAACCTGGTTGTAAAGCAGCAATAAAAATAGCAAAGCTTCATAAAAACAAAGAAGTTCAGCATATTTTTAAAGAATTTTTGTTAATGCACAAAGGTTTTCGAATAATTAGACAACAGCTTAGCTATTGTTGGATATCCTAACTTTCATAATTTTTTGTAAGGCAAAATTCACTTTATCCCCATATAGTTTGAGGTCGAAGCACTTTACCATTTGTGATTTAAATATAGGCATATTGTCCCATTGTGATTTTAGACTAAAAAGCAACCTAACATCAGTTAAAGCTAATCGTCAAAAGACTATTTTACCATTGCATTAAAAAAAATTAATACTAATAATTTGCTTTATCTCTGCTATTATACACTTAATTTTAACTTAATCACATATTTTATTAATTAAACCATCTATTAACTTTCAATTACTATTTATTTATACACACACACACACACATATACACCTAATTATGTAAACTACTGAAACTGTTAATTGTACACAAATCTATATACCTAATTATTTAACCTAACTCCACTCCTAATTATACACACATGTACTTACATATATAGAGGGAGATGAAGCGATGGTGATGGACTGAGAGGGGAGAGGGGAGTGCCAACGAGGGGCTGAAAAGGGAAAATGGGTCGGGGACAAGGACTGTGTAGGTAAGAGGAAACGGCAGCACTGGTGCTCAGGAAGGCAAGATGGGGTGGGTGCATGGAGAGGGGCGATGGGGTGGTTGGAGGTGGTGGGAGAGAGGGAAAGTGTGGTTGGTTAGGGTTAGGGTTTGTAGGGATTTGGTTGCTCGTGTAATAAATTTGGAAGTAATTAGATAAGATGAGGGCCAAAATGTCATTTTCATTCTTATTTTTTTCAATTTTTTGTTTAAACAAATGCTCACTCTCCAAAGGCGTGTGCATCACAAATTATGTCATTTTTTTTTTTTTTTGAACAAATGGCAATTTAGCCCAAAACCATAAGGGGGCATAATCCAAATCAGCGCGTGCATTACAAATTCTGTTATTTTGAACAGGAAAAGTAATGATCGATATGCCTATATTTGAATCATGGGCGAGTAAAGTGCCCCGGACTCAAACCACAAGGGAGTAAAGTGAATTTTTCCCTTTTCCTTAATACCATTTTGCCCCTAAGTCAAATTACAAAAAAGAACAAAACCCAACTCCGGAAAGACCCTCCTGTCAAACTCAGCCCTTCCCCCACCCTCCGGTGCCACGCCCAACGTATGTTACATGGACTCAGGTACGAGTGTCGGGTGTAGGTGCGTACCTAGAGGTTAAACCCATCAAATCTCAAATTTAACGGTACACGGACTCGACAAAAAATGATCATATTTTTATATTTTTAATCTATTATATGAGATAAAATAATGTTATACGTAACATATAATGTCAAAAAGGCATTTTACTCATTTTATAGTAATTATACAACCATATATACATATAATGATAATGTTAAATATAAACATACTAGAAATGTCTAATGGAAAATATTGAATACATATCTTACACACACCCTTGTCCAAGTGTCGGGTGTCCAACACGGGTATTTAATTTATTTCAAAGACTCCATGAAACATAGCTCCCAGCCCCCTACCCACCTTGAGTGCCACCCTGGCACCTCGTCTCCTCCATCCCCTGCCTCTCCCCTCCCCCACCCCAATACACACACACTTGTGCTACTTCCCAAGGCTCCCCACTTCATTTCCCCACCTCTCTCTCTCTCTCTCTCTCTCTCTCTCTCTTTGTGTGTGTGTGTGTGCTAGGTGAGATGGTTAGGATTTGGCCTTGAGGGGGAGAGAAGGGGAGGGGTAAGGGGTTTCATGGAGAGGTGTGGGGGCACCAAAAAAAAAAAGAAGGGGTTGTCAAGGAGCAAAGGGAGGGAAAGAGAGGGGTGGTGGAGGTGGCAACGGCGGCTGGGTGGTTAGCCGAGGTTGGGGTGTTCAAAGAAAATCAACAAAATTTAAATTTGAGAATTGGAGTGTCCAAAGGAAAGGGGTCCAACCATTGTTTTGGAGTACATTTAGAGGTTCCTAGTTGTCCACATACGTTGCATGTTTCCTCGTGTCATTGTGTGGGTGATGGTTAATTTGTGATCATACGTACTCAGATCAGTTGCAGTTATCAATGGTTAATTCATGTTCATACTTAGATCAGATACAGGTATGAACAGTTTATCAGTGTTTAATTCATACTTGGGAGGGTTCTCTTGTGACTGGCAGGCGGGCAAGCAATCCACGACACAATCATGACTAGGCTCCACAAAGTATGCAATCTGCTCAACAAACCAAAAAACAAAAACAAAAAAGAGCCATTGTGTGTATTAGACGATAATATTGCATAATGAGGCAATAATCAACATCCCTTGTGGGAAATTCAATTAGAGAACATTCAAAAGCTTCTAAAGGGGACTTACAGAATATCTCTCTTGACCATTACCCAACACTTGATGCAATGTGGACCTGAATAACACACAGAAACCCAAGTATCATAAAATTATAATCCCAACACTCAGACCATGTACTAGAAAAATTGACATTCATGTCGGTGGCAATGAGAAATTATTGTTCCGAAATTTAAGCTATAAAGAAGGCAATGTCCCATATCATACTCAATATTATCTCACAATGAACAACTAAAAAAAAAAACTATGGAATGATTGTCATGAAGCTACAAAGCCATCATTTGGGAACTTTGACAAATGCACATTACCTGAAAATACAGTTGCTCCAGCGCTCTAGCATGTCACCAAGATTCACTATAAATGCTCTGAAAGTTAGATTTCAATCATCAAGATAGTAAGAAAATACTAATCATATAGTAAAATATTCATTCTACAACAAATTGTAGTAGCTAAATGTAATATATGGTCTCTTTCATGCAACTTCAGGGCATAATCACAAAAAAGCATGTTACAATACTTAGACTACATCCAATAAAGGTGTCTAATATTGTCTAGAACTATGTAAACTTTTTTTTTTTTAATAACTAAGAGCGAATCCTAGCAGGGCCCTTCGAAACAAGTCAATTCTGTGAAGATTCTATTCACTAACCCTTTCAATGGTGCTACAAATTCCCATTTCTGAAGTTTAGCATCCTTATCCCTGCATATCTATAATAAATTGAAAAGATTACAATCCCTTTTTCGCAAAATATAGTGGAAATATATTTCAAATTTTAACTATATCAATACTTGGAGACCATAGACGTCATCTGTTGCCAACAGTGTTATCAAACCAAAATCAGAATGTGCACCTGCTCCGTATATTCCCTTCATGGGATCAGAAACTCTACCTGAAGAATAACCAAACACTTGTCATGATACAAGTGACATCATTTACATTAGAATTCCATGATCTTTACTTTAATTTTCACCTTCATAATGTAGCAGGCGCAAGATTGCAATAGGCTTCCCAAGCATTTCTTGTCTATCAAAAAAGTCCACCTCTAGGTCAAGTGCAAGAGCTATGATCCTTGAAACTGCTTTTGCCACCTCACTGCACTCATAAAAAAGATACATGAGGAAAATGAAAGAAAAATCATTAAAATAACCATACAAACAATGTCATATATATATATAATAAAAAAACTGAAAGTAGAAATTATGGTCAAACAAGTCACAAGACTTAAAATGGAATGATATGTAACTGCTATTTTTGATAGTCAAGAAATGGTGTAACTCAGAAACGGTGGTTGGATTCCGGTGACGAGACAGTGGAGAAGCGGTGGCGCTTAGAGTAAGGAAGGAAAAAATGGTTTCTTCACTGTATTTGTTGATAACATCCCTTCAGTAATGGACGCTAAAGCTCTGTACAAACTTTTTACCAAGTTCGGGATCGTGAATGATGCTTACATCCTATTCAAAAGAAGGAAAGTGACAAACTCAAGGTTCGGGTTTGTCCGTTATGACTGTCATATATCAGCATCTGTTGCCATCCAAAAAGCGAATGGCCTTTTTGTGGATGGCATGATGCTTGTGGTTAAAATGGCTACCTACAATAGGAATAACAGATCTGAACAGAGCAAGAGAAAGTCTCAGGATACCAAAAGGAGCATGGATACAACTAATATCAGGGGCAGTGTTGCATATGTGGGCCACAGATCTTTTGCTAAAGTACTAAAAAGAGATACCTCTATTTTGGATGGGAACTCAAATATAACTATAAAAGTTAATGAAGAGGGCAATGATTGGCTCTATGATAATGCAATAGTTAGATTTAACACAGAGTTTACCACACACAACATTATGAAAGCTCTGAAAGAGAAAGGGTTGGAGCAGGTAGAAGTCAGGAAAGGGGGAGGTCGAGATATAATGCTATCCTTTAAATCTACCAATGAGCTACAGTCAAGCATTGGCAAGATCAGAGAGTGGTTCAAGGGCTGGAGCCAATTTGTGATGGTTTGGAAGCCAAATCTCCATCTGCAGCAGGAGAGGTGCGTTTGGTTGAGGTGCTATGGTATACCCCTGCATCTCTAGAATAGGAATACACTTAACAGCATTGGTTAGTTATGGGGCACCATTCTCAGCCTAGATGGTGATATCTGTCATCCTAAATCTTTTTCTCACACTAGAATCAGAGTAGCTACTACGTGCATGGAACTTATCAACAAAATCATTTTTTTGGAGTGTAAGGGTATCTCTTATTCCATTCTTGTATGCGAAGATCATTTAGCCGATTCTGGTGGGTTGAAGATATCAGGAATGAAAGACTCCAACTTCACAAAAGCCAGTAACAGTGAGGAGGTTAGAAACACTCCAGAGGCAGCTGTAAGGGACAAAAACGATGGTGATGAGGTGGCACAAATGAGAGCTTTGTTAGGTACTGACCTGGTTTGCACTAACGAGATTGAACGAAGGAAAGAGTCTAGTTGCAGTCACATAGGGGAGGAAATAGGAACTGTTGTTGAGTGTAGGCTCAAAAATAAAACACTGCAGATGGGTGACTTGAGTGTATTATTCTGTTTACTTATGAAGCTACTATCTTGGAATATTAGGGGTTTGGGTAAACCTGAGAAGAAGGGCAGAATCAAAAGTCTTATAAAAGACAAGCATGTTGATATTGTTTTCCTTCAAGAGATTAAGAAAGCAGTTGTTTCTGATAATGCTGTTAGAAGGCTCTGGGGATGTAGAAATATGGAATACATGTCTGTGGATCTTGAAGGCTCTGCTGGTGGGCTTCTATGTATTTGGGACCCTGCTGTCTTCCAACTCTCTAGTTGCTGTTGTAATAGGAGGTACATCTTGCTTTCTGGCTCCCTGTACAACTCTTTTGATTGTGTTTTGATTAACATATATGCACCAAATGATATCAGTGCTAGATCAACTCTATGGGATGATATCCTCAAGCTTAAAGACCATTTGCCTGCTCCTTGGTGTATGGGTGGGGACTTTAATGAAATTAGGCATATAGGAGAAATGGTAGGCTGCTCCAGGAGGGATAGGGGGATGCATCATCTTAATGAGTTTATTGGGAAATGTGAGCTCAATGATTTACCTCTTCATGGAAAGAAATACACTTGGTGTAATGCTTAGGAATCTGAGAAATGGAGCGGTATAGATAGAGTTCTGCTTGGCCTTGAGTGGCTGATTAATTTCATAATGAAGCTATGGGGACTGCCTAGATTAATTTCAGACCACTGTCCTCTATTGATGATGGAAGATGAAAGAGATTGGGGACCCAGACCTTTCAGGTTTCTAAATGGCTGGACTCTTCATCTAAGCTTTTCCAAATTCTTTGTCGATATCTGGAGCAGCACTTCGGTTACTGGATGGGCTGGCTACATACTTGTTCAAAAACTAAAGCATCTAAAGCTAGAATTAAAGAAATGGAATGTTGAGGTATTTGGCAATGTCTCATCCAAACTCAAAATTTCAGAAGAGGAATTACATGCATTTGATATCTTGGTAGAAGAAAGACCTCTGGTTCAAGCTGAAATGGCAAGAAGAAGAGTGGTCAGAGGAGAGATGTGGTAGCTGCACAGAATGGTGGAGTGGATTTGGCACCAAAAATCCAGATTGAACTGGACACTAAATGGGGATAAGAATACTAGGTTTTTCCATGTTTTTGCCAATGCCAGACAGAGCAGGAACATGATTAACTCTATTGAAGTTAATGGGGTATCTTATGAGGATCCTAACAGGGTTAAATTTGAGGTCAATCAACACTTCAAGAAACAGTTTGCGGAGGATTGGGCTAAAAGGCCTGTCTTGGGAGGGAATTCAAGACCATTAGGACAGACTATGCTTCTCATCACCTTGTCTCAGAGTTCAGTGAAGTTGAGGAATTGGCTGCAATTAAGGATTGCAATAGCAACAAAGCTCCAGGCCCTGATGGTTTTAACTTGCTGTGCTATCAGAAATTTTGGAAGGTCATGAAGCCTGAGATTATGCATTTTTTTGCAGACTTCCATTCAAATAGCAAACTGACCTATGGCATCAACAACACTTTTATTAGTCTAATTCCCAAAGTGGACAATCCCACTGGCCTATCTGAATTCAGACCCATCAGTCTTGTAAGTTCCCTTTACAAAATTCTGGCTAAAGTACTAACACATAGATTGAAGCCAGTTCTGCCCTCCTTCATTGGTGAAACACAAACTGCATTCATAGGTGGAAGGAACATCCTAGATGGGGTTTTCATTGCCAATGAAGTGGTGGATGGATGGAAAAAGTCCAAGAAGCTTGGTCTGATCTTAAAGCTAAACTTCGAGAAAGTGTTTGATTCTGTGAACTGGGAATTCCTATTTTCTCTTTTGTCCAATTTTGGGTTTGGGAATAAATGGATTTCTTGGATAAAAACTTGTGTTTCTTCAGTTAGAATCTCCATTCTTGTGAACGGTTCACCAACTGCTGAATTCTCACCACAAAGAGGTCATAGACAGGGTGACCCGCTCTCACCTTTTCTGTTCAATATTGTGTCTAAAGGTCTTAACATTCTTTTGGACAAATCAATTACTCTTGGCATACTTAGAGGAGTGCTCGTTGGGTCAAAGGATGTTCTTTTGTCTCATCTACAATTTGCGGATGACTTAATTATCTTTTCTGAAGCAGATTGGGATCAGATGGTGCTTATTAAAAGAGTTCTAAGATGCTTCGAAGTTTTATCTGGTCTTAGAATAAATTATCACAAAATTGTGGTGTGTGGTGTTGGTGTGGATGATGCTCTCTTGCTCTCCTTTGCAAAGCTCCTCAACTGTCAAGTTTATAGCCTACCTCTGAGATTTCTGGGTCTACCTCTTGGAGCCAACCCCGGAAAAAAATCTACATGGAAACCTGTGCTTGACAAATTCAGATCCAAACTCTTAGGGTGGAAGTGATCTACATGGAAACCTACTGATTCGCCAATTAAGACTAAACACCATCTTTGTAGTGATGTTGGTGATCTTGTGGTACCAGCAACTTGTGGGAAGACTTATATATGTATCCCACACTCGTTCAGATATTGCCTATGCAGTTGGGATAGTAAGTCAATTTATGCATGAGCCTCGTGTCCCTCATTTGGATGCAGTGTATCATATTTTGAGGTATCTTAAATCTGCTTCTGGAGAAGAGATTTTATTTTTCAATCATGGTCACTTAACGTTGGAGGCATTCACAGATGTTAATTAGACTGGTTCTATAGATGACAGGTGATCTACTTCCGGTTATTGTGCATTTGTAAGGGGGAATTTAGTTACATGGCATAGTAAGAAACAAAGAATGGTGTCCAGATCTAGTGCAGAGGCAGAATACAGGGCTATGTAGTATGGTACATGTGAATTGATGTAGCTCAAGTCCTTATTGAATGATATTGGGTTTGTCTGTAGTGAACCATTAACATTGTACTGTGACAACAAAGCTGCCATTAGTATTGCTCACAATCCTGTTCAGCATGACAAACAAAGCATATTGACATTGACAGACATTTCATCAAGGAGAAATTAAATAAGGGTTTCATATGTATGTCTTTTGTGAAGTTTGAAGATCAATCGACTGATGTCTTTACTAAGAGTCTTAGTAGTAAGGTTTTCCATCCCATTTGTTGTAAGTTGGGCATGAGAGATACTTTGCACCAACTTGAGGGAGAATGTTAAGTATTAGTGTGTAAGGGTAATTATGTCATTTGTTCCTTTAGTCTTTTATTATAAGTATGTGTAGCTCTAATATGTTTAGGTGTGAGAAATAAAACACAGCAGCAGTGCTCTCTCTTTTCTTCCTCTCATTCTTTTCTTTCTTTTATGCAAATCTAACGGAAAATTACACTACCTTTGAGTCCACAAGCCAGTTCTTCTTACGCATCTCTTCCAAAGGAGCTTTGGTCTATAACAGATGAACATAAGAAGACAATCACCAAGCAACCACATGCTGGGTTGCCCTAGATGTACTTTAAGAAATAATCCGAAGACAACATCCACATGGAAGTAAATGATTACCTGTTTTGACATCTTATGAACTATAATTTCTGTTATTCCAGTTCCAACCTACAATTCAGAGGACTAGAGTGAGATACATAAAAACAAATTTGAATATGCATTCTTCTGTTGATGGCCGATGCTTGATGATCTCGAAGCAGGCTCTTGGAAAGGAATGACACAAAAGGAATTTAAAAATTAAAATGCCCAACCAAAAACATCATCCCTCCCTCTTAAAAAAAACGCCGCCGCCCAATTAGTACATATTAATGTGTGTTTGGGAGGGAAAAGATAGGGTACACACCTAACTTTTGACATAGTGCACAAAATGGTTGCCCCGAGACTTGAACCCATAACCTCAAGGTTATTAGGCGAAGGTTTTACCACTGAACCAATGGTCACCCCTCCCTCTCAAATTTTTTTTTTTTTGGGGGGGGGGGTGAAATGCAAAACTATCACTATGCTCAAAACTAGGACTGCTATAAAACAATCAGAATGAATTAGGCCCCAATATGAGTAAGAGAGAGAATTCTTCTGCAGGAGTGTGTAGACAGAAAATAGGTATAGAGTGTGAACACATAAATAGGTTTCCACTGAAGTCATTGGGTGCCCAATATTTCGCCCTACGCTTTCCCATGGTCCATATATTTAGTTTTTGATTTTCCTCAGACTACCAAAATATAGATGAGATGAAAGGAGTAAAGTAGTAATTAGATTCTTACCTTCCCAGCACCAAAAAAAAAAATGTGTGCTCAGCCAAGGTACCGCCAAGTAACTTCAGTGCTGCAATATGACCTGTAAGAACCAGATGTTTGCCCCCTGCAAGAGTTTTTTTTTGGGGGGGGGGGGGGAATTTAGACAACAGCACAGGATTCCAAACAGTCAGTAACGAGATCCACCACCATGTTGCCATATACCTGGATATCATCATTAAAGACAAGATGAGTAGAACCATATTTCTCTAGCAGCTCAAAAGCATTGTGGTTTGCAAAATCTTCAAATTGTAAAGTGATGGTAAGAAATCAAACAAATATTAGAACTGCATTAACAAGATTAGGGTTCGAAAATATTCAAACTAAAGCTGCAACCGAAATGGTGTGCACCTGTACCAGTACTTTTTCACCATAATTCTGCTTGATAGCAGCCATGAATTCATGAAGAAGGTCAGCATATTCCTGAAGATCAATTTTCTAAAACTTGCTCAATACCAAATAGAATGCTTTTCATGACTGTAAGCAAGCAATAAAATACCAAAACCAATGGACCTTCCCAGTTGCCCCCCTTTGTCAGAGCCCAATGTAGAACTCATCCTTCAACAACTTCTCGTTGTTTGTCCCCACATCAATCGTTATGGGTAAACACTGCACAATCAAGCAAAAAGACATTGATCAAGATTATATGGTCAAGCTCAAAATTAAACCATGTTATGTACTTTTTCTTGAAACATAATGGTAGTGAAACTTGCACACACATAAATACACACATTATAATCAAAGAGGTTCATGAGTAATTAAGTAAAGGTTTCAAAGAATGTGAGAATCTACATAGAGAATATTGTATATTATTTGCTAGTGAGGCTTACCGCAAAATGTCTAACTCGTCCAAGTGCTGTATACAGAGCCAGTTTTCCAACAGGTATCCCCATCCCCTGATATGTTATTAGCTACAAGTGCTTTTATACAAGAATTTTCAACGATCGATCTAATACTTGAAAATAGAAATATGTATCGAATTAGCACTAGTAACAAATGTCAATATGGAAGTTCTGGAAAAAAAAAACTGTCCTGTAAATATTCTCATATGCTGATTGTAAGTAAGAATTGTAACGTAAGGTAAAATGTTTATATAATTAAGAAAGAAAACACGAACCTGACAACCAAGATCCCCAAGGCCCAAAATTCGCTCACCATCACTGATGACAATAACTTGAATGCTCCTCTCAGGCCAATTTTTCAATACCTCTAGAATCTTTCCTCTGTGAAAGCAAGAAACTTTTTTTTAAGTTGAAACTGAAATCAGCAGAACTTGTAAGCCTCATAAATACAGGTGAAACAAAATCATACTTCTCTTTCAAGCTAATGTAAAGACCCTGAGGGCACCTGAAAATGCTCCCATACTTCAAGCAAGCTTCACCAATAGTTGGAGTGTAGACAATCAGGAGAAGTTCCTCAACATTGTCAATGAGAAGCTTGTAGAACAGCCTCTCATTCCTCTCCTGTAAACCAAAACAATTAAAAATGCATAAATTAAAGAATTATACATTTACCATTTTGTTTTCATCCATTTTGAACTCTTTTAAAGACTACAATAAATGAAGTAATCTGTCATGCTTTTCTTGTCTCTAGTATCTCAAGTACACTAGCATTGGAATGAAGAATGAAGGGGTAAATGTTAATAATCCCAGATTCCATATTGTTATGTAAGTTGAAAATGAATTATTTATAACCAAGCAGCATCTAGGCACGCCACGTATGCACCAACGGCTTCAAATCAACAAGTTGCAGTTGTTGTTGTGAGTAAAAGAGGCACCTGAAGATCCATCCTGGCCATGTACTTCTGAAGTGGAACTTGATATTGGCGAATATTGTGCATCATTTTCTTCACCTGATATAGAGCCCCAAAAAGAAAAGTTCAACAGGAATCATATTAACTAGTTATAAGATAGAAAACACATATGGTACTTGAAGTTGTTGAGTTATAACCACGGGTGGTAACAGACCAAGCAAGTAATGAGCATCTCTCTCTCTCTTTGAACGCAAGCCCCTTGTTGTAATGTGGGTCCCTCAACAAAGTATACCTACTGGAGTACAAGATGAAGAAGTAAAAAATGAAGATAAATTAGCATTAGAAGACAATTACAATGGTCAACAATGGCAGGCACTCCAGACATACATATATACATACACAAACTACTATATAGTTATATGCATCTTTAGAGTCTACTAATTAGAAAATTACCCACCATAATTTTAGGAGAAAATTAGATGAACAATACAGAATAAGAAACTGGAAGTTAAAACATACTACATTAGCGGAAATTGCATATAACTAGAAAATGAATTGAAGCAGGGGCAGCAGCAACATTTCATAACCCAAAATGGGCTACAAGTATAACACAATGCACGCACAGATAGAGAACTTGAGGAATCTAAGACTAAGTTTGGTTAGGATGAAAATGGTAGAAAGTGAGGAAAAAAAAAATTTGTCTGAGTTTGTTTAGCATGAAATTTTCTTGTACAAGAATGGTAACTAATTTCTAGATTCTTGCAAAAAATACAAGAAAATACAACAAGGTTTAAATTTGTTTATAGAAGTAGTTATAATTAGAATTCCTATTTTCTTGCAAAATTTTCATCCTAATCAAATTTATACAAGAAAATTTTTTTTTTTCCCTTTCTTTTCTTTCACGTCACATTCTACCATTTTTACTTTCCATAATTTATTAATTTATTTATTTCTAATCAAACAGAACCTTAGGAGAATAACCAAAATTGTCCAACAAACGTCTCAACAACATCAAAATCAAATAACAGCAATGTGACATTGCAAGTTAAACAATTTGCATGTCATCAAGGAGTTCAAATCCGCCAAAATTCAGATCATCCCTAGCTCGTCCAGTATCAAATTGAACCATTTCCTCAAGTTATTGATATAAATTCTATTGATCTACTAAAATAAAAAATAAAATAAAATAAAAAACGCTAGAATCAGCACAAACAAACAACACCAATCACGATCAAAATTCAAACGATGATGAGTAAGATGGGGTGAATCAAGAAGAGAACCTGGCAACAGAGATTGTCCAACGGGTGACGGGCTGGTCCTCATTCGCACGATCCTCACCGTAGACATCTTCAACACCGCCGCCGACAGTGGACTTGGAATCAATGTCCAGCACCGGCGCACTGCCCCTCTCATCCTTGGACGTAATCTCCATCGCAAACCTCGACTTTCTCTCACAACACCAAATCTCTTCTTTATTATATGCGATCGATATATACTCAGCTGATGCTTGTTTTTCTGCTAACACAAACAGATTATCAATAATAATAATAATTCAAATGATTAGTGTTTTTCTTGGTGTCAACGTCAAAAAAACACAATCAAAAGATACTCACAAAAAAGGATAGTCCACTACTTTCTTTTTTTTTTTTTGAACAGGAAAAAAGGGAGTTGCGGTGTCATCATGGCCCTGTTGGGCCCTAATCCCGGGGTAGTCGGTTGTCAGCTAAAAATTAACCCCCACCAAGTGAGAGATCCACCAATAGGGTACCAATGGAGGACAACCACACGCCGCAGCAGAGGACAGGGTTCGAGGGGAGTATGAGTGTGTTCTCAAGAGAGATTTTAAACGCCCTCTCAGGAATCGACCCTGGCTCTCGGCTAGGGAATGTGCCGCATTCCTCACCAGCCACCAACCCTGGTGGTAAAAGGATAGTCCACTTTGATTCTGCCTGGAACATTAGAGCTACAAAAGCCTAATAAGCAAATGCTAGAAATCATACACAGACGCACTACTATATATGTGTATAGATAGATAGAGAGAGAGAGTGAGAGAGAGAGAGAGAAATTTTTATTTTTATTTTTTCAATTTTTGGTCGGTGAGAGAGAGAAGTGTTCATTACCAGGAAAGTGCCCCTATTCGGAGAGATTATTACGGAGAAAAATCTAGAAAATTTGGAGAGAGAAAGAAACAGAGAGATAGAATTGATTTGTCGTCGTTAGGCGGTGGAGAGAGAGTGAGAAAATCGAGAGTTGAAGTGGCGCTTGCTGGCTTTCCTCTCTCTCTCTCACACTCTCTGTTGTATGCATTGTCTGTATGTAAACTAGAATATTACTGGTGATATGCACCAGTATAAATAAATAATTAAAAATTAAAATTGTTGTTATAATTCTTATGTGAGAATATATTAAAATTGACTTGTGATGTTTGACTAAGTATTAAAAGTGACGTGGAAGTTAATTGACTGAATTTTATGCCAATGTAACATTCACATAGTCATTAAAAATTATCTTGATTATTTAAAATTATATTTATCGATTTCTAACTGATATAAATTAGTTTGAGGGTTCTAATATTAGATTAAATATTAAAAATGAGTCTAAAAAATTTAGTTTGAGTCGATTTTTTTTCCCCAACAATTCTTGATTTAACCCTATAATACATCTTAGTTTAATAACTTAATATAATAATAAATAAATAAATAAATAAAATAACAATCTTAATGTTTATGGTGTTTTTTGTCAATCAATAAAAAATATTTATAAATATTAAGAGAATTACATTTGAACAAATTTTAACATAAATTTTTTACTTTAAAATTCTAAGACCTACACATTTTGTTTGATTCTATCTACATCACTAATCTTTGAAGGTTTAATGATTTTTTTTTTTTAAATGGAATGTCTATTTGTTATAATATAAATATATAGATTGGAATATCGATGCATATAAAGTTATTAAACATTAAGAAAAAAATCTATGAAAAATGTAGATTAATTCCTATATTTTAGTAGTATAAAAATTCAAATTCAAATTTATATTTTAGTTAAGTTTCCTTCTCAATTTCTAAATTTAAATTGTTAAACAAATTAATTAACTTTCTTTTTGAAATGTTTAAATCAAGGCATAAAAGTTCTTTAAAATTTTAAATAGATTAACTAACTTTCTTTTTAAATTTAAATTTGTAAATAAAAACTTTCCTTTCAAAATTAAATTTTTAAATGAATTAATTAACTTTTCTTTTGAAATATGTAAATCAAGGCATAAAAGCTATTTAAATAGATTAATTAATTTTCCTTTTAAATGGATTAATTACTATTTTTTTAGATTTTTTATAAAAATAATTTAACAATCCCATCAGTAACCATCGTGTATGAGAGAAATTGAAAAGGGTGTTGTAGTAACTATGAGAGAAGTCAAAAAGGCTTGTGGATTGGAAGAAGCCAATAAATGCTGAGTTTTTTTTTTAAATCAAAAAATTAGAAAATTTAGATTAGAATATTGGAGCTCCCACAAGACTTGTGGGTTAGAAACCTCATTTTTCTTATATAATATACTAGCCTATCACCCGTGCTATGCACGGGATAATTATAGATAATTATATTTATTTTAGATTTTTTTAATATATAAATTATGTTTTTTAAGATTTTTTATAAAAATAATTTAACAATCTTATCACTAACCATAGTGTATGAGAGAAGTTGAAAATGATACTGCAGTAACTATACACAGATTATATCTATGATTATTTGTATGAGGGGATTTTAAATGCTGATCAGGAAATTTTGACCAAATCAATAAATGCAGACATGTGGAAAGACATGTGGATTGAAAAAAGTTAATAAATGTTGATCAAGGAATTTTGACCAAATCAATAAATGCAGAGTTTTTTTTTAATAAAATATTTAGAAAATTCATATTGGGATATTGAAGCTCCCACAGACCTTGGGGTTAAAAATTCCCTTTTGCTTAATATATAGTATAGATATAGATAGATGTGTTGGACTTTTCAAGAAATTTTTTTTATGCTTGTTCTTAATGCATTAAAGTGTTATTATGAGGGATAATAATCATATGTGTTGGGACTTTTCAAGGAATTTATATGTGTTGGATTTCAAAGAATTTTTTTTATGCTTGTTCTTAATGCTTTAAAGTGTTATTATGAGGGTAAGACTTGAGAGTTGGGAGAAGTTAATAAATGCTAAGATTTTTTTTTTTTAAATCAAAAAAATCAGGAAATTTAGATTAGGAGATTGGAGCTCTCACAAGGCTTTGGGTTAAAAACCTCATTTTGCTTAATATATAGTATAGATAGATAGATAGATAGATAGATAGATAGATAGATATATAGATATATCTTTTTATTTTTGTGTAGTTTCTATTCGGATATTTTTTTTCAATTTATTTAAGATGGAGTTGTGGGTATCTTTTTTTTTTTAAATTTAATTTATCTGTGGTTTCCATTTGTTTTTAATTATTATTATTGTTTAGGTAAGTTATGATGTAAGTTAGATATATGATAGACATGTGAGTTTTATTGATTTAAAGTTTATTTATATAAACTTTAAAGATTGTTTTTTTAGTTTTTTAGTTTTTTTTTGTTATGTTATAATATAATATATAAAATATAGGTAGGTATCAACAACTTTAATAAAAAATATTATCTGATTTTTTGGGGAAGAGAAAATGAATGCAATTTTTAATTTTTTTTTTTTTTTTTTTGAAAATTTGTGAGAGAGATCAGGAGGGAGAGATTATGAAATATTTTTGTTATTAAATAAATAAATCAGTCAATAGTTTTTTTTAATCTATTTTGTAAATTAAAAATCAATAATTTTGAAAATTTGATTAATTTGTCCCATTAAGTGATTTAAAATTTTGATAGATATACATAAAAAAATACATAATTATATTATTAAATCATAATTCAAATTTAGATGTTATATCTTTTTGAGATCTATAGCTAAATTCTTATCTTTTTTTTTATTTTTGTGTGTAACCATAGTGTATGGAAGAAATTGAAAAGGGTGTTACAATAATTATGAGAGAAGTCAAAAGGGATTGTGGGTTAGGAGAAGTCAATAAATGCTGAGGTTGGGTTGGGAGAAGTCAATAAATGCTGAGGTTTTTTTTTTAAATCAAAAAATTAGAAAATTAGGATTAGAAAATTGGAGCTCCCACAGGCCTTGGGGTTAAAAATCCCCTTTTGCTTAATATATAGTATAGATAATATACTAGCATATCAACCGTGCTATGCACGAATTGTGTTTACAATTATCTATATATGTGAATTGTGATTTTAAATTTTTTTTTTTTAAAATGTCTTCTTTTTTTCCTTTTTTATATTATATTAAAGTTTAATATTTTGATAATAATCATATGTGTTGGACTTTTCAAAGAATTAAATGTCTTTTTTTCATTATTATATTATATTAAAGTTTAATATTTTGATAATAATTATATGTGTTGGACTTTTCAAAAAAAAAATTTATGCTTGTTCTTAATATATTAAAGTGTTATTATGAGGGATAATAATCATATGTGTTGGGACTTTTCAAAGAATTCATATGTGTTGGATTTCAAAGAATTTTTTTTATACTTGTTCTTAATGCATTAAAGTGTTATTATGAGGGTAAGATTTGAGAGTTGGGAGAAGTTAATAAATGCAAAGGTTTTTTTTTTTAAATCAAAAAATCAAGAAATTTAGCTTGGGAGATTGGAGCTCTCACAAAACTTGGGGTTAAAAACCCCATTTTGCTTAATATATAGTATAGATAGATAGATAGATACTAGTGGTAACCCATGCTATGCACAAGACTTTATATTTTTTTAAAAAAAAAATCATTACAATTATCTTGAAGTAATTTAATATTTTTTTCTTATGATATACATGAAATTTACAAGTTAATCTTTATGTTTATAACTTTTTAAATTATTAGTTTAAAAAAATAAAAAATATATATATATATATATATACATAAATCTATTTACTGCAATTTTGATAATTTGTATTAAAAAAAGTTAAATGAAATTAAATGAGTTACAACATACCTCTTCTTGTTATGAAAAGGAATGCAATTTTTATTTTTATTTTTTTTTTTGAAAATTGGTGACAGAGATTATGATGGAGAGATTATGAAATATTTTTGTTATCTTCCCATTTGAAATCCATAAATTAATGAATAATTATTATTTCTAAAATAATTAAATAAATAAATCACCCAATAGCTTTTTTTAATCTATTTTATTAATTGAAAAATCAATAATTTTAGAATGAAAGTTCAGAGTTCTTAAAAGGCTGCTCATTAAAAACTCCATTTTCCTTATATAATACTAGCATATCAACCGTGCTAAGCACGGATTGTGTTTACAATTATCTATATATGTGAATTGTGATTTTTAATTTTTTTTTTTAAATGTCTTCTTTTTTTTTCTTTTTTATATTATATTAAAGTTTAATATTTTGATAATAATCATATATGTTGGACTTTTTAAGGAATTAAATGTTTTTTTTATTATTATTATATTATATTAAATTTTAATATTTTGATAACAATCATATGTTTTGGACTTTTTAAGAAATTTTTTTTATGCTTGTTCTTAATGCATTAAAGTTTTATTATGAGGGATAATAATCATATGTGTTGGGACTTTTCAAGGAATTCATATGTGTTGGATTTCAAAGAATTTATTTTATATTTGTTCTTAATGCATTAAAGTGTTATTATGAGGGTAAGGCTTGGAGTTGAGAGAAGTTAATAAACGTTAAGATTTATAATCATATATGTTGAACTTTTCAAGGAATTAAATATCTTTTTTTACTATTATTATATTATATTATATTTTAATATTATGATAATAATCATATGTCTTGGACTTTTCAAGAATTTTTTTTATGCTTGTTCTTAATGCATTAAAATGTTATTATGAGGGATAATAATCATATGTGTTGGGACTTTTCAAGGAATTCATATGTGTTGGATTTCAAAAAATTTATTTTATGTTTGTTCTTAATGCATTAAAGAGTTATTATGAGGGTAAGACTTGGGAGTTGGGAGAAGTTAATAAATGCTAAGATTTTTTTTTTTAAATCAAAAAATCAAAAAATTTAGATTGGAAGATTGAAGCTCCCACAAGGCTTGGGATTAAAAACCCCCTTTTGCTTAATATATAGTATAGATATAGATAGATAGATAGATAGATAGATAGATAGATAGATAGATAAATAGATAGATATATCTTTTTATTTTTATTTTTATTTTTGTGTAGTTTCTATTCGGGTATTTTTTTTTTTTTCAATCTATCTATACTATATATATAAGCAAATGTAGTGATCTCTTAAAAAATTTAAAACTCTCAATCCTAACATCACATGAATCTCTTTCCTACGTGGCACATCCATTCTTCTCTCATTCTATTTTCCTATTTTTTCTTATCTTTTTTTATATTTTTTATTTCACTTTAGAATTACTTATGGCATGGATATAAAAGATTTTCAAAATATTTAAAGATAAAAGATTTTCAAAATATTTAAAAATAGAAGATGAGTTTGACTCTAATTCAAATTTCTTCATCAAAACTCTCAATCCTAACATCTCATGAACCTCTTTCCTACGTGGCACATCCATTCTTCTCTCATTCTATTTTCCTATTTTTTCTTATCTTTTTTTATATTTTTTTTTTCACTTTTTAATTACTTATGGCATGGATATAAAAGATTTTCAAAATATTTAAAGAAAAAAGATTTTCAAAATATTTAAAAATAAAAGATGAGTTTGACTCTAATTCAAATTTCTTCATCAATTTATGTCTTACCCAAGGATATTTGAAATAAATAAATAAATAAATTTACAAATCTCAAAACCTAACTTCTATGACAATATGAAATTAGGCAAAAAGATTGGAGAACAAAAATAACGTTCTAAAGAAATTAAACGGGTGATTTAACCA
The DNA here is from genome assembly GCF_055761805.1 of Camellia sinensis. Classification (NCBI taxonomy): domain Eukaryota; kingdom Viridiplantae; phylum Streptophyta; class Magnoliopsida; order Ericales; family Theaceae; genus Camellia; species Camellia sinensis. The sequence continues at coordinate 133,410,732 of NC_138973.1, forward strand.
ATTATGCAAGATTTTTAGCATCTTATGTGAAAAGAAGCACATGTTTTAAATCTCATATTGTATTTTTTGCTCTCTTTTACTTTTGCAATTTATCTAAGTTTCTCTTTCTATATTCGTATAATTTATCTTCAAATTTGCATTTGATTTTTTTTTTTAATCTTTATCTTACTAGAGAGTCAAAATCCACAACCCCAAAGTGCCCTTGGATTGGAACAAGAAATCAACTCAGATACATATATATATATATATATATATATATATATATATATATATATATATATATATATATATATCTATCTATACTATCTATACTATATATTAAGCAAAAGGGAGTTTTTAACCCCAAGGCCTGTGAGAGCTCCAATCTCCTAATCCTAATTTTCTAATTTTTTGATTTAAAAAAAAAAACCTCAGCATTTATTGACTTCTCCCAACTCAACCTCAGCATTTATTGACTTCTCCCAACCCACAAGCCCTTTTGACTTTTCTCATAATTATTGTAATACCCTTTTCAATTTCTTCCATATACTATGGTTACACACAAATATAAAAAAAAAAAGAAAAAAAAGAAAAAAAAAGATAAGAATTTAGCTATAGATCTCAAAAAGATATAACATCTAAATTTGAATTATGATTTAATACTATAATTATGTATTTTTTTATGTATATCTATCAAAATTTTAAATCACTTAATGAGACAAATTAATCAATTTTTCAAAATTATTGATTTATAATTTACAAAATAAATTAAAAAAAACTATTGACTGATTTATTTATTTAATAACAAAAATATTTCATAATCTCTCCCTCCTAATCTCTCTCACAAATTTTCAAAAAAAAAATATTAAAACTTGCATCATTTTCTCTTCCCAAAAAAATCAGATAATATTTTTTATTAAAGTTGTAGATATCTACCTATATTTTATATATTAGATTATAACATCTATACTATATATTAAGCAAAAGGGGGTTTTTAACCCCCAAGGCCTGTGGAAGCTTCAATATCTCAATCTGAATTTTCTAAATTTTTTATTAAAAAAAAAAAAACTCAGCATTTATTGATTTGGTCAAAATTTCCTGATTAACATTTATTAACTTTTTTCAATCTACATGTCTTTCCACATGCCTGCATTTATTGATTTGGTCAAAATTTTCTAATCAGCATTTAAAATCTCCTCATACAAATAATTATAGATACAATCTGTGTATAGTTACTGTAGTACATTTTTCAACTTCTATCATACTATGGTTAGTGATAAAAATTGTTAAATTATTTTTATAAAAAATCTTAAAAAGCATAATTTATATATTAAAAAAAATCTAAGACAAATATAAATAACTATAATTATCCCATGTATAGCACGGGTGACAAGCTAGTTTATTTAAGATGGAGTTGTGGGCATCTTTTTTTTTTAATTTAATTTATCTGTGGTTTCCATTTATTTTTAATTATTATTATTTAGGTAAGTTATGATGTGAGTTAGATATGTGATAGACATGTGAGTTTTATTGATTTAAAGTTTATTTAGATAAACTTTAAAGATTTTTTTTTTTTAGTTCTATAGTTTTTTTTGTTATGTTATAATATAATATATAAAATATAGGTAGATATCTACAACTTTAATAAAAAAATATTATCTGATTTTTTGGGGAAGAGAAAATGAATGCAAGTTTTAATATTTTTTTTTGAAAATTTGTGAGAGAGATTAGGAGGGAGAGATTATGAAATATTTTTGTTATTAAATAAATAAATCAATCAATAGTTTTTTTTAATCTATTTTGTAAATTAAAAATCAATAGTTTTGGAAAATTGATTAATTTGTCTCATTAAGTGATTTAAAATTTTGATAGATATACATAAAAAAATACATAATTATATTATTAAATTATAATTCAAATTTAGATGTTATATCTTTTTGAGATCTTTAGCTAAATTTTTATATATTTTTTTATTTTTGTGTGTAACCATAGTGTATGGGAGAAATTTGAAAGGGTGTTGCAATAATTATAAGAGAAATCAAAAAAGATTGTGGGTTGGGAGAAGTCAATAAATGCTAAGATTTTTTTTTTTAAATCAAAAAATTAGAAAATTAGGATTAGGAGATTGGAGCTCCCACAGGCCTTGGGGTTAAAAACCCTCTTTTGCTTAATATATAGTATAGATAGATAAATATATCTTTTTATTTTTATTTTTATTTTTATTTTTGTGTGGTTTCTATTTGGGTATTTTTTTTCTAATTTATTTAAGATGGAGTTGTGGGTATCTTTTTTAAAAAAATTTAATTTATCTACAGTTTCCATTTGTTTTTAATTATTATTATTTAAGTAAGTTATGATGTGAATTAGATATGTAATAGACATGTGAGTTTTATTGATTTAAAGTTTATTTAGATAAACTTTAAAAAAAAATTAGTTTTTGTTTTTTTTGTTATGTTATAATAGAATATATAAAATATAGGTATCTATCTACAACTTTAATAAAAAATATTATCTGATTTTTTGGGGAATAGAAAAAGAATGCAAGTTTTAATATTTTTTTTGAAAATTTGTGAGAGAGATTAGGAGGGAAAGATTATGAAATATTTTTGTTATTAAATAAATAAATCAGTCAATAGTTTTTTTAATCTATTTTGTAAATTAAAAATCAATAATTTTGAAAATTTGATTAATTTTTCCCATTAAGTGATTTAAAATTTTGATAGATATACATAAAAAAAAATACATAATTATATTATTGAATCATAATTCAAATTTAGATGTTATATCTTTTTGAGATTTATAGCTAAATTCTTATCTTTTTTTTTATTTTTGTGTGTAACCATAGTGTATGGGAGAAATTGAAAATGGTGTTGCAATAATTATGAGAGAATTCAAAAGGGATTGTAGATTGGGAGATGTCAATAAATGTTGAGGTTGGGTTGGGAGAAGTCAATAAATGCTGATGGTTTTTTTTTTAAATCAAAAAATTAGAAAATTAGGATTAGGAGATTGGAGCTCCCATAGGCCTTGGGATTAAAAACTCCCTTTTGCTTAATATATAGTATAGATAGATAGATAGATAGATAGATAGATATAGATATAGATATAGATATTTATATTTGTTTTAGATATTTTTTTAATATTCAAATTATTTTTTTTAGATTTTTTATAAAAATAATTTAACAATCTCATCACTAACATAGTGTATGAGAAAAGTTGAAAAGAGTGCTGCAATAATTATGAGAGAAGTCAAAAAGGCTTGTGGGTTGGGAGAAATCAATAAGTGTTGAGATTTTTTTTAAATCAAAAAATTAGAAAATTAAGATTGAGATATTGGAGTTTCCACAAAGCTTGTGGGTTAGAAACCCCATTTTCCTTATATAATACTAGCCTATCACCCGTGCTATGCACAGAATAATCATATATTTATATTTATTTTAATTTTTTTAATATATAAATTATGTTTTTTAAGATTTTTTATAAAAATAATTTAATAATCTTATCACTAACCATAGTGTACAGGAGAAATTAAAAAGGCTACTACAGTAACTATGCACGGGCTGTATCTATAATTATTTGTATAAGGGGATTTTAAATGCTAATCATGGATTTTGACCTAATCAATAAATGCAGGCATGTGGATTGAAAAAAGTTAACAAATGCTGATCAAGGGATTTTGACCAAATCAATAAATGCTGAAGTTTTTTTGTTTTTTTAAATCAAAAATTTAGAAAATTAAGATTGAGAGATTTGAGCTCCCACAAGGCTTTGGGTTTAGAAACCCCATTTTCCTTAATATATTTACAATTATCTATATATGTGAATTGCGATTTTTAAATGTCTTTTATTTCTTTTAAATGTCTTCTTTTTTTCCTTTTTTATATTATATTAAAGTTAATATTTTGATAATAATCATATGTATTAGACTTTTCAAAAAATTAAATGTCTTCTTTTTTTATTATATTATATTAAAGTTTAATGTTTTGATAATAATCATATGTGTTGAACTTTTCAAGAAATTTTTTTTATGCTTGTTCTTAATGCATTAAAGTGTTATTATGAGGGTAAGACTTGGGAGTCGAGAGAAGTTAATAAATGTTAAGGTTTTTTTTTTAAATAAAAAAATCAAAAAATTTAGATTGGGAGATTGTAACTCCCACAAGGCTTAGCGTTAAAAACCCCATTTTGCTTAATATATAGTATATTGTGTTTACAATTATCTATATATGTGAATTGTGATTTTTAATTTTTTTTAAAATGTCTTCTTTTTTTCCTTTTTGATATTATATTAAAGTTTAATATTTTGATAATAATCATATGTGTTGGACTTTTCAACGAATTAAATGTCTTTTTTTTTATTATTATTATATTATATTAAAGTTTAATATTTTGATAATAATCATATGTGTTGGACTTTTCAATTTTTTTTTTTATATTTGTTCTTAATGCATTAAAGTATTATTATAAGGGATAATGATCATGTGTGATGAGACTTTTCAAAGAATTCATATGCGTTGGATTTTAAATAATTTTTTTTTATGCTTGTTCTTAATGCATTAAAATGTTATTATGAGGGTAAGACTTGGGAGTTGAAAGAAGCTAATAAATGCTAACATTTTATTTATTTTTTAAATCAAAAAATCAGAAAATTTAAATTGAAAGATTACAGCTTCCACAAAGCTTGGGGTTAAAAACCCCCTTTTGCTTAATATATAGTATAGATATATAATATATAATATAATATATATATATATAGATTATAAGATGAGAGAAATAAAGTGCTATCTTATTATAATGGAGGAGATCTTATAAAAAAAATGTGTAGACATGAATGCCCTCATATTTTATTGTGTTTACAATTATTTATATATGTGAATTGTAATTTTTAAATGTTTTTTTTTAAATGTCTTATTTTTTTCCTTTTTTATATTATATTAAAATTTAATATTTTGATAATAATCATATGTGTTGGACTTTTTAAGGAATTAAATGTGTGTTTTTTTATTATATTATATTAAAGTTTAATATTTTGATAACAATCATATGTGTTAGGCTTTTCAAGAATTTTTTTTATGTTTGTTCTTAATGCATTAAAGTGTTATTATGTAGGATAATAATCATATGTGTTGGGACTTTTCAAGGAATTCATATATGTTGGATTTCAAAGAATTTTTTTATATAGATTATAAGATGAGAGAAATAAAGTGATATCTTATTATAATGGAGGAGATCTTATAAAAAAACGTGTAGACATGAATGTCCTCCTATTTTATTGTGTTTACAATTATTTATATATGTGAATTGTGATTTTTAAATATATATTTTTTAAATGTCTTATTTTTTCCTTTTTTATATTATATTAAAGTTTAATATTTTGATAATAATTATATGTATTGGACTTTTCAAGGAATTAAATGTGCTTTTTTTATTATATTATATTAAAGTTTAATATTTTGATAATAATCATATGTGTTGGACTTTTCAAGAATTTTTTTTCATGTTTGTTCTTAATGCATTAAAGTGTTATTATGAGAGATAATAATCATATGTCTTGGAACTTTTCAAGAAATTCATATATGTTGGATTTCAAAGAATTTTTTTATATAGATTATAAGATGAGAGAAATAAAGTGCTATCTTATTATAATGGAGGAGATCTTATAAAAAAAACGTGTAGACATGAATACCCTCCTATTTTACTGTGTTTATAATTATTTATATATGTGAATTGTGATTTTTAAATATTTTTTTTTAAAAATGTCTTATTTTTTTCCTTTTTTATATTATATTAAAGTTTAATATTTTGATAATAATCATATGTGTTGGACTTTTCAAGGTATTAAATGTGTTTTTTTTTTATTATATTATATTAAAGTTTAATATTTTGATAACAATCATATGTGTTGGACTTTTCAAGAATTTTTTTTTATGTTTGTTCTTAATGCATTAAAGTGTTATTATGAAGGATAATAATCATATGTGTTGAAACTTTTCAAGGAATTCATATATGTTGGATTTCAAAGAATTTTTTTTAAACATGTTCTTAATGCATTAAAGTGTTATTATGAGGGTAAGAATTGGGAGTTGAGAGATGTTAATAAATGCTAAGATTTATTTTTTTTTTAAATCAAAACATCAGGAAATTTAGATTGGGAGATTGAAACTCCCACAAGGCTTGGGGTTAAAAACCTCCTTTTGCTTAATATATAGTAAGTATAGACTAGCATATCACACGTGCTATGTACGGATTGTGTTTACAATTATCCATATATATGTAAATTGTGATTTTTAAATGTTTTATTTATTTCTTTTAAATGTCTTCTTTTTTTCTTTTTTTATATTATATTAAAGTTTAATATTTTGATAATAATCATATGTGTTGGACTTTTCAAGGAATTAAATGTCTTTTTTTTATTATATTATATTAAAGTTTAATATTTTGATAATAATCATATGTGTTGGACTTTTCAAGAATTTTTTTTTTATGATTGTTCTTAATGCATTAAAATATTATTATGAGGGATAGTAATCATATGTGTTGGACTTTTCAAGAAATTTTTTTTATGCTTGTTCTTAATGCATTAAAGTGTTATTATGAGGGATAATAATCATATGTGTTGGGATTTTTCAAAGCATTCATATGTGTTGGATTTCAAAGAATTTTTTTTATGCTTGTTCTTAATGCATTAAAGTGTTATTATGAGGGTAAGACTTGGGAGTTGGGAGAAGTTAATAAATGCTAAGATTTTTTTTTTTAAATCAAAAAATCAGAAAATTTAGATTGGGAGATTAAAATTCTCACAAAGCTTGGGGCTAAAACCTCCTTTTGCTTAATATATAGTATAGATACTAGCATATCACCCGTGTTATGCACGAATTGTGTTTACAACTATTTATATATGTGAATTGTGATTTTTTTTTTTTTAAATGTCTTCTTTTTTTCCTTTTTTATATTATATTAAAGTTTAATATTTTGATAATAATCATATGTGTTGGACTTTTCAAGGAATTATATGTCTTTTTTTTTATTATATTATATTAAAGTTTAATATTTTGATAATAATTATATGTGTTGGACTTTCAACAATTTTTTTTTATGCTTGTTCTTAATGCATTAAAGTGTTATTATGAGGGTAAGACTTGGGAGTTGAGAGAAGTTAATAAATGTTAAGATTTTATTTTTTAAATCAAAAAATTTAGATTGGGAGATTGGAGCTCCTACAAGGCTTTGTGTTAAAAATCCCCTTTTGCTTAATATATAGTATAGATGGATAGATAGATAGATATAGATAGATAGATAGATAGATAGATAGATAGATTGGGAGTCGCAGGAATAACAATTGTGATAGAAACCCCCACACATATATGACCCCCACAACCCTACTTTCATCCCAACCACTCATAATGTGAGGCCCACACATACATGAGTGGACCCCACACACCATTAAGTGCCAAGATTAAATTGAGGGTCATGAAACCCCCTAAACAAAGGGGTCCCAAACATTTCTCCAGAATAAATGGGACAACTGTTTATTTGTTTGTTTGTTTTGTTTTTTTTTTTTTTTAATTCGAGTGTGATAAATTCTACTACAGTCTACACTTACCTTAGTTTGCGAATAAGTTATTTTAATAAATTTTTAATTTTTTTATAAAAAGGTATATAAAAAAAATAATGTGATAATTTATAATATTTTTTGACTTTTTAACTAAAATATGTAGTTACCAAATGAGATCTTATATATATATATATATATTTAATCATGATTAATTTTTATTTAATTATGATTATATATATATATATATTTAATCATGATTAATTTTTATTTAATTATGATCAATGGCGGAGTCACATGGAGGCCAGGTGGTCACGTGTCCCCTCGTTTTGGATTTTCAATTTTTTTTTTTCATATGTATATAAATAAAAGTTTAAATAAAAATAATATTTATAATAAAATATCAATGGCATTTCTAAACTTATGAGAATAATAGAGATTGTTTTATTGAAAATGAAAGGACTATAGCAAATTATATTTTTATATATGAAAATTTTGTGAAAAAATCTCAATATAATGATAATATTCATTACTATTGATATGTAAATATAATTAATCTTATTATATATATATATATATATGTAAAAGTTACTAGAGTATTAGTTATATTTGCATGTGGAGTTTATCTTTCATATGTTGTTTTACTATTAGTTGATGATATCCTATATCAATGATAACGTGATAGCACTATTATATGAAATTTTTGCTCAAATTTTGTAAAACTTTAATTTATCTTACCATTATATAATTTATTTTAAGACTTAAATATATGACCTTTTTTATATTGTCTATGATATACTTGTTATACGCAATACTTTCTTTTCGATTTTACTCGAAATTAATTGTAAAATTCTATGTGAAATACTTTTGTAATAATTTATTTAAGTTTTTGTACTTAATATTAATTCAAAAATTATTATTATCTTCTTATTGTTGGTTATGGAAAAAAAATTGAAATTGAAATTGTAATTAATAACTGCCTTTTTTGATTTAGTTTTCTGACTCCGCCACTAATTATGAGTCATGAAATATTTAACTATATTTCATATAGTATTTGATTATAATTTTTTTTTAATTATGACTTAAAAAATATTAAATTATTTTTCCGTGTGATATTGATATGCAAATCATAATATATATATATATATATATATTAAAAAATAGGAGGGTATCCATGTCTACACGCCGTAACAAACTAAAATATATATATATATATATATATATATATATATATATATATATATATTTTACATGGTAACAAACTAAAAAATAACTTTAACAAAATACTATTGGAATTGTTCGAACAAAGTATAATTTGTTTCAAAATGGTGAACCCGATGTATTCATTGCATTAAAAAATAACTTTAACAAAATACATCCGCCCTGTTTATTATAATTTTTTTTAAGTTAAAAGCTGTTAATTAAAAAATAGGAGTTAAAAATATCCTTCCCTTAACTTTTATATAATTAATTTTTTTAGTTTATTTAAGCAAATTTTATCCAATATTCTATAAGCAGAAGCTCATCAATCAGTCTAACACAGACTTTAAAATTAAAATAAATTATAATTAACTTGTACAAGCTGAAACAAACAGCTCGGTCAAAAACTAATTTGATTATAAGGAAATCTTCAAATATGTGCATAAATCCCTCAATTCACATATGCGCATAAATAATCAAATTCAAATCTTAATTTATAAAGTGAAAGTCATATTCTGCGTTAGAACCTAAAATTATTCAAAGCAAAGGTGTGAACCAGATTTACAAATAGATAGAGTATTGCTATAGAAACTTCTAGATAGAAAACTTACAAAGAAGAAAAATCTTATCAGTCAAATACCCCCCCCCCCCCCCAAAAAAAAAAAAAAAAAAAAAAAGGCTGGATAGTCTTCTAGACTGAACGTATATACAAAATAAATAAATAATAAAAAGAGGTTTACACAACAGTATCTCAATAGAGAATCAAGCAAACCCCATTTCTTTAGAACTCATCATCTCCATCCATGCTAAATATATTCAAAGGTAGTGTAATTCGATTTATACTTAAAATGAATGAAATTTATAAATATAATTTTTTATTTAGTTTTTAAGAAAGAAGGTTTTATTTAATTTATTTATTTTTAATATCAAAATGAGAATTCATTAAATTTGAATTTGATCAAATTTAAAAACATAAAATTTGATGAACATAATTTTTTTGAATTCATTAAATTTAATTTCATCAAAGTATTGAAGATTACCTTGATGAAAAGGGAAATTTGGGATTTGAAAAAAATTGTTAGAAAGGTTTTGATGAAAATTTGAAAAAAGAGTTGGACTAGTTCATATCAAATTAGATTTTTTACTCAAATTTAAAAATCACCCATGAAGTATGGAATTCGAAAATACCGGTTTCAAAAGAGTTGAGTGGAGTTTCGTGTGACGAAAAACTAAGTTTATGATTTGGTTTCTAATTGATAAGGCCGGGGAGTTGGGCAGAAGGAAAAAAAAACCTACTCCAGCACTGCTGATGATGCAGAAAGCTATTTAGCATGAATCTCTTGAGCGCTTAGGCGGCAGATAGCAGCATGGGCGAAGAAGTGCCTCAATGCGCAGCAGCCACTATGAAAAAAAAAAAAAAAAGTAATGAAGAGTAGGAGATGCTCTAAAGACTTTTATTAGTTGGTTTGGACCTTTATTCTTAAAAGAACATATTTGAGATTTCTAAAAAATACCCACAATTGTATCAACAGTAATGTGACATCATATTTGTCAATTTTTTATTTATTACAAATCCAATGATATAGGGCCCATCTCTCTTACTGCATCATTATGAGTCTCTACCATTTCTCATTTGTAAACCAACTAACACCATAAGAGTTAAAATTATTCGACACGCTTAAAATTTGAGGAAATTTAAGAGCCCAAAATGCTGCCTTGTTTGCCTTAAGCCAGGGTCAGCCATGTACCTTTATCGCCTATGGAAGCATCTTCTATGAAATCATTGATAGGTTTTTATGTTATGAGGGAGAAAGTACAATGATTCTGGTTTGAACCCAAACCATTTGATGTTTTGGATCCGGATTTCATTGCCTTGTATAATTATTTATGTCTTATTTCCCTTATACCCCTTTGAGATTGGCTTTTGGGTTGTGTTGGTTGCATTTGGAACAGGTTGGTACCTCGTTTTTCCAAAACCTTATTGTCCAGAATTTTGCTTCTACGCTCGAGCGTCACTTCTTGCGCTGGAGCGGTCTTTGTGAACTCTCAGTACTTTTGCAGGTCTACAAAACTACTGGGATTTGATATTCTTCACTCGAGCGAAACTTCTTGCTCTCAAGAGGTCTTGGCTCGAGCGGCCCTTATTGCGCTCGAGCGTTGGCCTTCTATCTATAAAACTACCGGGGGTTTGTATTTCACACTCGAGCAACAACTTTTTGCGCTCGAGCAGCCACATGTTTTGTGTCTTACGCTCGAGCGTCACTTCTTGTACTCGAGTGGTCTGCATGTATATCATTCCGTAAAAGTCACTTTTTACATCACTTTTTCATCTCTCTCTCTCTCTCTCTCTAAACTTTGTAAAAACCCTAGATCTACACACACACACTCTCTCTCTCTCTCTCTCTCTAAAACTCACCTTCTTCCATCTAAAACATCTAGATCTATTGATTTCGCTACCCTATTCCTTTTGAAAAGAAGGTAGAGCTCACTTAGAGCTTCGTTTTCATCCGAACAAAGTTGAGTTTCGATATTGTTGAAGTTTCCTTACTCTTTCAATCATCTTCTAAGCTTGAGGTAGGGATTCTTCACATTCTTGTATGAGTTTTACCTTAGTTATTTTCTATTTCAAAAGATTCTAGTGGTTTTTTTTGGGGGGGAGGTTCGTAAAACCTAGGGTTTAAAATCAAAATGAAAATGAGGGGTTTTCAAATGATTTTTTGGAAAATCTTGTGGGTATTAAATTGGAGTTGATATATGTTAAAATGAGGTATTTCCTACATTGAAATTGATTTTCAAAGAGAAAGGGATTTTGTCGTAAAATGTGGATGTTTGAGATTGTAAAGAGAAAATGAAATTGATGTTGAGAATTCTGAAATTGAAGTAATGTTGATAATGATGGCAGAGTTGCATATGTACTATCACTCCCACCTTGAGATCTTGGAAAAATGTATCTTTAATGAAATTTATTTATCTATTTAGAGATATCTATTTTGGGTTATCGGTGGAGGATAGTTATTAGTGTTGTAGCAATTGCATGAGAATTAGGTGAATTAAAACTAATTTCTCATCCATGTGCATTGAACATTGTTGCTTATTTAATACATTAAAAATGTATATGATTTTAAGAAAAAAAAGGGATGAACGTGGGAAAGAGGTGTGAATCACCAAATCAAGTTGGCTTGTGTGTCTAGGGTGAAAATTCTGAAAAACGAGCGTATACATGGGTGCTAGTTCCCGCGGACGAAATATCCTTAAAATGACAATAGTAGCATTTGTATAGGCTACGTTTACATAGGTGCCGTTTGACGGTTTTCCGCAGACGAAATATCCGTGAAAGGTTATACTGGTTTGAGATTTCCCTCTGCTTTCTATTGTAAAGGCCATGATTGTGAGAATTGTGATATAAACATGGCATAGCACGACTTTTGAAAAAGGTTATAAATGTTTTGGTACTGGCATTACGTATGCATAAAACTTTATGGCCTTGTTAAGATTTATACATTATGTTGTAGTGTTTCTACTGTGCTTTGGCGCACTCTATGTGGGAAAAACTATTTTTGGGTGCTGGTGATATACCCCCATCAAGGATTTAGCTTGGGAAGACTGTGGAGCTAAAGGCTCAATGTTGTTATTTTGTATTTAATTTTGTATAAGCCTAGGACTTTATCTATATTGAGCTTAAAACTCACTTTTGATATACCCAAGCCTTGACTTGGAAAGATGTAAGTCTTTAAGGCATAGGAATATTTGTGTAGTTTTCATTTCTTTTCACAATCTTGTAACATATGTTGTAGATTTAGGATGTACTGTTTATGAGTGTATCTCGCATGTGTCACCTTTTGTATATCAAACTCTAATTAATGAAAGCTTATCAATTCATTTATGTTGCTATTTATTGGTTATTATGAGATGGGTATATTATGTTTATTTCAGGACATTACAACTTGGTATCAGAGCGTACCGGGTTTGAATACTTTGGGTACGTAGGAAGTAGTTATTAGCACAATGGGTTTGTCTCGCTTGATAGAGATTTTGTATGTCTGAAATGCTTAAGCGATAATATGCTTATGTGGCTATATGTGTATGAGATTTAGTTCCTAAGATATTGATTGGGCCTACAGGTTTCTGCAAGTCCTATTAGAAGAGCACTTGATCACTGCTATTTCTAATCAGAACTCTGGCAATACCGTGGGACGATCATTATCTAGAAAGGAAATTCGTATGTGTTTATGTGACTATGTGCTTATGTGGAGTAAATTACTATTATCCATCGCATTAGGATGCAAGTGAGTTAGCTTCGACACATTTGTAAATGTGCTAATCTCTTTTATTATCTTCATTAGGATGTTAGAACGTGAACATGGTGGTGGTAGGCGTGGTAGGCCTAGGAGGCATGAGGTTCCTTTACCGAATGAGATTCCGGCACAAGAGGAAGGGGTTGGTCAGGCCAATGTGGTCGAACCAGTTGGTCAGCAGGCCATGGGCACCTTGGCCCGCGAAATGGCCGAAGCTTTGAGGGAATCCATGGCATTCTTAGAGCTAATAATCAAATCCAGGTCCAAGTTGCTGAAGCAGGGCCGTTGTTCTTAAAGAGGGAGTTTTTCCAGCCTAATTCGGACAAGTTTTTGGGTGATCCTAAGGAGCTACTGAAGGCAGATGAGTGTTTAGACCAGATAGTGAAGACGTTTGAGATGCTTGGCATCGAAGACGATGGACTGAGAGTGACCTTGGCATCTTTCCAGCTGAAAGGAGATGTGGGTCAATGGTGGAAGTATGCACATGGGCGTATTAGAGTGACTCGAGAGGCTTTTGTCAACGCCTTCTGTAGCGACCCTAATTTTCTTAAGACATTATTTATTATTGTTATTATTACTTTTTTTTTTTTGGCTTTATTAATTGTCCGGATACATAAGAATTTAATGTGATATTTAGTTAATTTAATGTGTTAGTTAATTATATATAATTAATCTGAATATTTATATTTATATATATATAAAGAAATTATTTATATAGATTTTATATAAGATATTTATATTTATATATGTTGTATTTGTAAATTATAATACAATAATGTATGCCAATTAGGATACAAAGCTTAGAGGCTCACTAAAACAAAACAAAAACAACAAAAGAGAGAAGAAAGCCATGAGGAGAGAGAGAGAGAGAGAGGCTCTGTGAGGAATCAAAGAGTGCAAACCGACAGGGAGAGAAGAGAGAGACGGGAAAGAGAGGTGAGGAAGAGAGACGAAAACAAAATGGGTTAGGATTTTATTTGGTGGCTCCATTAATTCTCCAAGTGATTCTTTGATCTTCAAAAAAATATTGTGAGTGCAAAACCCACTATCCTTGATTTATGTTTAATTCGTTGTTTTTATTTATTTATTTTTTATTTATTTGATGTTGGTTTGATTTTGTATTTGCATATAGATAATGGATTGATTTCATTATTTGATTAAATGTGTATGTAAGGTTTAGGGTTTTTATATATATTTATTTTATGATTGTAATCACACTCATGGTTATGTGAAATTAAATAAATTTAGAACCCATAGATAAATTCCTTACACTTCATCATGACTCCATGGATTGTTGTTTTATTTAAGTGTTGGTAAGAAAAAGTATATAAAAAAATGTAAGAATTATGAGATTTATTTGAATGCCTTAAGTTTGGCATTGTTATGTTTGTTCTCATGAGTAGATGAGAGATTGTGTATATATATTGTTGCCTCGTTCTTAGGAGTAGATGAGTGCTTTAATTTACGTGCGTACGTATATGCTAATCATCTGGGGAGTGTGGGTCAAACTCGGGACGATATCTCCGTGCAAGTTTGGCTTCGGAGCGGTGTTAGGTATACGAGGGGCACATGGGATATATGTGTAGGCCGGAAGTAAAAAGTCGAAGTAGTGGAGTTAAGGTACAAAGAATTAAATATGAACTTATTGGTATAGTTTGAATTGCTTTGATTTGTACATCTTGAAAAGTAGTAAACGACCTCGATAAATTATGAAATTTGGGCAGAGGCATGTATACGTAATTATAGATACTAAAAAGATCAATTAGAACTTATAATCGGATTATCTTGGTTACAACAGTTTTTGTTCATTTTAGCAATGTAGATTTTAGATGTTGTTTTAATCCACGAAACAAGCTCATTTTTATTGGTTTCGAGTAAACTAAAGTAAAACATTATTCTGAACACATTTCATGTTTTGAACTTTTCCGAAAAAAGTCATCTTAGGGTAGTTTCTTTTTGTTTTCAGGTTCAAATTTTTCAGTTGAATTTCGTCTAGGTTTTTCTATTAAGTTTTTCTCTCAACCTGTTCAGTTTATACTAAACTCGTTCACAATATTTTTTAAGAAATTTGATTCTGTACAACTTTTGTTCTTTGAGTTTTGGTCAATTCGAATTATTTAAGCATGAAACAGTGTGCTTGTTTATACTTCTTTAGCAATTTACTTATGATTAAATTATACTAACTTTATTTTTTTTTGCAGAATGGTGGGTTTTACTAATATTTTTCATAGAGGGCTGACCCACCAGATTTTTATGTTTATTTTGTTTATTTTATACTCCATTTATATTTAGTTGTGTATGGGTAAGAAACTAAATCCACTCGGGAAACTAACCCTTCGTCTCGGTGCCGTAAGAATTAAATGTATTTTTATTTGTGTCTGATGGACACGTGGGTGTCAAATATTTGTACTCATACCAGTATACTTGTATACTGACCCGTTTTGTCTCATGGTATCTCGGGCTGTAGACGTCCCCGCGGAGGGGGACCTTCGCTGCTACAGTTCGGACTCGCGATTTTTGTTGTCGCGGTTCTTAATCTGAACCAAAGAGTCCAAATCTGGCAAATCGTTTTGAGAAACAGATTTTTGAAAAAGTAGTGCCAAACATGGACTGCTTTGCCAGATACAGAGTCGCCACCTAAATATTTTTTAAAATGGGGAAATTTAGGAAACCCTGACTCGGGGCCGAAGGCCACATGTCCGTCATCACCGGAGTTGTCTCGGCTCGGGAGCTTGGGTACGATCGGGGAAGGTCAGCTATGAGCACCCCCTTTCGCCCGGTCAAAAGACCGGCCTCTACTAACCGTGATATTCTGTTTTGAAAATGTTTATGTGTTCTTACTCCATTTATTAGCCTAGAATTACTATGTTATGCGCACAGCAAACAAGTATAGACTAGATTGCCTAACTTGGGAATAAACATTGCATATCCGTTTGCTTTGGAAATACTTTAGATTTTGCTACTCGTAAGTAGGCTAAAACACGGATTTCAATGAGTTTTTCCAACTCAAACAATCCAACCTCCACCCACAGGCATTCAAACAGTTTAATCTCACATAAGCATTTAGCCGCATGGCAAGCATACTGTCATGTTAACATTCACACGCATGCGAGATGCTAAAGCGAAAATACTTACATTGTACTCCGTGCCAAAACAGTAAACTAGTTAGCAAACATGCGTGTCCTAGTTCATGTTAAATTGCCTAATGCAACACATACATGATGCAATTAGATAGGCTCGGCTAACCTAAGCATGGCATATGAAATGCGATCAACTATCACATATTCAATTTGTGAATTGAAGTACAAATGCAGTTAGCGTGATGTACCGAGCCTAATGCATGCAGTACAAATGCATGAATGCACGCATGCATAGCATAAGGTATGCTAAATTAAACGTGCCCTAATCTACCATCATAAGCAGGTAAATAAAAGGGAAGAAAGACGTGAGGTTGGAAGACATACACACACTCACGCACACTTATTACATATTTACCCTCACTCGGAGGGACCAAATAAATATTACAAATTAATTAACTACGCAAGCTAATTAATATTACAAATTGCCTAATCAACTAAGCAAAATAACTTAAGCTAAGAAAACAGGAAATACGCCTCGGGAAACGTGCCGCCATGCATAGGCTGCCTCTGTTTTCCTTCCTTCACTCCTCTGGAGGCTGTCAAAACCTCAGAACTACATTCCTGGACATTGAGGAGTGCCACCGGCTGAGTGGAATTACCACCGGCAGTGGTGTGTGGCCATCGGCACAAAATGAAGCTGCCGGCAGAGAAATTGTTGCCGGTCGGCACATTACACTGCCGGTCGGCAGAGTGTTCCTGCAGAATCTGCAAATGACAGCAACAGAGGGCAAGGCAAAGCATGGCAGCACAATTCAAGGCATATATGCACCAACCATATCCCTTATCATGATAATGACTCAAAGGGGCATGTGCCTCGATTCTCGGACCACCAATCACCCATTTCCATGCATGATGGCCCAAAGAACCAAGTATGCAACTTTGATTTCAAATGCATGCAAACCAAATCAAATCAAACAAGGCCCAATTCCTATCACTAAGTCAAGGAACAAGGCATGCATGCAAAATGCAATGCAACCTAGGCATACAAGCTAAGGATGCAACATGGCATGGCGATACACTTATGCGAGCATGCAAGCAAACATGAGGCAATGCTAGCCAATAAAAAGGTGGTCTTAAACATGATTTGGGCAGCTCTAATAGGGCCCAAAACAGTGGCCAAAATGCTATAATGAGGGACCAAATACACATGCACACATACATATGTTGAAAGGCCAACACTTAGGCACAAATTGAACAACCCTCAAACACATTTGAAAGGGGGAATCAGGGACTAATTAGCATGCAACATAAGCATTGAAATCATGCTAAAACATGGTGCCAAACCAAGCAATAAATCAAGCCAAGCATGCAACAAATGGCCCAAATGCTTAAAGCAAAACAATAGAGTATTGAACTACACTTAGCAAGACCAAACATGGCATGAACTCATTGACCAAAAACAGAGTTTTGGGACATTAATACAAGGCCTAAGGACCACTTAGATGGCATCCAAATGACTCAAGAACAAAGGCATGCATAAACACCAAAACATGGAGCATGAGATGACAACTTTACAAGGCATTAAAGGGACATCAAATGCAAGCTCTCAAGCATACAATAAGGTCTGAAATGGCATGGTGGATGGTCCCAAATCACCAAAACAATGCAAGGATGTCATGTTATACATTCATATACTCAAGGCCAACAAGCCCAAATACAAAAGAGCTATACCAAGCATGCCAAAATCAACCCAAACACTTATGGACAGACCTAGAACATGTCAAGATAAGCACAAAATCTTCACAAAACCAAGCCTAAAACATGCTCTAACAAGGGCTAACAATCTAAGGCACATTGAGGCAATAATATGGCATTACATGGCAACTATGCTAAACATGCATGGGGTACCAAAACCAACATAAAATCATGTTATATTATGGATATATAAGCATGAAAAATAGCCTAAACATGCTCAACACACACTCAAGCATAGGCTCTCTTTAGAGACCAAAATATGCCCTTTTCAAGGACAACAAGGAGAGGGGGTGGCCCTCTCCTTCTTGGGACTTCAAGGCATCACCTTCACCACTGAAATCCTTTTCAAGGACAACAAGGAGAGGGGGTGGCCCTCTCCTTCTTGGGACTTCAAGGCATCACCTTCACCACTGAAATCCCTCAAGATTTCAGCGGTGAAGGGACCCCAACACCAAAATCCCGGAGCTAGCACAAAAGGGCACAAAATGAGGCCTTTTAAGGCCTAAGGGTGTTCAAACTTACCCAAAGCACAAAACACTCTTAATAAACAATCAAGAGGACTAAAAAACAGAACTTTTTTGTGTTATACAATAAGCACGAAAATAGCTCTAAGATAGGTAGAAAATCAATGCAAAAATGGGGAAAAAGGAGACTAGGTTCTCACCCTTGATGACCCCTTCACAAATGGTGCTCCAATGGCCTCCTTTGGCTTGAATCCAACACCAAAACTTCAAAATCAGTCCCTTAGAACCTCAGTTCCAAGAGGAAGGTGAAACACTAGGTGTTTGTGTGCAATAGTAAGACACAAAACACCTAGTGCACAAAAGAGAGGGAAAGAGATATAGGATGTGTATCTAACTCAAACCCTAAAACTAGAGCTTAACAATGGCTGTCTAGGCTCTCAAAATATCTTAAGTCTCCCTTTTTCTAAGCCAAGAGACCAACCTCTCTCTATATGGCACTTCTTGTCTTATAAAGCTTACAAGACAAGCTTCATAAGAGGGAGATCCCTCCATACACGTGTATGGAGGGGAGCAAAAGCAAGATAGCTGTCTTAAAATATCTGCAAAAGCAGATGCACAGTAATCGGCCGGCCAAAAATGCCATCTTGGCCAAAATGAGTGCCGGTTGGCACTAAAAAGTGCTGACCGGCAACAAATAGTGCCGGTCGGTAATATTTATTGCCGGTGGCAGCAAAAACCAGCCGGTGGCCTCTAGCCACTGCCGGTGGTGGGTGGGGATGGTCTACAAGCCCTACCCTGCCTCTCAAAGGCAAAACACAAGTGTTTGGTGTGAAACCAGACACTAAACAGTCAAGTTCGGAGATCCTGAGGCAAGGCGCGCGAGTCGAGACCTCCGGGAACTCCAAACGAACACAAACATGGATGATCACCGAGTGTTCAAACGGTGACGTCCAAGTCTTGAGGATGGTCAAAAATGGGGTGTCTACAGTTGCCCCTCTTTGACAGAACTCGAAAGTCATAACAATGACGGGAGTGAATGTCAAAGCCCAGAGACGACCCATTTTTGACAAGGCCGAAGACTTAGACAAACATGCAAGACAATCAAGATATGCGCCCGAAGGCAGGGGCAAAATGCAAGACAATGCACGAAGCCGAGCATAACTTATGATCATGCAAAGAAAGCTGTAACGAAGCGCACATGCGACAGTTTTAAGCTAGCATACACCGAACTACACTACAATGCAGAAAGGATGTAAGAGAATTATGCAATTCTCAATCCGTCTCACTCGGGAGATACAATACCTGTGCGGCTCGTCTGGTTGCACCAGCCTCAAATGAACCGTACATACAATATCGTGCCTGAAAAAGAAAACAAACTTAACAGGTACAATATCGTTAGCAACATGCATAGTAGTATACTCGAAATGCGTGACAGCGCAAAGCAAGTGGGGAGCATAACAATGCTGTGGAAATACAAACATGTAAGTGGAGCATGCGGTCTACGCCGGTAACGAAATTGATCATAAGCATGCGGTCTACGCAGGTGATGAAAACAATAATGCGGTCTACGCAAGCAAAAACATGCGGTCTACGCAAATAATGAAATTGAACAATGATGCGGTCTACGCAATCAAAGCATGCGGTCTACGCAAGTAATGAAATTAAGATGCGGTCTACGCAATCAAAACATGCGGTCTACGCAGGTAATGAAATTAAGATGCGGTCTACGCAATCAAAACATGCGGTCTACGCAGGTAATGAAATTAAGATGCAGTCTACGCAATCAAAGCATGCGGTCTACGCAGGTAAGGAAATTAAAGAAAGATGCGGTCTACGCAATCAAAACATGCGGTCTACGCAGGTAATGAAATTAAAGAAAGATGCGGTCTACGCAATCAAAACATGCGGTCTACGCAGGTAATGAAATTAATATGCGGTCTACGTAATCAAAACATGCGGTCTACGCAGGTAATGAAATTAAGATGCGGTCTACGCAATCAAAACATGCGGTCTACGCAGGTAATGAAATTAAGATGCGGTCTACGCAGGTAAAGAAATTAAAGAAAGATGCGGTCTACGCAATCAAAACATGCGGTCTACGCAGGTAATGAAATTAATAAGGATGCGGTCTACGCAGGCAATACATGCAGTCTACGCAGGTAATGAA
The DNA here is from genome assembly GCF_055761805.1 of Camellia sinensis. NCBI lineage: Eukaryota > Viridiplantae > Streptophyta > Magnoliopsida > Ericales > Theaceae > Camellia > Camellia sinensis. The sequence goes on from NC_138973.1 coordinate 133,431,224, forward strand.
ATTAATAAAGATGCGGTCTACGCAATCAAAACATGCGGTCTACGCAGGTAATGAAATTGAGCAATTATGCGGTCTACGCAGGCAATACATGCGGTCTACGCAGGTAAAGAAATTGAACAATTAATATGCGGTCTACGCAAGGAAAGAGATTGAACAATTATGCGGTCTACGCAAACAATACATGCGGTCTACGCAGGTAAAGAAATTGAGCAATTATGCGGTCTACGCAGGCAATACATACGGTCTACGCAGGTAAAGAAATTGAACAATTAATATGCGGTCTACGCATGGAAAGAGATTGAACAATTATGCGGTCTACGCAACCAATACATGCGGTCTACGCAGGTAAAGAAATTGAACAATAAATATGCGGTCTACGCAAGTAAAGAATTGAACAAACATGCGGTCTACGCAGGGAATGTAATTAACATGCGGTCTACGCAAGTAAAGAAATGATTACAAACATGCGGTCTACGCAGGGAATGTAATTAACATGCGGTCTACGCAAGTAAAGAAATGATTACAAATAAGCGGTCTACGCAGGGAGTGTAATGAACATGCGGTCTACGCAAGTAAAGGAATGATTACAAACATGCGGTCTACGCAGGTAATGTAATGAACATGCGGTCTATGCAAGTAAAGGAATGATTACAAGCATGCGGTCTATGCAGGTAATGTAATGAGATACGCAAAACCGCGCAACGGAATGCAATGCATAAAACAGTGTGATTGATTTGAAATGCACAAAACAGTGCGCCGATTTGAAATGCACAAAACAGTGCGATGGTTTGAAATGTACAAAACAGTGCGCGAGTTTGAAATGCACAAAACAGTGCGACGATTTGAAATGCACAAAACAGTGCGCCGGTTTGAAATGCACAAAACAGTGCGACGATTTGAAATACACAAAACAGTGCGACGATTTGAAATGCACAAAACAGTGCGACGATTTGAAATGCACAAAACAGTGCGTCGATTTGAAATGCAGAAAACAGTGCGTCGGTTTGAAATGCACAAAACAGTGCGACGATTTGAAATGCACAAAACAGTGCGTCGGTTTGAAATGCACAAAACAGTGCGCAGGTTTGAAATGCACAAAACAATGCGACGGTTTGAAATGCACAAAACAGTGCGACTGATATGCGATACACATGGGGCAACTTTTGGATCTTGTAAAAGTCAAAAGGACACGAAAAGGATACACCTTGTATGAATTGGAGTGCCACGCACGGAAGCCGCAGTCCGAGGTCAAAACGGAGGCCGGTTGACCATCGGAGGTACACTTTCTTGCACTTTCTTGAGCTATAAAGACCAAAAACTCCTCATATGGCCTAAACAAGGCTGTGGGAACATCACCGGCCGGGAGGGGAGGCCACCGGCTGTCCACCGGCTGAAAAATAACTCCATCGGCACAAAAAAGTGCCGTCCGGCACAAAACATTGCCGACCGGCAAACAGTTGCTGAGTCGGGACAGATTCGACTTTTCACTTTGGGTGTTTTAAAATAGGGTTTCAAAACCCTATTTTCTCATTCCTCTTCCACCGAAATCCTTCACACTCTCTCTCTAGAGCGTTTCCCTCTCCTCGTTTCTCCGTTTCTTCGCGTTCTACGCCCGTTTCGTCGTCGGATTCGCGATTTTCTTCGCGTTTCGGACATTTTCAACCGATCACATTTTTGTTTCGGTGCCTCGTTTGGCGTTCTCACCTTTTCGTGGTTTGTTCCCCTTGTTTTCCTCTTCAATTCCGTGCCTTTTCACATTCCGGCCTTTCCGGCCATTTCCGACCCTCTCAGGGGGTTGACTTTTCGGTTGACTCTTCGCATTCCGGCCCGGTTTTCCTTCCTCCGGCCATTTTCTCATCATTTTCGATATGGCGGACGATATTCCACGTGGCGGGACTTCCCCGGACCACGAGATGGATCCCGGGGTCGAGCTCCTACCACTGAGCGAGCGCCCGTTCGACCCGGCGACCTACCGACCGGCGATCCATGTTCTGCCCCCCAACGGCCTGCGTCAGTTCCGGAGCTTCAAGAGGCACGTGGCGCCTGAGCTACTACTGCGTGAGCCTACCTCCCACCTTTCATTCGGCACTTTTGAGGTAATTCTTTGTCTTCTGCTTTACTTTTCGCAATGTAGGATACAAAAACTGTCATAGCTAGTTGTATTCTTTAACTGCTTGAATTTGACATGCTGTAGACTGTAGTTGACTGTAAACATACATACAACTGATATCTGTTTGAGACTGGCACATGCACACACACTGCACTAGCCCTGAATCACTCAAACACACCGCACTCACTGTATTTCGACCGCATACACACTGGCACCCAGTATTTGTCTGAATCTGTTAAATTTGCACACATGCTATATCTGTTCTGAAACACCCAAACACGCTGACACATCACACGTATTTCACTGTAAGCACACCGGCACCCGGTATTTGCCTGAATTTGTCAAACTTGCACACATGCTTTATCTGCTTTTCCAAAACTGCATTTTGAATGTTGTCTTGCAATTGTTATTTTCGGTTTACAGGAGGGTTCCCATACCATCCGCGGGTATGGGAATACTGGCGCTCGGGAGTGGTACGGTGAGCTCCCTGATGCAGTCCGGCACATCGTGGATCGAGCGGGTTTCGGTTCCTTCTGCCGAGGACTCTCCAGGCTCTCCACATGCAGACCTCTCCTCGCCGCTCTGGCGGAGAGGTGGTGGGACACCACGGATTCTTTTCATTTTTCCACTGCAGGGGACAAGACGATGACCCCTTATGATTTCTCGATGCTCACTGGCATCGGGGTGGGGGGTGATCCGATCCCTTTCGACATTGACATGGATGAGTGGACCGCCGCTCAGGTCCATCTACTGGGGGAGGCGCCACCTCTTGCTCGTCCAGGCTTCATTCGATACTCCTGGTTCGAGGTACAGTTTCGGGTCCAGCCTGTGTTGAAGGAGGAGGCGCAGATGACCCAGGAGGACGTGGAGAGGTATGCTCGCGGCTTCCTCATGTTCCTGTTCGGGACTACCATCTTCGCCGATCGGGCGAACACCGTGCCTCTCTGTCTTCTCAGCGCACTGGTGGACGTCCGGGACATCCTGCATTATGACTGGGGTGGCGCCGCTCTGTCCACTCTCTACGGGTACATGAGCTCGGCTTCACGCGGCAGCGGCCAGCTACTTGGAGGTTACTGGCGGGCTTGAGAGGTACACTTCTTCTCCACTTTTACATTTCTGCTCTATATTTTCTGTACTTTGTACACTGCACACACTGTAGTCTGCTTTACACTTGCTGTATACTGTACACACGACACACACATACATTCTGCTTTACACTGACTGCACACGGCTCACACTGTACACTGTACACTGTACACTGCACAACACACGGCTCTGCCATTTCTGCTTTATTCTGCATATTCTGCTTTTTCTGATAAATGCACTGGTATTTACCTTGCAGCTGTGGGTTTACGCCTACTTCCCTAGGCTCGCTCCTGTGCCAGTTGCGGAGACTCCTCTGGTCGTCCCGTTTTCGAGTCGCTTCGACGGGAGATGCACCCGGCGACCACGGGAGACATTCGGCTTCTTCCGCCGATACTTCGATACCATTGCCCCTGCCGAGGTATGTTTTACTTACAGTTCATTTAAGCTTTGCTTTTCCACTGTATATTTCCAAAACAGTAGATAACAAACTGTCTGTCACTTTCAGATCACATGGCGGCCGTGGGTTCCCTTGCCGGCGGCGATGCGGGATCGGTTCGCTGGTGCGGAGGAGACCTCGCGTTTTCGGATCTTGCTTGAGGGCCCAGTCTGTCGGGCTTGGTACCTGGGGGAGCGTTTCCTACGCCAGACCCTGGGGTTACCTGAGCAGATAGTCCCGATTCACCCCCCTGCAGATATGAGGGAGACCGAGAGGCTCACCAGCGAGCAGATGGATGACTACACCATTGGCTGGGAGGAGGCCGGCTTCAGAGGCACCGGAGACTATCGGGAGTACGTGCAGACGTACCTGATGCGACCTCTGAGCGGCCGTCGAGCGGAGGAGGCCAGGCCTGTGGCATCGGCGGCTGGGGCCGGAGCGGGAGTTGGAGTAGGGGCTGCGAGGAGGGCCCGAGTCCGTGGCAGGGGCGGAGTGCAGGGAGGACGGGGAACTGGCTGGCCTGCCCTGCCCGCTGTACTGACTTTCCAGGGGTAGGGTGGGTCGACCTATCAGATCCCCTTCGCCCCTCCACCGGCTGGTCACAAGTTCATCGATGTCCCCGATTTACCTCCGGTATGTATTACTGCATTTTGTACAGTCATTTCATTTTCAGTCCATTATATATTCCACAGAATATTGATGCATCTGATACTTTTGCAGGCTTCTTCTGGGTATACCCGTCAGTCGTTGGCGATGAATGCCTCGATGATGGGGATGCTTCAGCGGACATTTGACCTCCTAGCCCTCTACAGCATACCGGTATGTTCTTCTAACACTGGCCTCAAACCATTCATACACTGCTTTACATAATCTGATGCACGGCACAACACCCGATACACTGATCTCACAGCATCTGATACACTGCATACACTGCATTCTGCACTATGCTCTACATTGATAAACTGTTCACGGCATTCTCATACTGTACTCATACATTGCATTCTGCACTGATAGACTGCTCACGGCGTTCTCATACTGTACTCATACACTGCATTCTGCACTGATAAACTGCTCACGACATTCCTACACTGTACTCTGCATTGCATTCTGCACTGATAAACTGTCTACAGTATACTGATACATTTCCCTTTTGTGTACTTTTTCAGCCTCCTTTCCAGATTCCCATGGCAGGAGGTGCTCCAGCTGGACCTTCCGTCCCGGCTCGAGGGAGAGATGAGGAGGGCCGGGTATTCCCCCGCTCCAAGGCGGGGCGCACTCATGTCGGGAGTAGCTCGCGAGCTCCAGTCCCGGACGATGATGATGATGACGAGGAGTCAGAGGCGGAGGCAGAGGCGGAGTCAGAGTCATCAAAGGAGGAGACCGGAGGAGGCACTAGCTCGGGCTCTGACGACGATGCTGATGATGCTCCTGGACCCTCGTCCAGGAAGAGGACTAGGACGGACTGACGGCCCCCCGGAGTGCTCGACATGGATGCAGATTTTTGCTATCTTTTCTTCTTTGCACTTTTCCTTTTGTTGGTAGTTAGATTACCTTGTACTGCCGCAGGCAGATTTTTGTTTCCAAAACTTGTACATTTGAAAAGATAATGAAATGAAACGGACTTTTTATCTGAAAAAGTGTTTATATTTACACATCTCATGCATTGCATCGCATCTCATCATGTTACACCTCAATGTAAATGAAATTGATTGGTTGTCTGAAAATTGAACACTCGCACTGTAATAATCAGATAACTTAACAGCCAACAGCAAAATAACCCTAAGCAATCCACTACCTGATTTTGGACACATAGCCCTTACTCTGTTGGGGGATTAATCTGCATACAGCCCGTAACACAGCATTCGTTTCATTCTGCACACGGCAAACCTCGAACAAACAGCCCAATCTGACAAGACGGAGCTCAAAGATGGAACCGGTTGGAGCCGAAACACGTTCAAATGTAAAGAATGGCACAGCATTCCGAGTGTAAATGATTTTTGAAATCGAATGAGGGTTTTTCAAACCGGGATATCGAGCCTACGACTGAACACAGCGGGGAGGACTCAAATATAGGTACACGGCCTAACACAACGAGACACGCTCGAAAAAGACCTAAAACAAAGTTTGAGATATACAAAACAAAAGACACAACATACAGACGCGTTAGCGAAGATGGGGGACCTCAGACCACGAGGAGCCAGTTCGATCTGGGTATTGTTTCCCACCCTTTCTGATTTGTGATTCTCACATCACTCGGCTCTCGAGCTCGATTTTTTTCTCAAAACCCTTTTCCTCACTTTTCTCTCAACTTACACCTCTCTATTCTTCATTCTCTCATTTTTCATCCCTCCCCGAGGTGTTTAATGAATGAATAGGAAGTTACGGGTTCATGCCCAACACCGTTAGCTCACAGCTATTTCTTCTGGCGGGTATAGTGCTCTTCTGGCAAGTACGTTGACGACCGGGGGAGGGGAGACAGGACGCCTGGCTCAACTGTGCCCCTAGTTCATCATTTTAACCATTCTTTGTTTTTGCTTTCTACTAAAACAATTTTGATCAAAATGAGAGTCGGATTAACGTACTTGTTCGATTTTTGATTTGAAAACCATGCGAGTCAGGCTGTAAGCACTGAAAATTTTCCTTTTTGGGTCCAAGACAATGGTCTAGTTTTGGAAAATGAAATAGTTTTCGAGAAAATAATCAACCTCAGTAAAAAATTTCAAAACTATTTTTCAAACAGCTGACGCTCAACAAGCATAGAACTTACTCTTCGAGATGCGCAACCTCGGATCGGAGGCAATGGAAAATTGCCCCTGGTTTGAAGGGGGGTGGGAGGCAACGGAAAGTTGCCCCTAGTTTGAATGGCGGCTCACGGCGGCTCGTGGCAACGGAAAGTGGCCCCTTGTTTGGATGATGCCGCAGCAGTCCGCAAACAGTCTTCATTGGCGGTGGTCGAGCTCTTGGACACAGCGATGACGAAGACGGTCACAACAAATATATGGACACAGTCGCCTTGGAAGCGTTGGCGACTAGTCTTTGGGATGAAATCGAAACCATTGCATGGACTGAGACGCTATGAAAGCGTTGGGGGCTGGACTTCATGATGAAGTTGCCTACGTATCCCAAACATGGGAATCAAGCCTCACGTAGTTCCGGTTAAGGTACACTCGGGTATTTTAACCTTCACTTTTTAGGCTCTCACTTTTGCCAAGGTGCCCGATGCGGGTTTTCGACCTTGCGAGCTTCTCTTTCATTTTTTATTTCTTTTTCTCTTTCTTTTTTTTTCTCTTCTTTTTTTATCTTTTCTTTTTTTTCATTTCTTTTCTTTTCTTCTTTTTTTTTTTTATTTTTCTCTTGCTCTAACTTTTGCCTGGGCCGCCCTTCCGGGTTTTCGGCCCAGCGAGCCTCTCAAAGGGTAAAAGTGTAGCAAGTCCATGCCAAATGGTTCCTGAACTGGAAGCCCCTCTGTGTCTAGGAGAACGGTTGTTGCAATGATTTATAGGAGAATCCATCCCGGTTACTCCACGAGCTTCTTCCGGCGAGATCTACTCCTTCTGATTCGGCTTTGATGCTTCTTGATCGAAGGCTATTTCAAAACTGGCCACACGGGCCTTTCATGGCGTTTGTCCGTTGAACTTTCTGAACGTTCTGAACGGGTTCAAAGTCGGAAAACAAATGGGTTGAATCTTGAGGCTAAGAGCGATCCTAGGCTGCGCGACCTCAAGAGGGATTCCACACAAGTCTTCACAGGGCCGCACAAAACATTTGTTTTTGAAAGTTTTTAAGAAAGCGACAAATCGCTCGCGCCGAAGATAGTGTGGAACCAATCTGGACCAGGCCAGGATCCTTCTCAGTACTCACGCCGACAAGCATGGTTTCATTCATAAGAAGGCTTAGCACGCCTCTCCTTCTCTCAAAATGATCAAAATTTTGCAAAACCCGAGGAATTCCTTCCTCTTCGTTTTCATCACCGCAGTGTTCAAAAGGTTTGTTTTTTGGAAAAACTTAGGTTAATGCAATGAGTTTGGCGCGCAGGATAGCAGGCGAGATGTACTGTCAGCCCAATCAAATTCTCTGGCCCTTATGCTGAAAGCAAGCATGAAGTTGAGATAGCAACAACTGTTTCACTCGGATTTGTTGGTGCAACTGGCCCCTCGGCAGAAACAGATTCAAAACAAAAACAGATAATTACGAGACAAAACGGTGTTCGGGACAACAACCCCAGAATCACCTGGTATTATATACAAAGGGACTGACTCGACACAACAAGACAGACCCTTAAGCAAAAAGACTGACTCAAGACAAAGAGACAGACTCAAACAAAAGACTGACTCGATATCCAAGCCAGGATTTACAAAACTCGGTTTCACCGATGCTCAAAAATGCGTGCCAGACGCTACATCCAAAATATACCAAATGTTGCCCGTAGGCGGTTCACTTTACATACTCGCAGTATCTGAGCCCTCGAAATCCAACAACTGGGTGGTAACGGACTTGGCTGAGGTGGGTGGAAGGATAACCTTGTTGTCGATCAAATCCTGCACTTCATGACGAAGGCGGGAACAACCATCGGTACTGTGACCGGACTGTTGGTGGTACGCGCAGTACAAGGTAGCATCATGCGTGGCAGGGAGATTCTTCGGGAGTGGCCGAGGCTCCAAAGGTTTAAGATGCCCATTCTTCGCCATATTAGTAATGCCCTAGACAAAGGCATGTAGAGGTCGTGAAAGACCCTGCGCCCTCGGGGCAGGTACTTTGAAGTTTGAGGATTCTTGCCAGATGCGCTAGCGAAAGGGTCGGCTGGCACTGCCTTGGCTTTTTGAACCTTTCCCGGTGCAGGGTTGGGAACTACAGGAATTGTCTGGGCATGGCGGGGCCCATCCCGATTTTCTACTTTGCTTGAACTGCCTTTGATCGGAGTGGGGAAAGCATCATCCACAACTTTGATCACGATCGCAGATGTTTGTTGCTTGTTCATCCCTCTGATTTTCAGAGCCTCGACTGCCCACAGCAGTTGTTCAATAGGATCGGCATCTACCTTTGCCTTGTCCTTTCCTCTAGCCTCAGCCTGATCAAGGGTCTGGGTTGGTGCTGGCATGTAGCGGCTGTAGCTGGAAGCCACCTCTGGCTGGCTAAGCTCTATCACAATCCGCCCCAGTAGCGGGGGCTCCTGTGGTACGAAATTCCCGGCATACGGTGCCGCTGGCGGTGAAGCCGACATTCCGTAGGCCAGATCGGCCACGGACCTCTGGAGGTCACCTATCATTCCCATCAATTCAAAGGTGGTGGGCTCACGAGCCTGGTATAACTGGGGAGCCCAGACCGGGTGCACAACGGGCGACCTGGGTGGGTGTGACATACTGATGCTGGCCTCACTCTGCGGAGCGGTCCCCTGCTCCAATGCAGCCGTCATAACCACAACTTCTTCTGAATTTTGTGCTGCCATAAATCCTGCCTCGGCAATGGGAGACACTGGCTATTCTGTATCAACTCTGCGACTCTCTGAACTGAAAGGAGAAACAAACAGCATTTCAGCCCCAAACGGATCAAACACGGGTGTAGCCGAACAACTGTACCTTACTGCTGATCACTGTTCCCAGAAATCACTGTTCCCAAAAACTGAACCCGGTACCCGCAGATAACTGATTCTTATAACTGACACTGATACTGGTGTCCTCAGGTTTGATACTCAAACTTGCAAACTGACATGTACTTTTCCTGTAGAAACACATTCTAGAAGCACATAGCAAGTAAAGAGAGCTCAATCACCCCTATGTTGGGGCAGGGTTTCCCTGTCCTATTTTGTCAGGAGCTAGGGTTTCACTACGCACACAGCGGTTTTCAAACAACCTAACATCGGGTAAGCAACCTGTCCTATCTTGGAATGGTCACTATGGATCCGAATATGCACTAGGTTGAATGGTCAAAAGGGGTGCCCCGGTAAACCAGGGTTTGTGTTCACATGCTGTCAGAGCCCATAGCCGGTCAGCCTTATGGACATGCCTTGACAAGACAAGCCTCCGGCAAACCGTTCAGGAATGGCAGATGGCAAACACTGTGTTCCTAGGCGCACCAATGCACATGCAATGCAAAGAAACACATAAGCGAAATCAAAACAGGATATCATGAGTTCGAGTCAAGCTCTCTAAAAGTCCCCAGCAGAGTCGCCAGAAACTGTAGACGTCCCCGCGGAGGGGGACCTTCGCTGCTACAGTTCGGACTCGCGATTTTTGTTGTCGCGGTTCTTAATCTGAACCAAAGAGTCCAAATCTGGCAAATCGTTTTGAGAAACAGATTTTTGAAAAAGTAGTGCCAAACATGGACTGCTTTGCCAGATACAGAGTCGCCACCTAAATATTTTTTAAAATGGGGAAATTTAGGAAACCCTGACTCGGGGCCGAAGGCCACATGTCCGTCATCACCGGAGTTGTCTCGGCTCGGGAGCTTGGGTATGATCGGGGAAGGTCAGCTATGAGCACCCCCTTTCGCCCGGTCAAAAGACCGGCCTCTACTAACCGTGATATTCTGTTTTGAAAATGTTTATGTGTTCTTACTCCATTTATTAGCGTAGAATTACTATGTTATGCGCACAGCAAACAAGTATAGACTAGATTGCCTAACTTGGGAATAAACATTGCATATCCGTTTGCTTTGGAAATACTTTAGATTTTGCTACTCGTAAGTAGGCTAAAACACGGATTTCAATGAGTTTTTCCAACTCAAACAATCCAACCTCCACCCACAGGCATTCAAACAGTTTAATCTCACATAAGCATTTAGCCGCATGGCAAGCATACTGTCATGTTAACATTCACACGCATGCGAGATGCTAAAGCGAAAATACTTACATTGTACTCCGTGCCAAAACAGTAAACTAGTTAGCAAACATGCGTGTCCTAGTTCATGTTAAATTGCCTAATGCAACACATACATGATGCAATTAGATAGGCTCGGCTAACCTAAGCATGGCATATGAAATGCGATCAACTATCACATATTCAATTTGTGAATTGAAGTACAAATGCAGTTAGCGTGATGTACCGAGCCTAATGCATGCAGTACAAATGCATGAATGCACGCATGCATAGCATAAGGTATGCTAAATTAAACGTGCCCTAATCTACCATCATAAGCAGGTAAATAAAAGGGAAGAAAGACGTGAGGTTGGAAGACATACACACACTCACGCACACTTATTACATATTTACCCTCACTCGGAGGGACCAAATAAATATTACAAATTAATTAACTACGCAAGCTAATTAATATTACAAATTGCCTAATCAACTAAGCAAAATAACTTAAGCTAAGAAAACAGGAAATACGCCTCGGGAAACGCGCCGCCATGCATAGGCTGCCTCTGTTTTCCTTCCTTCACTCCTCTAGAGGCTGTCAAAACCTCAGAACTACATTCCTGGACATTGAGGAGTGCCACCGGCTGAGTGGAATTACCACCGGCAGTGTGGAATTACCACCGGCAGTGGTGTGTGGCCATCGGCACAAAATGAAGCTGCCGGCAGAGAAATTGTTGCCGGTCGGCACATTACACTGCCGGTCGGCAGAGTGTTCCTGCAGAATCTGCAAATGACAGCAACAGAGGGCAAGGCAAAGCATGGCAGCACAATTCAAGGCATATATGCACCAACCATGTCCCTTATCATGATAATGACTCAAAGGGGCATGTGCCTCGATTCTCAGACCACCAATCACGCATTTCCATGCATGATGGCCCAAAGAACCAAGTATGCAACTTTGATTTCAAATGCATGCAAACCAAATCAAATCAAACAAGGCCCAATTCCTATCACTAAGTCAAGGAACAAGGCATGCATGCAAAATGCAATGCAACCTAGGCATACAAGCTAAGGATGCAACATGGCATGGCGATACACTTATGCGAGCATGCAAGCAAACATGAGGCAATGCTAGCCAATAAAAAGGTGGTCTTAAACATGATTTGGGTAGCTCTAATAGGGCCCAAAACAGTGGCCAAAATGCTATAATGAGGGACCAAATACACATGCACACATACATATGTTGAAAGGCCAACACTTAGGCACAAATTGAACAACCCTCAAACACATTTGAAAGGGGGAATCATGGACTAATTAGCATGCAACATAAGCATTGAAATCATGCTAAAACATGGTGCCAAACCAAGCAATAAATCAAGCCAAGCATGCAACAAATGGCCCAAATGCTCAAAGCAAAACAATAGAGTATTGAACTACACTTAGCAAGACCAAACATGGCATGAACTCATTGACCAAAAACAGAGTTTTGGGACATTAATACAAGGCCTAAGGACCACTTAGATGGCATCCAAATGACTCAAGAACAAAGGCATGCATAAACACCAAAACATGGAGCATGAGATGACAACCTTACAAGGCATTAAAGGGACATCAAATGCAAGCTCTCAAGCATACAATAAGGTCTGAAATGGCATGGTGGATGGTCCCAAATCACCAAAACAATGCAAGGATGTCATGCTATACATTCATATGCTCAAGGCCAACAAGCCCAAATACAAAAGAGCTATACCAAGCATGCCAAAATCAACCCAAACACTTATGGACAGACCTAGAACATGTCAAGATAAGCACAAAATCTTCACAAAACCAAGCCTAAAACATGCTCTAACAAGGGCTAACAACCTAAGGCACATTGAGGCAATAATATGGCATTACATGGCAACTATGCTAAACATGCATGGGGTACCAAAACCAACATAAAATCATGTTATATTATGGATATATAAGCATGAAAAATAGCCTAAACATACTCAACACACACTCAAGCATAGGCTCTCTTTAGAGACCAAAATATGCCCTTTTCAAGGACAACAAGGAGAGGGGGTGGCCCTCTCCTTCTTGGGACTTCAAGGCATCACCTTCACCACTGAAATCCCTTAAGATTTTAGTGGTGAAGGGACCCCAACACCAAAATCCCGGAGCTAGCACAAAAGGGCACAAAATGAGGCCTTTTAAGGCCTAAGGGTGTTCAAACTTACCCAAACCACAAAACACTCTTAATAAACAATCAAGAGGACTAAAAAATAGAACTTTTTTGTGTTATACAATAAGCACGAAAACAGCTCTAAGATAGGTAGAAAATCAATGCAAAAATGGGGAAAAAGGAGACTAGGTTCTCACCCTTGATGACCCCTTCACAAATGGTGCTCCAATGGCCTCCTTTGGCTTGAATCCAACACCAAAACTTCAAAATCAGTCCCTTAGAACCTCAGTTCCAAGAGGAAGGTGAAACACTAGGTGTTTGTGTGCAATAGTAAGACACAAAACACCTAGTGCACAAAAGAGAGGGAAAGAGATATAGGATGTGTATCTAACTCAAACCCTAAAACCAGAGCTTAACAATGGCTGTCTAGGCTCTCAAAATATCTTAAGTCTCCCTTTTTCTAAGCCAAGAGACCAACCTCTCTCTATATGGCACTTCTTGTCTTATAAAGCTTACAAGACAAGCTTCATAAGAGGGAGATCCCTCCATACACGTGTATGGAGGGGAGCAAAAGCAAGATAGCTGTCTTAAAATATCTGCAAAAGCAGATGCACAGTAATCGGCCGGCCAAAAATGCCATCTTGGCCAAAATGAGTGCCGGCTGGCACTAAAAAGTGCTGACCGGCAACAAATAGTGCCGGCCGGCAATATTCATTGCCGGTGGCAGCAAAAACCAGCCGGTGGCCTCTAGCCACTGCCGGTGGTGGGTGGGGATGGTCTACAAGCCCTACCCTGCCTCTCAAAGGCAAAACACAAGTGTTTGGTGTGAAACCAGACACTAAACAGTCAAGTTCGGAGATCCTGAGGCAAGGCGCGCGAGTCGAGACCTCCGGGAACTCCAAACGAACACAAACATGGATGATCACCGAGTGTTCAAACGGTGACGTCCAAGTCTTGAGGATGGTCAAAAATGGGGTGTCTACAGTTGCCCCTCTTTGACAGAACTCGAAAGTCATAACAATGACGGGAGTGAATGTCAAAGCCCAGAGACGACCCATTTTTAACAAGGCCGAAGACTTAGACAAACATGCAAGACAATCAAGATATGCGCCCGAAGGCAGGGGCAAAATGCAAGACAATGCACGAAGCCGAGCATAACTTATGATCATGCAAAGAAAGCTGTAACGAAGCGCACATGCGACAGTTTTAAGCTAGCATACACCGAACTACACTACAATGCAGAAAGGATGTAAGAGAATTATGCAATTCTCAATCCGTCTCACTCGGGAGATACAATACCTGTGCGGCTCGTCTGGTTGCACCAGCCTCAAATGAACCGTACATACAATATCGTGCCTGAAAAAGAAAACAAACTTAACAGGTACAATATCGTTAGCAACATGCATAGTAGTATACTCGAAATGCGTGACAGCGCAAAGCAAGTGGGGAGCATAACAATGCTGTGGAAATACAAACATGTAAGTGGAGCATGCGGTCTACGCCGGTAACGAAATTGATCATAAGCATGCGGTCTACGCAGGTGATGAAAACAATAATGCGGTCTACGCAAGCAAAAACATGCGGTCTACGCAAATAATGAAATTGAACAATGATGCGGTCTACGCAATCAAAGCATGCGGTCTACGCAAGTAATGAAATTAAGATGCGGTCTACGCAATCAAAACATGCGGTCTACGCAGGTAATGAAATTAAGATGCGGTCTACGCAATCAAAACATGCGGTCTACGCAGGTAATGAAATTAAGATGCAGTCTACGCAATCAAAGCATGCGGTCTACGCAGGTAAGGAAATTAAAGAAAGATGCGGTCTACGCAATCAAAACATGCGGTCTACGCAGGTAATGAAATTAAAGAAAGATGCGGTCTACGCAATCAAAACATGCGGTCTACGCAGGTAATGAAATTAATATGCGGTCTACGTAATCAAAACATGCGGTCTACGCAGGTAATGAAATTAAGATGCGGTCTACGCAATCAAAACATGCGGTCTACGCAGGTAATGAAATTAAGATGCGGTCTACGCAGGTAAAGAAATTAAAGAAAGATGCGGTCTACGCAATCAAAACATGCGGTCTACGCAGGTAATGAAATTAATAAGGATGCGGTCTACGCAGGCAATACATGCAGTCTACGCAGGTAATGAAATTAATAAAGATGCGGTCTACGCAATCAAAACATGCGGTCTACGCAGGTAATGAAATTGAGCAATTATGCGGTCTACGCAGGCAATACATGCGGTCTACGCAGGTAAAGAAATTGAACAATTAATATGCGGTCTACGCAAGGAAAGAGATTGAACAATTATGCGGTCTACGCAAACAATACATGCGGTCTACGCAGGTAAAGAAATTGAGCAATTATGCGGTCTACGCAGGCAATACATACGGTCTACGCAGGTAAAGAAATTGAACAATTAATATGCGGTCTACGCATGGAAAGAGATTGAACAATTATGCGGTCTACGCAACCAATACATGCGGTCTACGCAGGTAAAGAAATTGAACAATAAATATGCGGTCTACGCAAGTAAAGAATTGAACAAACATGCGGTCTACGCAGGGAATGTAATTAACATGCGGTCTACGCAAGTAAAGAAATGATTACAAACATGCGGTCTACGCAGGGAATGTAATTAACATGCGGTCTACGCAAGTAAAGAAATGATTACAAATAAGCGGTCTACGCAGGGAGTGTAATGAACATGCGGTCTACGCAAGTAAAGGAATGATTACAAACATGCGGTCTACGCAGGTAATGTAATGAACATGCGGTCTATGCAAGTAAAGGAATGATTACAAGCATGCGGTCTATGCAGGTAATGTAATGAGATACGCAAAACCGCGCAACGGAATGCAATGCATAAAACAGTGTGATTGATTTGAAATGCACAAAACAGTGCGCCGATTTGAAATGCACAAAACAGTGCGATGGTTTGAAATGTACAAAACAGTGCGCGAGTTTGAAATGCACAAAACAGTGCGACGATTTGAAATGCACAAAACAGTGCGCCGGTTTGAAATGCACAAAACAGTGCGACGATTTGAAATACACAAAACAGTGCGACGATTTGAAATGCACAAAACAGTGCGACGATTTGAAATGCACAAAACAGTGCGTCGATTTGAAATGCAGAAAACAGTGCGTCGGTTTGAAATGCACAAAACAGTGCGACGATTTGAAATGCACAAAACAGTGCGTCGGTTTGAAATGCACAAAACAGTGCGCAGGTTTGAAATGCACAAAACAATGCGACGGTTTGAAATGCACAAAACAGTGCGACTGATATGCGATACACATGGGGCAACTTTTGGATCTTGTAAAAGTCAAAAGGACACGAAAAGGATACACCTTGTATGAATTGGAGTGCCACGCACGGAAGCCGCAGTCCGAGGTCAAAACGGAGGCCGGTTGACCATCGGAGGTACACTTTCTTGCACTTTCTTGAGCTATAAAGACCAAAAACTCCTCATATGGCCTAAACAAGGCTGTGGGAACATCACCGGCCGGGAGGGGAGGCCACCGGCTGTCCACCGGCTGAAAAATAACTCCATCGGCACAAAAAAGTGCCGTCCGGCACAAAACATTGCCGACCGGCAAACAGTTGCTGAGTCGGGACAGATTCGACTTTTCACTTTGGGTGTTTTAAAATAGGGTTTCAAAACCCTATTTTCTCATTCCTCTTCCACCGAAATCCTTCACACTCTCTCTCTAGAGCGTTTCCCTCTCCTCGTTTCTCCGTTTCTTCGCGTTCTACGCCCGTTTCGTCGTCGGATTCGCGATTTTCTTCGCGTTTCGGACATTTTCAACCGATCACATTTTTGTTTCGGTGCCTCGTTTGGCGTTCTCACCTTTTCGTGGTTTGTTCCCCTTGTTTTCCTCTTCAATTCCGTGCCTTTTCACATTCCGGCCTTTCCGGCCATTTCCGACCCTCTCAGGGGGTTGACTTTTCGGTTGACTCTTCGCATTCCGGCCCGGTTTTCCTTCCTCCGGCCATTTTCTCATCATTTTCGATATGGCGGACGATATTCCACGTGGCGGGACTTCCCCGGACCACAAGATGGATCCCGGGGTCGAGCTCCTACCACTGAGCGAGCGCCCGTTCGACCCGGCGACCTACCGACCGGCGATCCATGTTCTGCCCCCCAACGGCCTGCGTCAGTTCCGGAGCTTCAAGAGGCACGTGGCGCCTGAGCTACTACTGCGTGAGCCTACCTCCCACCTTTCATTCGGCACTTTTGAGGTAATTCTTTGTCTTCTGCTTTACTTTTCGCAATGTAGGATACAAAAACTGTCATAGCTAGTTGTATTCTTTAACTGCTTGAATTTGACATGCTGTAGACTGTAGTTGACTGTAAACATACATACAACTGATATCTGTTTGAGACTGGCACATGCACACACACTGCACTAGCCCTGAATCACTCAAACACACCGCACTCACTGTATTTCGACCGCATACACACTGGCACCCAGTATTTGTCTGAATCTGTTAAATTTGCACACATGCTATATCTGTTCTGAAACACCCAAACACGCTGACACATCACACGTATTTCACTGTAAGCACACCGGCACCCGGTATTTGCCTGAATTTGTCAAACTTGCACACATGCTTTATCTGCTTTTCCAAAACTGCATTTTGAATGTTGTCTTGCAATTGTTATTTTCGGTTTACAGGAGGGTTCCCATACCATCCGCGGGTATGGGAATACTGGCGCTCGGGAGTGGTACGGTGAGCTCCCTGATGCAGTCCGGCACATCGTGGATCGAGCGGGTTTCGGTTCCTTCTGCCGAGGACTCTCCAGGCTCTCCACATGCAGACCTCTCCTCGCCGCTCTGGCGGAGAGGTGGTGGGACACCACGGATTCTTTTCATTTTTCCACTGCAGGGGACAAGACGATGACCCCTTATGATTTCTCGATGCTCACTGGCATCGGGGTGGGGGGTGATCCGATCCCTTTCGACATTGACATGGATGAGTGGACCGCCGCTCAGGTCCATCTACTGGGGGAGGCGCCACCTCTTGCTCGTCCAGGCTTCATTCGATACTCCTGGTTCGAGGTACAGTTTCGGGTCCAGCCTGTGTTGAAGGAGGAGGCGCAGATGACCCAGGAGGACGTGGAGAGGTATGCTCGCGGCTTCCTCATGTTCCTGTTCGGGACTACCATCTTCGCCGATCGGGCGAACACCGTGCCTCTCTGTCTTCTCAGCGCACTGGTGGACGTCCGGGACATCCTGCATTATGACTGGGGTGGCGCCGCTCTGTCCACTCTCTACGGGTACATGAGCTCGGCTTCACGCGGCAGCGGCCAGCTACTTGGAGGTTACTGGCGGGCTTGAGAGGTACACTTCTTCTCCACTTTTACATTTCTGCTCTATATTTTCTGTACTTTGTACACTGCACACACTGTAGTCTGCTTTACACTTGCTGTATACTGTACACACGACACACACATACATTCTGCTTTACACTGACTGCACACGGCTCACACTGTACACTGTACACTGTACACTGCACAACACACGGCTCTGCCATTTCTGCTTTATTCTGCATATTCTGCTTTTTCTGATAAATGCACTGGTATTTACCTTGCAGCTGTGGGTTTACGCCTACTTCCCTAGGCTCGCTCCTGTGCCAGTTGCGGAGACTCCTCTGGTCGTCCCGTTTTCGAGTCGCTTCGACGGGAGATGCACCCGGCGACCACGGGAGACATTCGGCTTCTTCCGCCGATACTTCGATACCATTGCCCCTGCCGAGGTATGTTTTACTTACAGTTCATTTAAGCTTTGCTTTTCCACTGTATATTTCCAAAACAGTAGATAACAAACTGTCTGTCACTTTCAGATCACATGGCGGCCGTGGGTTCCCTTGCCGGCGGCGATGCGGGATCGGTTCGCTGGTGCGGAGGAGACCTCGCGTTTTCGGATCTTGCTTGAGGGCCCAGTCTGTCGGGCTTGGTACCTGGGGGAGCGTTTCCTACGCCAGACCCTGGGGTTACCTGAGCAGATAGTCCCGATTCACCCCCCTGCAGATATGAGGGAGACCGAGAGGCTCACCAGCGAGCAGATGGATGACTACACCATTGGCTGGGAGGAGGCCGGCTTCAGAGGCACCGGAGACTATCGGGAGTACGTGCAGACGTACCTGATGCGACCTCTGAGCGGCCGTCGAGCGGAGGAGGCCAGGCCTGTGGCATCGGCGGCTGGGGCCGGAGCGGGAGTTGGAGTAGGGGCTGCGAGGAGGGCCCGAGTCCGTGGCAGGGGCGGAGTGCAGGGAGGACGGGGAACTGGCTGGCCTGCCCTGCCCGCTGTACTGACTTTCCAGGGGTAGGGTGGGTCGACCTATCAGATCCCCTTCGCCCCTCCACCGGCTGGTCACAAGTTCATCGATGTCCCCGATTTACCTCCGGTATGTATTACTGCATTTTGTACAGTCATTTCATTTTCAGTCCATTATATATTCCACAGAATATTGATGCATCTGATACTTTTGCAGGCTTCTTCTGGGTATACCCGTCAGTCGTTGGCGATGAATGCCTCGATGATGGGGATGCTTCAGCGGACATTTGACCTCCTAGCCCTCTACAGCATACCGGTATGTTCTTCTAACACTGGCCTCAAACCATTCATACACTGCTTTACATAATCTGATGCACGGCACAACACCCGATACACTGATCTCACAGCATCTGATACACTGCATACACTGCATTCTGCACTATGCTCTACATTGATAAACTGTTCACGGCATTCTCATACTGTACTCATACATTGCATTCTGCACTGATAGACTGCTCACGGCGTTCTCATACTGTACTCATACACTGCATTCTGCACTGATAAACTGCTCACGACATTCCTACACTGTACTCTGCATTGCATTCTGCACTGATAAACTGTCTACAGTATACTGATACATTTCCCTTTTGTGTACTTTTTCAGCCTCCTTTCCAGATTCCCATGGCAGGAGGTGCTCCAGCTGGACCTTCCGTCCCGGCTCGAGGGAGAGATGAGGAGGGCCGGGTATTCCCCCGCTCCAAGGCGGGGCGCACTCATGTCGGGAGTAGCTCGCGAGCTCCAGTCCCGGACGATGATGATGATGACGAGGAGTCAGAGGCGGAGGCAGAGGCGGAGTCAGAGTCATCAAAGGAGGAGACCGGAGGAGGCACTAGCTCGGGCTCTGACGACGATGCTGATGATGCTCCTGGACCCTCGTCCAGGAAGAGGACTAGGACGGACTGACGGCCCCCCGGAGTGCTCGACATGGATGCAGATTTTTGCTATCTTTTCTTCTTTGCACTTTTCCTTTTGTTGGTAGTTAGATTACCTTGTACTGCCGCAGGCAGATTTTTGTTTCCAAAACTTGTACATTTGAAAAGATAATGAAATGAAACGGACTTTTTATCTGAAAAAGTGTTTATATTTACACATCTCATGCATTGCATCGCATCTCATCATGTTACACCTCAATGTAAATGAAATTGATTGGTTGTCTGAAAATTGAACACTCGCACTGTAATAATCAGATAACTTAACAGCCAACAGCAAAATAACCCTAAGCAATCCACTACCTGATTTTGGACACATAGCCCTTACTCTGTTGGGGGATTAATCTGCATACAGCCCGTAACACAGCATTCGTTTCATTCTGCACACGGCAAACCTCGAACAAACAGCCCAATCTGACAAGACGGAGCTCAAAGATGGAACCGGTTGGAGCCGAAACACGTTCAAATGTAAAGAATGGCACAGCATTCCGAGTGTAAATGATTTTTGAAATCGAATGAGGGTTTTTCAAACCGGGATATCGAGCCTACGACTGAACACAGCGGGGAGGACTCAAATATAGGTACACGGCCTAACACAACGAGACACGCTCGAAAAAGACCTAAAACAAAGTTTGAGATATACAAAACAAAAGACACAACATACAGACGCGTTAGCGAAGATGGGGGACCTCAGACCACGAGGAGCCAGTTCGATCTGGGTATTGTTTCCCACCCTTTCTGATTTGTGATTCTCACATCACTCGGCTCTCGAGCTCGATTTTTTTCTCAAAACCCTTTTCCTCACTTTTCTCTCAACTTACACCTCTCTATTCTTCATTCTCTCATTTTTCATCCCTCCCCGAGGTGTTTAATGAATGAATAGGAAGTTACGGGTTCATGCCCAACACCGTTAGCTCACAGCTATTTCTTCTGGCGGGTATAGTGCTCTTCTGGCAAGTACGTTGACGACCGGGGGAGGGGAGACAGGACGCCTGGCTCAACTGTGCCCCTAGTTCATCATTTTAACCATTCTTTGTTTTTGCTTTCTACTAAAACAATTTTGATCAAAATGAGAGTCGGATTAACGTACTTGTTCGATTTTTGATTTGAAAACCATGCGAGTCAGGCTGTAAGCACTGAAAATTTTCCTTTTTGGGTCCAAGACAATGGTCTAGTTTTGGAAAATGAAATAGTTTTCGAGAAAATAATCAACCTCAGTAAAAAATTTCAAAACTATTTTTCAAACAGCTGACGCTCAACAAGCATAGAACTTACTCTTCGAGATGCGCAACCTCGGATCGGAGGCAATGGAAAATTGCCCCTGGTTTGAAGGGGGGTGGGAGGCAACGGAAAGTTGCCCCTAGTTTGAATGGCGGCTCACGGCGGCTCGTGGCAACGGAAAGTGGCCCCTTGTTTGGATGATGCCGCAGCAGTCCGCAAACAGTCTTCATTGGCGGTGGTCGAGCTCTTGGACACAGCGATGACGAAGACGGTCACAACAAATATATGGACACAGTCGCCTTGGAAGCGTTGGCGACTAGTCTTTGGGATGAAATCGAAACCATTGCATGGACTGAGACGCTATGAAAGCGTTGGGGGCTGGACTTCATGATGAAGTTGCCTACGTATCCCAAACATGGGAATCAAGCCTCACGTAGTTCCGGTTAAGGTACACTCGGGTATTTTAACCTTCACTTTTTAGGCTCTCACTTTTGCCAAGGTGCCCGATGCGGGTTTTCGACCTTGCGAGCTTCTCTTTCATTTTTTATTTCTTTTTCTCTTTCTTTTTTTTTCTCTTCTTTTTTTATCTTTTCTTTTTTTTCATTTCTTTTCTTTTCTTCTTTTTTTTTTTTATTTTTCTCTTGCTCTAACTTTTGCCTGGGCCGCCCTTCCGGGTTTTCGGCCCAGCGAGCCTCTCAAAGGGTAAAAGTGTAGCAAGTCCATGCCAAATGGTTCCTGAACTGGAAGCCCCTCTGTGTCTAGGAGAACGGTTGTTGCAATGATTTATAGGAGAATCCATCCCGGTTACTCCACGAGCTTCTTCCGGCGAGATCTACTCCTTCTGATTCGGCTTTGATGCTTCTTGATCGAAGGCTATTTCAAAACTGGCCACACGGGCCTTTCATGGCGTTTGTCCGTTGAACTTTCTGAACGTTCTGAACGGGTTCAAAGTCGGAAAACAAATGGGTTGAATCTTGAGGCTAAGAGCGATCCTAGGCTGCGCGACCTCAAGAGGGATTCCACACAAGTCTTCACAGGGCCGCACAAAACATTTGTTTTTGAAAGTTTTTAAGAAAGCGACAAATCGCTCGCGCCGAAGATAGTGTGGAACCAATCTGGACCAGGCCAGGATCCTTCTCAGTACTCACGCCGACAAGCATGGTTTCATTCATAAGAAGGCTTAGCACGCCTCTCCTTCTCTCAAAATGATCAAAATTTTGCAAAACCCGAGGAATTCCTTCCTCTTCGTTTTCATCACCGCAGTGTTCAAAAGGTTTGTTTTTTGGAAAAACTTAGGTTAATGCAATGAGTTTGGCGCGCAGGATAGCAGGCGAGATGTACTGTCAGCCCAATCAAATTCTCTGGCCCTTATGCTGAAAGCAAGCATGAAGTTGAGATAGCAACAACTGTTTCACTCGGATTTGTTGGTGCAACTGGCCCCTCGGCAGAAACAGATTCAAAACAAAAACAGATAATTACGAGACAAAACGGTGTTCGGGACAACAACCCCAGAATCACCTGGTATTATATACAAAGGGACTGACTCGACACAACAAGACAGACCCTTAAGCAAAAAGACTGACTCAAGACAAAGAGACAGACTCAAACAAAAGACTGACTCGATATCCAAGCCAGGATTTACAAAACTCGGTTTCACCGATGCTCAAAAATGCGTGCCAGACGCTACATCCAAAATATACCAAATGTTGCCCGTAGGCGGTTCACTTTACATACTCGCAGTATCTGAGCCCTCGAAATCCAACAACTGGGTGGTAACGGACTTGGCTGAGGTGGGTGGAAGGATAACCTTGTTGTCGATCAAATCCTGCACTTCATGACGAAGGCGGGAACAACCATCGGTACTGTGACCGGACTGTTGGTGGTACGCGCAGTACAAGGTAGCATCATGCGTGGCAGGGAGATTCTTCGGGAGTGGCCGAGGCTCCAAAGGTTTAAGATGCCCATTCTTCGCCATATTAGTAATGCCCTAGACAAAGGCATGTAGAGGTCGTGAAAGACCCTGCGCCCTCGGGGCAGGTACTTTGAAGTTTGAGGATTCTTGCCAGATGCGCTAGCGAAAGGGTCGGCTGGCACTGCCTTGGCTTTTTGAACCTTTCCCGGTGCAGGGTTGGGAACTACAGGAATTGTCTGGGCATGGCGGGGCCCATCCCGATTTTCTACTTTGCTTGAACTGCCTTTGATCGGAGTGGGGAAAGCATCATCCACAACTTTGATCACGATCGCAGATGTTTGTTGCTTGTTCATCCCTCTGATTTTCAGAGCCTCGACTGCCCACAGCAGTTGTTCAATAGGATCGGCATCTACCTTTGCCTTGTCCTTTCCTCTAGCCTCAGCCTGATCAAGGGTCTGGGTTGGTGCTGGCATGTAGCGGCTGTAGCTGGAAGCCACCTCTGGCTGGCTAAGCTCTATCACAATCCGCCCCAGTAGCGGGGGCTCCTGTGGTACGAAATTCCCGGCATACGGTGCCGCTGGCGGTGAAGCCGACATTCCGTAGGCCAGATCGGCCACGGACCTCTGGAGGTCACCTATCATTCCCATCAATTCAAAGGTGGTGGGCTCACGAGCCTGGTATAACTGGGGAGCCCAGACCGGGTGCACAACGGGCGACCTGGGTGGGTGTGACATACTGATGCTGGCCTCACTCTGCGGAGCGGTCCCCTGCTCCAATGCAGCCGTCATAACCACAACTTCTTCTGAATTTTGTGCTGCCATAAATCCTGCCTCGGCAATGGGAGACACTGGCTATTCTGTATCAACTCTGCGACTCTCTGAACTGAAAGGAGAAACAAACAGCATTTCAGCCCCAAACGGATCAAACACGGGTGTAGCCGAACAACTGTACCTTACTGCTGATCACTGTTCCCAGAAATCACTGTTCCCAAAAACTGAACCCGGTACCCGCAGATAACTGATTCTTATAACTGACACTGATACTGGTGTCCTCAGGTTTGATACTCAAACTTGCAAACTGACATGTACTTTTCCTGTAGAAACACATTCTAGAAGCACATAGCAAGTAAAGAGAGCTCAATCACCCCTATGTTGGGGCAGGGTTTCCCTGTCCTATTTTGTCAGGAGCTAGGGTTTCACTACGCACACAGCGGTTTTCAAACAACCTAACATCGGGTAAGCAACCTGTCCTATCTTGGAATGGTCACTATGGATCCGAATATGCACTAGGTTGAATGGTCAAAAGGGGTGCCCCGGTAAACCAGGGTTTGTGTTCACATGCTGTCAGAGCCCATAGCCGGTCAGCCTTATGGACATGCCTTGACAAGACAAGCCTCCGGCAAACCGTTCAGGAATGGCAGATGGCAAACACTGTGTTCCTAGGCGCACCAATGCACATGCAATGCAAAGAAACACATAAGCGAAATCAAAACAGGATATCATGAGTTCGAGTCAAGCTCTCTAAAAGTCCCCAGCAGAGTCGCCAGAAACTGTAGACGTCCCCGCGGAGGGGGACCTTCGCTGCTACAGTTCGGACTCGCGATTTTTGTTGTCGCGGTTCTTAATCTGAACCAAAGAGTCCAAATCTGGCAAATCGTTTTGAGAAACAGATTTTTGAAAAAGTAGTGCCAAACATGGACTGCTTTGCCAGATACAGAGTCGCCACCTAAATATTTTTTAAAATGGGGAAATTTAGGAAACCCTGACTCGGGGCCGAAGGCCACATGTCCGTCATCACCGGAGTTGTCTCGGCTCGGGAGCTTGGGTACGATCGGGGAAGGTCAGCTATGAGCACCCCCTTTCGCCCGGTCAAAAGACCGGCCTCTACTAACCGTGATATTCTGTTTTGAAAATGTTTATGTGTTCTTACTCCATTTATTAGCGTAGAATTACTATGTTATGCGCACAGCAAACAAGTATAGACTAGATTGCCTAACTTGGGAATAAACATTGCATATCCGTTTGCTTTGGAAATACTTTAGATTTTGCTACTCGTAAGTAGGCTAAAACACGGATTTCAATGAGTTTTTCCAACTCAAACAATCCAACCTCCACCCACAGGCATTCAAACAGTTTAATCTCACATAAGCATTTAGCCGCATGGCAAGCATACTGTCATGTTAACATTCACACGCATGCGAGATGCTAAAGCGAAAATACTTACATTGTACTCCGTGCCAAAACAGTAAACTAGTTAGCAAACATGCGTGTCCTAGTTCATGTTAAATTGCCTAATGCAACACATACATGATGCAATTAGATAGGCTCGGCTAACCTAAGCATGGCATATGAAATGCGATCAACTATCACATATTCAATTTGTGAATTGAAGTACAAATGCAGTTAGCGTGATGTACCGAGCCTAATGCATGCAGTACAAATGCATGAATGCACGCATGCATAGCATAAGGTATGCTAAATTAAACGTGCCCTAATCTACCATCATAAGCAGGTAAATAAAAGGGAAGAAAGACGTGAGGTTGGAAGACATACACACACTCACGCACACTTATTACATATTTACCCTCACTCGGAGGGACCAAATAAATATTACAAATTAATTAACTACGCAAGCTAATTAATATTACAAATTGCCTAATCAACTAAGCAAAATAACTTAAGCTAAGAAAACAGGAAATACGCCTCGGGAAACGCGCCGCCATGCATAGGCTGCCTCTGTTTTCCTTCCTTCACTCCTCTAGAGGCTGTCAAAACCTCAGAACTACATTCCTGGACATTGAGGAGTGCCACCGGCTGAGTGGAATTACCACCGGCAGTGTGGAATTACCACCGGCAGTGGTGTGTGGCCATCGGCACAAAATGAAGCTGCCGGCAGAGAAATTGTTGCCGGTCGGCACATTACACTGCCGGTCGGCAGAGTGTTCCTGCAGAATCTGCAAATGACAGCAACAGAGGGCAAGGCAAAGCATGGCAGCACAATTCAAGGCATATATGCACCAACCATGTCCCTTATCATGATAATGACTCAAAGGGGCATGTGCCTCGATTCTCAGACCACCAATCACGCATTTCCATGCATGATGGCCCAAAGAACCAAGTATGCAACTTTGATTTCAAATGCATGCAAACCAAATCAAATCAAACAAGGCCCAATTCCTATCACTAAGTCAAGGAACAAGGCATGCATGCAAAATGCAATGCAACCTAGGCATACAAGCTAAGGATGCAACATGGCATGGCGATACACTTATGCGAGCATGCAAGCAAACATGAGGCAATGCTAGCCAATAAAAAGGTGGTCTTAAACATGATTTGGGTAGCTCTAATAGGGCCCAAAACAGTGGCCAAAATGCTATAATGAGGGACCAAATACACATGCACACATACATATGTTGAAAGGCCAACACTTAGGCACAAATTGAACAACCCTCAAACACATTTGAAAGGGGGAATCATGGACTAATTAGCATGCAACATAAGCATTGAAATCATGCTAAAACATGGTGCCAAACCAAGCAATAAATCAAGCCAAGCATGCAACAAATGGCCCAAATGCTCAAAGCAAAACAATAGAGTATTGAACTACACTTAGCAAGACCAAACATGGCATGAACTCATTGACCAAAAACAGAGTTTTGGGACATTAATACAAGGCCTAAGGACCACTTAGATGGCATCCAAATGACTCAAGAACAAAGGCATGCATAAACACCAAAACATGGAGCATGAGATGACAACCTTACAAGGCATTAAAGGGACATCAAATGCAAGCTCTCAAGCATACAATAAGGTCTGAAATGGCATGGTGGATGGTCCCAAATCACCAAAACAATGCAAGGATGTCATGCTATACATTCATATGCTCAAGGCCAACAAGCCCAAATACAAAAGAGCTATACCAAGCATGCCAAAATCAACCCAAACACTTATGGACAGACCTAGAACATGTCAAGATAAGCACAAAATCTTCACAAAACCAAGCCTAAAACATGCTCTAACAAGGGCTAACAACCTAAGGCACATTGAGGCAATAATATGACATTACATGGCAACTATGCTAAACATGCATGGGGTACCAAAACCAACATAAAATCATGTTATATTATGGATATATAAGCATGAAAAATAGCCTAAACATACTCAACACACACTCAAGCATAGGCTCTCTTTAGAGACCAAAATATGCCCTTTTCAAGGACAACAAGGAGAGGGGGTGGCCCTCTCCTTCTTGGGACTTCAAGGCATCACCTTCACCACTGAAATCCCTTAAGATTTTAGTGGTGAAGGGACCCCAACACCAAAATCCCGGAGCTAGCACAAAAGGGCACAAAATGAGGCCTTTTAAGGCCTAAGGGTGTTCAAACTTACCCAAACCACAAAACACTCTTAATAAACAATCAAGAGGACTAAAAAATAGAACTTTTTTGTGTTATACAATAAGCACGAAAACAGCTCTAAGATAGGTAGAAAATCAATGCAAAAATGGGGAAAAAGGAGACTAGGTTCTCACCCTTGATGACCCCTTCACAAATGGTGCTCCAATGGCCTCCTTTGGCTTGAATCCAACACCAAAACTTCAAAATCAGTCCCTTAGAACCTCAGTTCCAAGAGGAAGGTGAAACACTAGGTGTTTGTGTGCAATAGTAAGACACAAAACACCTAGTGCACAAAAGAGAGGGAAAGAGATATAGGATGTGTATCTAACTCAAACCCTAAAACCAGAGCTTAACAATGGCTGTCTAGGCTCTCAAAATATCTTAAGTCTCCCTTTTTCTAAGCCAAGAGACCAACCTCTCTCTATATGGCACTTCTTGTCTTATAAAGCTTACAAGACAAGCTTCATAAGAGGGAGATCCCTCCATACACGTGTATGGAGGGGAGCAAAAGCAAGATAGCTGTCTTAAAATATCTGCAAAAGCAGATGCACAGTAATCGGCCGGCCAAAAATGCCATCTTGGCCAAAATGAGTGCCGGCTGGCACTAAAAAGTGCTGACCGGCAACAAATAGTGCCGGCCGGCAATATTCATTGCCGGTGGCAGCAAAAACCAGCCGGTGGCCTCTAGCCACTGCCGGTGGTGGGTGGGGATGGTCTACAAGCCCTACCCTGCCTCTCAAAGGCAAAACACAAGTGTTTGGTGTGAAACCAGACACTAAACAGTCAAGTTCGGAGATCCTGAGGCAAGGCGCGCGAGTCGAGACCTCCGGGAACTCCAAACGAACACAAACATGGATGATCACCGAGTGTTCAAACGGTGACGTCCAAGTCTTGAGGATGGTCAAAAATGGGGTGTCTACAGTTGCCCCTCTTTGACAGAACTCGAAAGTCATAACAATGACGGGAGTGAATGTCAAAGCCCAGAGACGACCCATTTTTAACAAGGCCGAAGACTTAGACAAACATGCAAGACAATCAAGATATGCGCCCGAAGGCAGGGGCAAAATGCAAGACAATGCACGAAGCCGAGCATAACTTATGATCATGCAAAGAAAGCTGTAACGAAGCGCACATGCGACAGTTTTAAGCTAGCATACACCGAACTACACTACAATGCAGAAAGGATGTAAGAGAATTATGCAATTCTCAATCCGTCTCACTCGGGAGATACAATACCTGTGCGGCTCGTCTGGTTGCACCAGCCTCAAATGAACCGTACATACAATATCGTGCCTGAAAAAGAAAACAAACTTAACAGGTACAATATCGTTAGCAACATGCATAGTAGTATACTCGAAATGCGTGACAGCGCAAAGCAAGTGGGGAGCATAACAATGCTGTGGAAATACAAACATGTAAGTGGAGCATGCGGTCTACGCCGGTAACGAAATTGATCATAAGCATGCGGTCTACGCAGGTGATGAAAACAATAATGCGGTCTACGCAAGCAAAAACATGCGGTCTACGCAAATAATGAAATTGAACAATGATGCGGTCTACGCAATCAAAGCATGCGGTCTACGCAAGTAATGAAATTAAGATGCGGTCTACGCAATCAAAACATGCGGTCTACGCAGGTAATGAAATTAAGATGCGGTCTACGCAATCAAAACATGCGGTCTACGCAGGTAATGAAATTAAGATGCAGTCTACGCAATCAAAGCATGCGGTCTACGCAGGTAAGGAAATTAAAGAAAGATGCGGTCTACGCAATCAAAACATGCGGTCTACGCAGGTAATGAAATTAAAGAAAGATGCGGTCTACGCAATCAAAACATGCGGTCTACGCAGGTAATGAAATTAATATGCGGTCTACGTAATCAAAACATGCGGTCTACGCAGGTAATGAAATTAAGATGCGGTCTACGCAATCAAAACATGCGGTCTACGCAGGTAATGAAATTAAGATGCGGTCTACGCAGGTAAAGAAATTAAAGAAAGATGCGGTCTACGCAATCAAAACATGCGGTCTACGCAGGTAATGAAATTAATAAGGATGCGGTCTACGCAGGCAATACATGCAGTCTACGCAGGTAATGAAATTAATAAAGATGCGGTCTACGCAATCAAAACATGCGGTCTACGCAGGTAATGAAATTGAGCAATTATGCGGTCTACGCAGGCAATACATGCGGTCTACGCAGGTAAAGAAATTGAACAATTAATATGCGGTCTACGCAAGGAAAGAGATTGAACAATTATGCGGTCTACGCAAACAATACATGCGGTCTACGCAGGTAAAGAAATTGAGCAATTATGCGGTCTACGCAGGCAATACATACGGTCTACGCAGGTAAAGAAATTGAACAATTAATATGCGGTCTACGCATGGAAAGAGATTGAACAATTATGCGGTCTACGCAACCAATACATGCGGTCTACGCAGGTAAAGAAATTGAACAATAAATATGCGGTCTACGTAAGTAAAGAATTGAACAAACATGCGGTCTACGCAGGGAATGTAATTAACATGCGGTCTACGCAAGTAAAGAAATGATTACAAACATGCGGTCTACGCAGGGAATGTAATTAACATGCGGTCTACGCAAGTAAAGAAATGATTACAAATAAGCGGTCTACGCAGGGAGTGTAATGAACATGCGGTCTACGCAAGTAAAGGAATGATTACAAACATGCGGTCTACGCAGGTAATGTAATGAACATGCGGTCTATGCAAGTAAAGGAATGATTACAAGCATGCGGTCTATGCAGGTAATGTAATGAGATACCCAAAACCGCGCAACGGAATGCAATGCATAAAACAGTGTGATTGATTTGAAATGCACAAAACAGTGCGCCGATTTGAAATGCACAAAACAGTGCGATGGTTTGAAATGTACAAAACAGTGCGCGAGTTTGAAATGCACAAAACAGTGCGACGATTTGAAATGCACAAAACAGTGCGCCGGTTTGAAATGCACAAAACAGTGCGACGATTTGAAATACACAAAACAGTGCGACGATTTGAAATGCACAAAACAATGCGACGATTTGAAATGCACAAAACAGTGCGTCGATTTGAAATGCACAAAACAGTGCGTCGGTTTGAAATGCACAAAACAGTGCGACGATTTGAAATGCACAAAACAGTGCGTCGGTTTGAAATGCACAAAACAGTGCGCAGGTTTGAAATGCACAAAACAATGCGACGGTTTGAAATGCACAAAACAGTGCGACTGATATGCGATACACATGGGGCAACTTTTGGATCTTGTAAAAGTCAAAAGGATACGAAAAGGATACACCTTGTATGAATTGGAGTGCCACGCACGGAAGCCGCAGTCCGAGGTCAAAACGGAGGCCGGTTGACCATCGGAGGTACACTTTCTTGCACTTTCTTGAGCTATGAAGACCAAAAACTCCTCATATGGCCTAAACAAGGCTGTGGGAACATCACCGGTCGGGAGGGGAGGCCACCGGCTGTCCACCGGCTGAAAAATAACTCCATCGGCACAAAAAAGTGCCGGCCGGCACAAAACATTGCCGACCGGCAAACAGTTGCTAAGTCGGGACAGATTCGACTTTTCACTTTGGGTGTTTTAAAATAGGGTTTCAAAACCCTATTTTCTCATTCCTCTTCCACCGAAATCCTTCACACTCTCTCTCTAGAGCGTTTCCCTCTCCTCGTTTCTCCGTTTCTTCGCGTTCTACGCCCGTTTCGTCGTCGGATTCGCGATTTTCTTCGCGTTTCGGACATTTTCAACCGATCACATTTTTGTTTCGGTGCCTCGTTTGGCGTTCTCACCTTTTCGTGGTTTGTTCCCCTTGTTTTCCTCTTCAATTTCGTGCCTTTTCACATTCCGGCCTTTCCGGCCATTTCCGACCCTCTCAGGGAGTTGACTTTTCGGTTGACTCTTCGCATTCCGGCCCGGTTTTCCTTCCTCCGGCCATTTTCTCATCATTTTCGATATGGCGGATGATATTCCACGTGGCGGGACTTCTCCGAACCACGAGATGGATCCCGGGGTCGAGCTCCTACCACTGAGCGAGCGCCCGTTCGACCCGGCGACCTACCGACCGGCGATCCATGTTCTGCCCCCCAACGGCCTGCGTCAGTTCCGGAGCTTCAAGAGGCACGTGGTGCCTGAGCTACTACTGCGTGAGCCTACCTCCCACCTTTCATTCGGCACTTCTGAGGTAATTCTTTGTCTTCTGCTTTACTTTTCGCAATGTAGGATACAAAAACTGTCATAGCTAGTTGTATTCTTTAACTGCTTGAATTTGACATGCTGTAGACTGTAGTTGACTGTAAACATACATACAACTGATATCTGTTTGAGACTGGCACATGCACACACACTGCACTAGCCCTGAATCACTCAAACACACCGCACTCACTGTATTTCGACCGCATACACACTGGCACCCAGTATTTGTCTGAATCTGTTAAATTTGCACACATGCTATATCTGTTCTGAAACACCCAAACACGCTGACACATCACACGTATTTCACTGTAAGCACACCGGCACCCGGTATTTGCCTGAATTTGTCAAACTTGCACACATGCTTTATCTGCTTTTCCAAAACTGCATTTTGAATGTTGTCTTGCAATTGTTATTTTCGGTTTACAGGAGGGTTCCCATACCATCCGCGGGTATGGGAATACTGGCGCTCGGGAGTGGTACGGTGAGCTCCCTGATGCAGTCCGGCGCATCGTGGAACGAGCGGGTTTCGGCTCCTTCTGCCGAGGACTCTCCAGGCTCTCCACATGCAGACCTCTCCTCACCGCTCTGGCGGAGAGGTGGTGGGACACCACGGATTCTTTTCATTTTTCCACTGCAGGGGACAAGACGATGACCCCTTATGATTTCTCGATGCTCACTGGCATCGGGGTGGGGGGTGATCCGATCCCTTTCGACATTGACATGGATGAGTGGACCGCCGCTCAGGTCCATCTACTGGGGGAGGCGCCACCTCTTGCTCGTCCAGGCTTCATTCGATACTCCTGGTTCGAGGTACAGTTTCGGGTCCAGCCTGTGTTGAAGGAGGAGGCGCAGATGACCCAGGAGGACGTGGAGAGGTATGCTCGCGGCTTCCTCATGTTCCTGTTCGGGACTACCATCTTCGCCGATCAGGCGAACACCGTGCCTCTCTGTCTTCTCAGCGCACTGGTGGACGTCCGGGACATCCTGCATTATGACTGGGGTGGCGCCGCTCTGTTCACTCTCTACGGGTACATGAGCTCGGCTTCGCGCGGCAGCGGCCAGCTACTTGGAGGTTACTAGCGGGCTTGGGAGGTACACTTCTTCTCCACTTTTACATTTCTGCTCTATATTTTCTGTACTTTGTACACTGCACACACTGTAGTCTGCTTTACACTTGCTGTATACTGTACACACGACACACACATACATTCTGCTTTACACTGACTGCACACGGCTCACACTGTACACTGTACACTGTACACTGCACAACACACGGCTCTGCCATTTCTGCTTTATTCTGCATATTCTGCTTTTTCCGATAAATGCACTGGTATTTACCTTGCAGCTGTGGGTTTACGCCTACTTCCCTAGGCTCGCTCCTGTGCCAGTTGCGGAGACTCCTCTGGTCGTCCCGTTTTCGAGTCGCTTTGACGGGAGATGCACCCGGCGACCACGGGAGACATTCGGCTTCTTCCGCCGATACTTCGATACCATTGCCCCTGCCGAGGTATGTTTTACTTACAGTTCATTTAAGCTTTGCTTTTCCACTGTATATTTCCAAAACAGTAGATAACAAACCGTCTGTCACTTTCAGATCACATGGCGGCCGTGGGTTCCCTTGCCGGCGGCGATGCGGGATCGGTTCGCTGGTGCGGAGGAGACCTCGCGTTTTCGGATCTTGCTTGAGGGCCCGGTCTGTCGGGCTTGGTACCTGGGGGAGCGTTTCCTACGCCAGACCCTGGGGTTACCTGAGCAGATAGTCCCGATTCACCCCCCTGCAGATATGAGGGAGACCGAGAGGCTCACCAGCGAGCAGATGGATGACTACACCATTGGCTGGGAGGAGGCCGGCTTCAGAGGCACCGAAGACTATCGGGAGTACGTGTAGACGTACCTGATGCGACCTCTGAGCGGCCGTCGAGCGGAGGAGGCCAGGCCTGTGGCATCGGCGGCTGGGGCCGGAGCGGGAGTTGGAGTAGGGGCTGCGAGGAGGGCCCGAGTCCGTGGCAGGGGCGGAGTGCAGGGAGGACGGGGGACTGGCTGGCCTGCCCTGCCCGCTATACTGACTTTCCAGGGGTAGGGTGGGTCGACCTATCAGATCCCCT
Organism: Camellia sinensis; assembly: GCF_055761805.1. NCBI lineage: Eukaryota > Viridiplantae > Streptophyta > Magnoliopsida > Ericales > Theaceae > Camellia > Camellia sinensis. The sequence goes on from NC_138973.1 coordinate 133,464,944, forward strand.
TCGCCCCTCCACCGGCTGGTCACGAGTTCATCGATGTCCCCGATTTACCTCCGGTATGTATTACTGCATTTTGTACAGTCATTTCATTTTCAGTCCATTATATATTCCACAGAATATTGATGCATCTGATACTTTTGCAGGCTTCTTCTGGGTATACCCGTCAGTCATTGGCGATGAATGCCTCGATGATGGGGATGCTTCAGCGGACATTTGACCTCCTAGCCCTCTACAGCATACCGGTATGTTCTTCTAACACTGGCCTCAAACCATTCATACACTGCTTTACATAATCTGATGCACGGCACAACACCCGATACACTGATCTCACAGCATCTGATACACTGCATACACTGCATTCTGCACTATGCTCTACATTGATAAACTGCTCACGGCATTCTCATACTGTACTCATACATTGCATTCTGCACTGATAGACTGCTCACGGCGTTCTCATACTGTACTCATACACTACATTCTGCACTGATAAACTGCTCACGGCATTCCTACACTGTACTCTGCATTGCATTCTGCACTGATAAACTGTCTACAGTATACTGATACATTTCCCTTTTGTGTACTTTTTCAGCCTCCTTTCCAGATTCCCATGGCAGGAGGTGCTCCAGCTGGACCTTCCGTCCCGGCTCGAGGGAGAGATGAGGAGGGCCGGGTATTCCCCCGCTCCAAGGCGGGGCGCACTCATGTCGGGAGTAGCTCGCGAGCTCCAGTCCCGGACGATGATGATGATGACGAGGAGTCAGAGGCGGAGTCAGAGTCATCAAAGGAGGAGACCGGAGGAGGCACTAGCTCGGGCTCTGACGACGATGCTGATGATGCTCCTGGACCCTCGTCCAGGAAGAGGACTAGGACGGACTGACGGCCCCCCGGAGTGCTCGACATGGATGCAGATTTTTGCTATCTTTTCTTCTTTGCACTTTTCCTTTTGTTGGTAGTTAGATTACCTTGTACTGCCGCAGGCAGATTTTTGTTTCCAAAACTTGTACATTTGAAAAGATAATGAAATGAAACGGACTTTTTATCTGAAAAAGTGTTTATATTTACACATCTCATGCATTGCATCGCATCTCATCATGTTACACCTCAATGTAAATGAAATTGATTGGTTGTCTGAAAATTGAACACTCGCACTGTAATAATCAGATAACTTAACAGCCAACAGCAAAATAACCCTAAGCAATCCACTACCTGATTTTGGACACATAGCCCTTACTCTGTTGGGGGATTAATCTGCATACAGCCCGTAACACAGCATTCGTTTCATTCTGCACACGGCAAACCTCGAACAAACAGCCCAATCTGACAAGACGGAGCTCAAAGATGGAACCGGTTGGAGCCGAAACACGTTCAAATGTAAAGAATGGCACAGCATTCCGAGTGTAAATGATTTTTGAAATCGAATGAGGGTTTTTCAAACCGGGATATCGAGCCTACGACTGAACACAGCGGGGAGGACTCAAATATAGGTACACGGCCTAACACAACGAGACACGCTCGAAAAAGACCTAAAACAAAGTTTGAGATATACAAAACAAAAGACACAACATACAGACGCGTTAGCGAAGATGGGGGACCTCAGACCACGAGGAGCCAGTTCGATCTGGGTATTGTTTCCCACCCTTTCTGATTTGTGATTCTCACATCACTCGGCTCTCGAGCTCGATTTTTTTCTCAAAACCCTTTTCCTCACTTTTCTCTCAACTTACACCTCTCTATTCTTCATTCTCTCATTTTTCATCCCTCCCCGAGGTGTTTAATGAATGAATAGGAAGTTACGGGTTCATGCCCAACACCGTTAGCTCACAGCTATTTCTTCTGGCGGGTATAGTGCTCTTCTGGCAAGTAGGTTGACGACCGGGGGAGGGGAGACAGGACGCCTGGCTCAACTGTGCTCCTAGTTCATCATTTTAACCATTCTTTGTTTTTGCTTTCTACTAAAACAATTTTGATCAAAATGAGAGTCGGATTAACGTACTTGTTCGATTTTTGATTTGAAAACCATGCGAGTCAGGCTGTAAGCACTGAAAATTTTCCTTTTTGGGTCCAAGACAATGGTCTAGTTTTGGAAAATGAAATAGTTTTCGAGAAAATAGTCAACCTCAGTAAAAAATTTCAAAACTATTTTTCAAACAGCTGACGCTCAACAAGCATAGAACTTACTCTTCGAGATGCGCAACCTCGGATCGGAGGCAATGGAAAATTGCCCCTGGTTTGAAGGGGGGTGGGAGGCAACGGAAAGTTGCCCCTAGTTTGAATGGCGGCTCACGGCGGCTCGTGGCAACGGAAAGTGGCCCCTTGTTTGGATGATGCCGCAGCAGTCCGCAAACAGTCTTCATTGGCGGTGGTCGAGCTCTTGGACACAGCGATGACGAAGACGGTCACAACAAATATATGGACACAGTCGCCTTGGAAGCGTTGGCGACTAGTCTTTGGGATGAAATCGAAACCATTGCATGGACTGAGACGCTATGAAAGCGTTGGGGGCTGGACTTCATGATGAAGTTGCCTACGTATCCCAAACATGGGAATCAAGCCTCACGTAGTTCCGGTTAAGGTACACTCGGGTATTTTAACCTTCACTTTTTAGGCTCTCACTTTTGCCAAGGTGCCCGATGCGGGTTTTCGACCTTGCGAGCTTCTCTTTCATTTTTTATTTCTTTTTCTCTTTCTTTTTTTTTCTCTTCTTTTTTTATCTTTTCTTTTTTTTCATTTCTTTTCTATTCTTCTTTTTTTTTTTTTTTTTTCTCTTGCTCTAACTTTTGCCTGGGCCGCCCTTCCGGGTTTTCGGCCCAGCGAGCCTCTCAAAGGGTAAAAGTGTAGCAAGTCCATGCCAAATGGTTCCTGAACTGGAAGCCCCTCTGTGTCTAGGAGAACGGTTGTTGCAATGATTTATAGGAGAATCCATCCCGGTTAATCCACGAGCTTCTTCCGGCGAGATCTACTCCTTCTGATTCGGCTTTGATGCTTCTTGATCGAAGGCTATTTCAAAACTGGCCACACGGGCCTTTCATGGCGTTTGTCCGTTGAACTTTCTGAACATTCTGAACGGGTTCAAAGTCGGAAAACAAATGGGTTGAATCTTGAGGCTGAGAGCGATCCTAGGCTGCGCGACCTCAAGAGGGATTCCACACAAGTCTTCACAGGGCCGCACAAAACATTTGTTTTTGAAAGTTTTTAAGAAAGCGACAAATCGCTCGCGCCGAAGATAGTGTGGAACCAATCTGGATCAGGCCAGGATCCTTCTCAGTACTCACGCCGACAAGCATGGTTTCATTCATAAGAAGGCTTAGCACGCCTCTCCTTCTCTCAAAATGATCAAAATTTTGCAAAACCCGAGGAATTCCTTCCTCTTCGTTTTCATCACCGCAGTGTTCAAAAGGTTTGTTTTTTGGAAAAACTTAGGTTAATGCAATGAGTTTGGCGCGCAGGATAGCAGGCGAGATGTACTGTCAGCCCAATCAAATTCTCTGGCCCTTATGCTGAAAGCAAGCATGAAGTTGAGATAGCAACAGCTGTTTCACTCGGATTTGTTGGTGCAACTGGCCCCTCGGCAGAAACAGATTCAAAACAAAAACAGATAATTACGAGACAAAACGGTGTTCGGGACAACAACCCCAGAATCACCTGGTATTATATACAAAGGGACTGACTCGACACAACAAGACAGACCCTTAAGCAAAAAGGCTGACTCAAGACAAAGAGACAGACTCAAACAAAAGACTGACTCGATATCCAAGCCAGGATTTACAAAAGACTGACTGGGTGGTAACGGACTTGGCTGAGGTGGGTGGAAGGATAACCTTGTTGTCGATCAAATCCTGCACTTCATGACGAAGGCGGGAACAACCATCGGTACTGTGACCGGACTGTTGGTGGTACGCGCAGTACAAGGTAGCATCATGCGTGGCGGGGAGATTCTTCGGGAGTGGCCGAGGCTCCAAAGGTTTAAGATGCCCATTCTTCGCCATATTAGTAATGCCCTAGACAAAGGCATGTAGAGGTCGTGAAAGACCCTGCGCCCTCGGGGCAGGTACTTTGAAGTTTGAGGATTCTTGCCAGATGCGCTAGCGAAAGGGTCGGCTGGCACTGCCTTGGCTTTTTGAACCTTTCCCGGTGCAGGGTTGGGAACTACAGGAATTGTCTGGGCATGACGGGGCCCATCCCGATTTTCTACTTGGCTTGAACTGCCTTTGATCGGAGTGGGGAAAGCATCATCCACAACTTTGATCATGATCGCAGATGTTTGTTGCTTGTTCATCCCTCTGATTTTCAGAGCCTCGACTGCCCACAGCAGTTGTTCAATAGGATCGGCATCTACCTTTGCCTTGTCCTTTCCTCTAGCCTCAGCCTGATCAAGGGTCTGGGTTGGTGCTGGCATGTCGCGGCTGTAGCTGGAAGCCACCTCTGGCTGGCTAAGCTCTATCACAACCCGCCTCAGTAGCGGGGGCTCCTGTGGTACGAAATTCCCGGCATACGGTGCCGCTGGCGGTGAAGCCGACATTCCGTAGGCCAGATCGGCCACGGACCTCTGGAGGTCACCTATCATTCCCATCAATTCAAAGGTGGTGGGCTCACGAGCCTGGTATAACTGGGGAGCCCGGACCGGGTGCACAACGGGCGACCTGGGTGGGTGTGACATACTGATGCTGGCCTCACTCTGCGGAGCGGTCCCCTGCTCCAATGCAGCCGTCATAACCACAACTTCTTCTGAATTTTGTGCTGCCATAAATCCTGCCTCGGCAATGGGAGACACTGGCTATTCTGTATCAACTCTGCGACTCTCTGAACTGAAAGGAGAAACAAACAGCATTTCAGCCCCAAACGGATCAAACACGGGTGTAGCCGAACAACTGTACCCTACTGCTGATCACTGTTCCCAGAAATCACTGTTCCCAAAAACTGAACCCGGTACCCGCAGATAACTGATTCTTATAACTGACACTGATACTGGTGTCCTCAGGTTTGATACTCAAACTTGCAAACTGACATGTACTTTTCCTGTAGAAACACATTCTAGAAGCACATAGCAAGTAAAGAGAGCTCAATCACCCCTATGTTGGGGTAGGGTTTCCCTGTCCTATTTTGTCAGGAGCTAGGGTTTCACTACGCACACAGCGGTTTTCAAACAACCTAACATCGGGTAAGCAACCTGTCCTATCTTGGAATGGTCACTATGGATCCGAATATGCACTAGGTTGAATGGTCAAAAGGGGTGCCCCGGTAAACCAGGGTTTGTGTTCCCATGCTGTCAGAGCCCATAGCCGGTCAGCCTTATGGACATGCCTTGACAAGACAAGCCTCCGGCAAACCGTTCAGGAATGGCAGATGGCAAACACTGTGTTCCTAGGCGCACCAATGCACATGCAATGCAAAGAAACACATAAGCGAAATCAAAATAGGATATCATGAGTTCGAGTCAAGCTCTCTAAAAGTCCCCAGCAGAGTCGCCAGAAACTGTAGACGTCCCCGCGGAGGGGGACCTTCGCTGCTACAGTTCGGACTCGCGATTTTTGTTATCGCGGTTCTTAATCTGAACCAAAGAGTCCAATTCTGGCAAATCGTTTTGAGAAATAGATTTTTGAAAAAGTAGTGCCAAACATGGACTGCTTTGCCAGATACAGAGTCGCCACCTAAATATTTTTTAAAATGGGGAAATTTAGGAAACCCTGACTCGGGGCCGAAGGCCACATGTCCGTCATCACCGGAGTTGTCTCGGCTCGGGAGCTTGGGTACGATCGGGGAAGGTCAGCTATGAGCACCCCCTTTCGCCCGGTCAAAAGACCGGCCTCTACTAACCGTGATATTCTGTTTTGAAAATGTTTATGTGTTCTTACTCCATTTATTAGCCTAGAATTACTATGTTATGCGCACAGCAAACAAGTATAGACTAGATTGCCTAACTTGGGAATAAACATTGCATATCCGTTTGCTTTGGAAATACTTTAGATTTTGCTACTCGTAAGTAGGCTAAAACACAGATTTCAATGAGTTTTTCCAACTCAAACAATCCAACCTCCACCCACAGGCATTCAAACAGTTTAATCTCACATAAGCATTTAGCCGCATGGCAAGCATACTGTCATGTTAACATTCACACGCATGCGAGATGCTAAAGCGAAAATACTTACATTGTACTCCGTGCCAAAACAGTAAACTAGTTAGCAAACATGCGTGTCCTAGTTCATGTTAAATTGCCTAATGCAACACATACATGATGCAATTAGCTAGGCTCGGCTAACCTAAGCATGGCATATGAAATGCGATCAACTATCACATATTCAATTTGTGAATTGAAGTACAAATGCAGTTAGCGTGATGTACCGAGCCTAATGCATGCAGTACAAATGCATGAATGCACGCATGCATAGAATAAGGTATGCTAAATTAAACGTGCCCTAATCTACCATCATAAGCAGGTAAATAAAAGGGAAGAAAGACGTGAGGTTGGAAGACATACACACACTCACGCACACTTATTACATATTTACCCTCACTCAGAGGGACCAAATAAATATTACAAATTAATTAACTATGCAAGCTAATTAATATTACAAATTGCCTAATCAACTAAGCAAAATAACTTAAGCTAAGAAAACAGGAAATACGCCTCGGGAAACGCGCCGCCATGCATAGGCTGCCTCTGTTTTCCTTCCTTCACTCCTCTGGAGGCTGTCAAAACCTCAGAACTACATTCCTGGACATTGAGGAGTGCCACCGGCTGAGTGGAATTACCACCGGCAGTGTGGAATTACCACCGGTAGTGGTGTGTGGCCATCGGCACAAAATGAAGCTGCCGGCAGAGAAATTGTTGCCAGTCGGCACATTACACTGCCGGTCGGCAGAGTGTTCCTGCAGAATCTGCAAATGACAGCAACAGAGGGCAAGGCAAAGCATGGCAGCACAATTCAAGGCATATATGCACCAACCATGTCCCTTATCATGATAATGACTCAAAGGGGCATGTGCCTCGATTCTCAGACCACCAATCACGCATTTCCATGCATGATGGCCCAAAGAACCAAGTATGCAACTTTGATTTCAAATGCATGCAAACCAAATCAAATCAAACAAGGCCCAATTCCTATCACTAAGTCAAGGAACAAGGCATGCATGCAAAATGCAATGCAACCTAGGCATACAAGCTAAGGATGCAACATGGCATGGCGATACACTTATGCGAGCATGCAAGCAAACATGAGGCAATGCTAGCCAATAAAAAGGTGGTCTTAAACATGATTTGGGCAGCTCTAATAGGGCCCAAAACAGTGGCCAAAATTCTATAATGAGGGACCAAATACACATGCACACATACATATGTTGAAAGGCCAACACTTAGGCACAAATTGAACAACCCTCAAACACATTTGAAAGGGGGAATCATGGACTAATTAGCATGTAACATAAGCATTGAAATCATGCTAAAACATGGTGCCAAACCAAGCAATAAATCAAGCCAAGCATGCAACAAATGGCCCAAATGCTCAAAGCAAAACAATAGAGTATTGAACTACATTTAGCAAGACCAAACATGGCATGAACTCATTGACCAAAAACAGAGTTTTGGGACATTAATACAAGGCCTAAGGACCACTTAGATGGCATCCAAATGACTCAAGAACAAAGGCATGCATAAACACCAAAACATGGAGCATGAGATGACAACCTTACAAGGCATTAAAGGGACATCAAATGCAAGCTCTCAAGCATACAATAAGGTCTGAAATGGCGTGGTGGATGGTCCCAAATCACCAAAACAATGCAAGGATGTCATGCTATACATTCATATGCTCAAGGCCAACAAGCCCAAATACAAAAGAGCTATACCAAGCATGCCAAAATCAACCCAAACACTTATGGACAGACCTAGAACATGTCAAGATAAGCACAAAATCTTCACAAAACCAAGCCTAAAACATGCTCTAACAAGGGCTAACAACCTCAGGCACATTGAGGCAATAATATGGCATTACATGGCAACTATGCTAAACATGCATGGGGTACCAAAACCAACTTAAAATCATGTTATATTATGGATATATAAGCATGAAAAACAGCCTAAACATGCTCAACACACACTCAAGCATAGGCTCTCTTTAGAGACCAAAATATGCCCTTTTCAAGGACAACAAGGAGAGGGGGTGGCCCTCTCCTTCTTGGGACTTCAAGGCATCACCTTCACCACTGAAATCCCTCAAGATTTCAGTGGTGAAGGGACCCCAACACCAAAATCCCGGAGCTAGCACAAAAGGGCACAAAATGAGGCCTTTTAAGGCCTAAGGGTGTTCAAACTTACCCAAACCACAAAACACTCTTAATAAACAATCAAGAGGACTAAAAAATAGAACTTTTTTGTGTTATACAATAATCACGAAAACACCTCTAAGATAGGTAGAAAATCAATGCAAAAATGGGAAAAAAGGAGACTAGGTTCTCACCCTTGAAGACCCCTTCACAAATGGTGCTCCAATGGCCTCCTTTGGCTTGAATCCAACACCAAAACTTCAAAATCAGTCCCTTAGAACCTTAGTTCCAAGAGGAAGGTGAAACACTAGGTGTTTGTGTGCAATAGTAAGACACAAAACACCTAGTGCACAAAAGAGAGGGAAAGAGATATAGGATGTGTATCTAACTCAAACCCTAAAAACAGAGTTTAACAATGGCTGTCTAGGCTCTCAAAATATCTTAAGTCTCCCTTTTTCTAAGCCAAGAGACCAACCTCTCTCTATATGGCACTTCTTGTCTTGTAAAGCTTACAAGACAAGCTTCATAAGAGGGAGATCCCTCCATACACGTGTATGGAGGGGAGCAAAAGCAAGACAGCTGTCTTAAAATATCTGCAAAAGCAGATGCACAGTAATCGGCCGGCCAAAAATGCCATCTTGGCCAAAAAGAGTGCCGGCCGGCACTAAAAAGTGCTGACCGGCAACAAATAGTGCCGGCCGGCAATATTCATTGCCGGTGGCAGCAAAAACCAGCCGGTGGCCTCTAGCCACTACCGGTGGTGGGTGGGGATGGTCTACAAGCCCTACCCTGCCTCTCAAAGGCAAAACACAAGTGTTTGGTGTGAAACCAGACACTAAACAGTCAAGTTCGGAGATCCTGAGGCAAGGCGCGCGAGCCGAGACCTCCGGGAACTCCAAACGAACACAAACATGGATGATGACCGAGTGTGCAAACGGTGATGTCCAAGTCTTGAGGACGGTCAAAAATGGGGTGTCTACAGCGTTCTATTTGAGCGCAGCTGAGCTTCCTTTGCAGATTTAGTTGAGGCTACGGTTGTGACGAGAAATAACTATAGTCGTTGGACATATCGTTTGGATTTCTTTTGTTTTCTGGAGTTTAGACTTTAGGGATTGATATTAGTCCAGAACCTCCTCGGGAGGCGTAAAAGGTGGCTGACAGACACAAAATTCTTCAGGCATCATCTTAAGCCTAGTCACAAGCCTGCTCACCTACATACATAAATAAATAGTGAGCAGAAGCCCAGTGAATAATAATAGACGTAAATGGTTTAAATGAATGATGTTCGTCACAGAAATAGCTTTTAATTCACTTGTCACATAGAAACATAGGCATGTTCGTATCAGAAATAGAGTCATAGTCATAATCATTGTCAAATCATGTGTGGTACATCTATTAGCATGAACATATCTCTTTGGTCAAGCATATCAAGTTCCATAATAGAACCTCCGGTACTGGGTATCATATCTCATACATGGGCCACGGTATTATTCCCCGGACGAGGGTCTATGCCACAGTATTATTCCCCCGGGAAAGGGTCTCATGACCATAAGCCACAATACTATTTTCCCTGGGCGAGGGCCTCTGCTAAGGATACCACATAAACATTTCAGAAACATGGATCATCATTTATGAGCATAATATAACATTTCACAAAATAGTGCATTTCTTGTCATATCATATTATATAAGAGATTATTTAAACGTAAACATAGCTTTACAAGGTTATTACTCACAGATAGTCCCAAAGTAGATAGACAAAACAGATAACCGGATAGCCTATGATGTGCAACCTACACAAACACATAACAAATATATATATATATATATATATATGAAACACACGCTTGAATAGTACATAACTCATTTCACTTTGCTCTTTATGCGTTTCTACCTCTTGTCCTAATTATAGTGTCCTAATCTTGGCCTAGGAATGCCTAGGATCAATGAGAATGCTAAAATGCATTTGAAAACATTCTGTAAAACTTGCTGAAAATAAGGGCCTCGCTTGAGTGCAATGTTTTTCGCTTGAGCGGACATGCCAAATGTGAGTGGTCGCTCGAGTGCAACTTCTGTTGCTCGAGCGGTCTGCAAACTTCTGTAAAAGTGCTAGTTGCTTGATTTTTTCACTCGATGCTCGCTCAACACTCACTCGAGCTTAAGACTCATGCCCTCGCTCGAGCGCAACTTCTGTTGCTCGAGCGGTCTGCAAAACATGCAAACTTCTGGGAGCTTGCATTTTATGCTCAAGCGGACTTTTGTTTCTCTAGCGAAAGTGTGAAAATGAAGGTGGTCGCTCGAGCACAGGATTTGTCACTCGAGCGAAAAAGCAGAATCTGGGATTTCCAGATTACTCTTCTCAGCTCAAAACTAAAAATTCAAGGCTACAATTCACATCTTTTTGGGCGCAAAACTTGAGGAAGCATATGTAAACTTGTAAATTATGAAGGATTAAAGATCATTTCATGAAATCAAGACCCAAAAGTATGTCAATTGTGCAAAAATTCAACTTGAAATGTAAGAACATGATGTAAGCATAACATGCATATATTCATTTGAGTTCATAGCTTCCAAAACATGATCAAATGAGATATTCTACTAAAAAACATGGTGAATTCTTAGACTATAACAAAAATATGAGCATGCATGTGACAAATTCTTAGACAACATGCTCTAAATGCAATGTAATGCACATGCATGTATGTATACTCTTCTTTTCTACTTCATTAAGCTTAATTCTTGCCTCAAATTGCTTAATTCTTTTGAATGCTTGTGTTAAGTACCCTAATTATACAACTAAAGGCTTGATTTCTTACCTTAGGTTCTCAACTCCTTGAATTAAAGTGAGTTCTTACGCAATTTCTTCAATTCTCCTTAATTCTCTAGCAATTCTTCCCTCTCCTAACTTTGATCTTAACTTCTTCCTTCTCTTACTCTCTCTCACATTTTGATTGGTTGATTAGGCTCAAAGGTGTGTAAAAAGAGAAGTTAATGCACACACACTAGCCTTATATAGGCTTGGTTTGGGAGTTCAATTAATTAAGCTTACCACTAATTAAATGGGCACAAATTATTCTAATTAATTCGTTCCGAATCAAATTTCAATTGAACCTACCATAATGTGATCGGATGCCGATAAGGCCCACAATTTTACAAGTAGAACAAAATTAGAAATAGATATTCCTACACAGAACAAATAAAAACTCATATAACACATAACACATGTAATGAATGAAAAATTTTCATCTTAGTTACTTATTAGACACAATTAATCATGGATTAACAGTAATCAGAGGTCGGGATTGTTACACGAGATTGACTTTTAGCACTGCGTGTCATCCTCAGACTGACGGACAGTCAGAGCGCACCATTCAGATTCTAGAGGATATGCTTCGAGGTTATGTTCTTGACTTTAAGGGGTTGTGGGAGAGGCACTTGCCCTTAGTGGAGTTTGTCCATAACAATAGCTTTCAGTCGAGTATTGGCACGGCATCGTTTGAGGCCTTCTATGGCCCACCATGTAAGTCTCTTGTGTGTTGGGCCGAGGTGGGCTATGCACCTATGTTGGGTCCAGAGTTGGTCCAAGAAATGATAGAGAAAGTTGCACTTATCCGCAAGAGGTTGGTTGCGACTCAGAATCGTTAGAAGAGCTATGTCGACTGTAGAAGGAGACCGTTGTCCTTTGAGGTAGGAGATCACGTCTTCCTAAAGATATCATCTAGGCTAGGTTTGATGAGATTTGGGAAGAGCAGGAAGTTGTCTCCTAGGTTTATTGGGCCTTTTGAGATCCTAGAGCGGATTGGGGAGGTAGCTTATTGCTTGGCCTTGCCGCCACAGGTTTCTGAGGTTCATGACGTGTTTCACATCTGTATGCTTCGGAAGTGTGAGTTGGATCCTTCACGCGTGTTGGGTTAGACTGAGTTAGAGGTAGACGAGGATGCCTCGTATAAGGAAGGACCAGTTATAGTTATAGATACTCGAGACCAAGTCTTGTGAGGCAAGACAATTCATTTGGTTAAAGTGTTACGGAAACATCACGGGGTTAAGAAAGCACTTAGGGAACGTGAATTGGAAGTCCGTGAGAAGTATCCGGACCTATTTGTTAGTACTTAAGCATGTTTTGAGAGTTTTGTTGTGTTAATGTAATGTAAACATTGTATATGTTTTGGAAATGTGAATTGTATATTCAATATTGAAAACATGTTTATCATGTTGATATGAATGAATGATCAGTGAGTGGGTCATGGTAATGGGATTAGTTGATTATCATTGTTGTAATTGGTTTGGACATGGTTTTAAATGCTTGGTTTTAATTTCAAGGAAAAATTCTTTAAGGAGGGGAGATTATAGTTATTCTGGTTTGGACCCGAATCATTTGATATTTTGGATCTGGATTTCATTGCCTTGTATAGTCATATATGTCTTATTTCCCTTATATCCCTATGGGATTCACTTTTGGGTTGTGTTGGTTTCGTTTGGAATTGGTTAGTACCTTGTTTTTCAAAAACCTTGTTGCCTAGAATTTTGCTTTTACACTCGAGCATCTCACTTCTTGTGCTCAAGCGATCTTTGTGAACTCTCAATACTTTTACAAGTCTGTAAAACTACTAGGAATTGGTATTCTTCACTCAAGCAAAACTTCTTGCGTTCGAGCGGTCTTGGCTCGAGCGGCCCTTATTGTGCTCGAGTGTTGGCCTTCTGTCTGTAAAACTACTGGGGGGTTGTATTTCACGCTCGAGCAATAACTTTTTGCGCTCGAGTGGTCTGCATGTATATCAGTCCATAAAAGTCACTTTTTACATCATTTTTTCATTTATCCCACTCTCTAAACTTTCTAAAAACCCTAGATCTACACACACTCTCTCTCTAAAACTCACATTCTCTCTTCTAAAATACCCAGATCCATTGATTTCTCTATCCTATTCCCTTTGAAAAGAAGGTAGAGCTCACATAGAGCTTCATTTTCATCCGAATAAAGTTGGGTTTCGACGTTGTTGAAGTTTCCTCACTCTCTCAATCATTTTCTAAACTTGAGGTAGGGATTTTCACACTCTTGTATAAGTTTTACTTTAGTTATTTGCCTTTTCAAAATATTATAGTGGTTTGGAGGAGGGGTTTGATAAAACCTAGGGCTTGAAATCAAAATGAAAATGAGGGGTTTTCAAATGGTTTCTTGGAAAAGCTTGTGGATATGAAATTGGAGTTGATATATGTTGAAATAAGGTATTTCCTTCATTGAAATTGATTTTCAAAGAGAAAGGGATTTTTCCCTAAAATGTGAATGTTTGAGATGGTAAAGAGAAAATGGAATTGATATTGAGAATTATGAAATTGAAGTAATGTTGATGATGATGGCAGAGTTGAATATGTACTATCACTCCCAACTTGAGATTTTGAAAAAAAACGTGTTTTTAATGAAATTTATTTATCTATTTAGAGATATCTGTTTTAGGCTATCGGTGGAGAATAGCTATGAATGTTGTAGAAATTGCATAAGAATTAAGTGAATTAAAACTAATTTCTCATCCATGTACATTGAACATTGTTGCTCATTTAATACATTGAAAATGTATATGATTTTAAGAAAAACGAGTGAACATAGGAAAAATGTGTGTATCACCAAATCAAGTTGGCCTGTGTGTCTAGGGTGAAAGTCCCGAAAAATGCTCGTATACATGGGTGCTAGTTTCCGCGGACAAAATATCCATAAAATGGCAATAGTAGTGCTTGTATAGGCTACGTTTACATAGGTGCCATTTGATGGTTTCCCGCAGACGAACTATCCGTGAAAGGTTATACTGGTTTGAGATTTCCCCCTGCTTTCTATTGTGAAGGGCATGGTTTTGAGAATTGTGACATAAACCTAGCATAGCATGACTTTTGAAAAATGTTATAAATATTTTGGTACTGGCATTGCGTATGCATAAAATCTTATGCCTTTGTTAAGATTTATACATTGTGTTGTAGTGTGTCTACTGGGTTTTGGCTCACCTTATGTAAGAAAAATCATTTTTAGGTGCTGGTGATATGCCTCCACTAAAGACTTAGCTTAGGAGGACTGTGGAGCTGAAGGCTTAGTGTTGTTATTTTGTATTTAATTTTGTACAAGCCTAGGGCCTTATCTGTATTAAGCTTAAGATTCACTTTTGATGTACCCAAGTCTTGACTTAGAAAGATGTAAGCCTTTAGGGCATATGAATATTTGTTTAGTTTTCATTTCTTTTCATAATCTTGTAACACATGTTGTAGATTCAGGATGTACTTTTTATGAATGTATATCGCATGTATCACCTTATGTATATCAAAATCTGATTAATAAAAGCTTATCAATTCATTTATGTTGTTATTTATTGGTTATTATGAGATGGATATATTATGTTTATTTCAGGGCGTTACACACACACACACACACACAGAAATCTGCCATCGATGGATCCTTTGATATAGTTTAAATGAAAGGGGCTAGTGTGATGAGGAATCACTAGATTTGGGTTCCTTCCCTTCGCCCCATCTCTATCTCTATCTTTTACTTCTCCTCTATGGTTATTATATTAACAATATTAGTGTGTAAGAATTTAAAAGTTTTAAGGGTTTTGCTTTGGATAGCTTTTTGGGTGGTGGTTTTCATTGAAGAGGTTTCTTTTATTATTGAAGAGTTGCTATTGGAAAAATCTTTTGTTTTTTTCACTAGGTTTGTTTGTATTTCTAGAATTAAAATTAGATTTGTTTGCCCTTCTCCACTATTTTGACACAATGAAAATTAGAATCTCAAATGAGGACATTATCGGTATTTCATTGTTGCACTAAGACTTTGTTTGGGATAAACTAAAAAAGTCAAAAAGTGAAACAGTTACTAAAAATGTTAAAAAATCTATATTATTCCAAGCTAGCTTGTGGGGGAAGCCACTAGGGCAAAATTTTTGCCCTTTGAATTCAACTACTCAAAAAGTCAAAAAGTTAAAAGTGAAAAAATCGAAAGAATAAAATTATCATTTTGATTTTACTACAATATTTTATTATACATCTTTTCATAAAAAGTTAAAAAATTATCCGAAACATACATATTTTTTTCTTTACTTTTTTAACCAAAAAGTTAAAAAGTGCACTTATATAGCACATTCCAAACAATTCCTAAACTTTTGACAAGAAGTGTCAACATGATTTTTGATAATTGAGGGGTTACAAAATTATTTAGTCTTCATTTGACCTTGGTTTTTTTACTGACTTTTTTGTATTGAGACTTTTTTAGTTCGATTTTTTTAATCTCGTTTGGTTTATTTTTTTGATTTTTTTAACTTTTGTGAGAGAAAAAATGTAATGATTATTGTTTAGATGTAATATTTTGTCTTATTGATTTATGTAATTAATTTTTTTTTTTTTTTTTTTTTGTTTTTTCCTTTTTACTTTTTTAACCAAAAATCTAAAACAAAACAAAATTTATTGTAGTGTTATGATGACATGTGTTGTTTGCCCTAACTTGTAATTCCATACTACACAAAAGTTGTGTATATGTTCAGTTGGTTAAGATATTTGTAGGGTTTAGTTACAATTTATTGCGGGATTAATTATAGTTGATTGTGATATTGATTATGATTATTATTTATAATCGAAAAAAATCTTTTATTATATCTTATATTGTATTTCATTATGACTCTTTTTTTTTAATTATGATTAAAAAATAATTTATAGCATAACCTAATGAGTTATATCATTTATGTTTGTCACTCAGTAATATAATATTAATATATGGGATAGTAAACAAAATATGTTAAAAAATGCTATCATAATATTGGTACTGTAAATAATAATACAATAAAATATAGAGGAATTATTTTTATAGTTTATAATATTAAGATTTTATCCTTAGTAAACATACAACCAAAAGGTATAATTTCATTCTCGCACAAAAACTATGTGATTTTGATATGCATACACAAAGTAAAAGTTAGACACTCAAATGATGTGTCAAAAAATAAGAATGGACAGAGAGACTGACATCTTTGAGAAGTTAGAGAGCACCATACAACCTTCTTAAACAAGCTCATTTTATAGACCACTTGCAACATGTGCTGCTGCAAACAGAGCTTACGTTGGTTGCCAAGTGTCTACTAAAATCAGATTAACTTCTTGTTGGTTTATGGATTCCAAGTAATAGAATTTAGGAAAACTCGCTAAGGTAAAGGAGTGTTCTTGTTGAAGGAAGATGAAACTAACGTTGTAGCTATAAAAGTTTCATAGGTTACTAAACCCAAAATTATGCATTGGGACTTAAATATAGGAGTTGTTAGTTGACACTTCTGTTTTCAATTTCTTTTTTTTTTTTTTTTTTTTTTGGAAACCAGAAACAAAATTTGTTTGGTGCATTGTTTTCGTTTTCATAAAAGTGGAGCCAATTCCAAACTTTTCAGAATTTTGGGAAGCGGAAAATTGGTGATTTCATTTGTTTTCAAACAAATGAGAACCCCGATATTTATATTTATTTATAGATCGCGTGATTTGAATTGTTTATATAATATTCTAGCACGAAAAATGGCAAAACTAAAGCTAACACACTTTTGATCCCACCTGCAAAGCTTCAGGTTTTAGTAGTAAATTGATTAAATATATGTTAAGGTTGGTGTCACTTCATCACCATAAAATGTATGCCAATTACCAAGGGGGGAAAAAGGAAGAAAAAGAACAAAAAAGTAAACAGGATATTTAAGGCATCCATTGAACCCATAAGCACATATAATTGCAAAACTTATTATCTATACAGTCTTAAGTTTGTTGCTATGAAGGTTAAAGAGACTTGATTGGAAGAATATAGAGAATGTTTAAAGCACATGAAAATATATTGGACAAGACAGAGACGTTAGTGTAGTTATATAAGCAAAGATAAGTTAGGTTTTGAAGAGAGATAAAGAAGTTAGATTGAAATTTAAATACCAAATAGAGATGAAGTTTGAGGAGAGTTTAGTTGAAATTCAAATATCAACTAAATGTTAAAATTTGTATATCAACTTAATTCGGATAAACAATCAAAAAATAGGGAACATAAATTCAAATAAACCATCAAAACTACAACATTTCATACAAACAGACAACACATCAAAGAACAAATATATCACTTGAACCTCCCAACCCAAAAGATCAAGCATTTCAATTCAAAGCATCAGAGAGAGAGAGAGAGAGAGAGAGAGAAATCACTGAACAGAGCAAAATCTCTGAACTTCAACCGCCCCAAAAATGCCAAAAACTTCAACCCCTAAAAATGCCAAAATTACTTCTTTTTTTAAAAAAAAATAATATAAAAAAAAACACACGAAAGAATAAATAAATTTATAAGCAAAAAAAAATGTCTATATAGATAAATATAGGTATATACAACCAAACTTGTCCATTTTTTTCACATAAATTTGGTTGGATCTCTCACCTTTTGTTCAAATTCTCAACTTCTTCATCTATAACCTGACCTCCGAACACCACATTACTGATCCCATCCGATGGCTAACATTTTCCCCAAAAAAAAATTTAAAAAAAATTCAAAAATACTGAAATCAAAGTCAATCACTGAAATCTAAAGACAAATATATATATATATATATATATAAGCAGTTTATTTCACACTGTTTTTCCCTAAGGTTCTAACAATACATTGCTTTTGGAAATTCATATAAAAACAGTTTTGAAAACCTCTCATTAGCAATCCAGAAATTCTAGCAATAATTTCAAGCAACCAAACACTTTCAAAACCAAACCAATTCAAACAATTGCCCTTCCATATAGCCCTAGATTTTACATGCTTTCCTTAATCATCACTATTCCTAATTCATGAAACTACCTAACATACCTGTGTGTACAGGCAATTGAATCAACAATTCTGGATCAACACAACACAGATGGCTATAACAGCTGAAATCACAGTAGAAACAGTAAGAGTTGAGAGAGATTGTTCCAAGAGGTTCAAACACCTCTATTGTTTTTAAGAACGAATGAAATTCAACAGAAAAATGAAGAGGAGATAACTAAAACCTCCCTAAAACCTCCACATCACAAAATATTGAAATCATTAAACACAACTAATAGATAAAATGAAGAGAGAGAGAGAGAGAGAGAGAGAGAGAGTTGGATTCATTCATAAAAATTAGGCTTACCGATTATGAATCGATCAAAATCTTCAAATCTTCATCAATAATCGATCGAAATCTTCAAATCTTCATCAACTATTGATCAAAATCTTCAAATGAACAATAAAATTTAGATGAAGAGTCCAAAGGCAGAGTTGAGAAAGAGAGAGAGAGAAAGAGAGAGAGAAAGTTCATACTGTTGGAGATCGGTCTTTAGAGGAAGAGAGCAAAATGGATTTGGGAAATAAGAGTAAAAGGGGATAGGGCAAGTTTTACCAGATTTGGGATTTTTTTTTTTTTTTTAGTTAGTTAAGAATACGATTGAGATTAAAATAAAATGACATTTTAATGTAAAAAAGTGATTTTTTTTCCAACGGCCAAACAATCAGTCACAAAAAAATAGACGCAAAAAGTCCTATTTTTAGTAGTGCGTTACACTGAATTATGGTTTAGAAGTAGCTTCAGTACTTATTGGAAATTGGGTCAAGTTTAGAACCCATACCCGATTGGGTCGCCTATGGTGGCATGACCTAAGATCTACAAGGAAAGACCCAGTCAAAATGGACTTGGATTAACTTATCTTGGGAATAAGCGTGATTAACCCACTATCTCATCTCTTAAGAAGATAGAGTTGTGGGTGGTTATAAGTCTCTCACATAATATATGTATTATATTTGGGAGAGTAAGAATTTAACAGTATGGGTAATCTGCTAGTCTCTTTCTCCTAGTCTCTCTCTTCCTTTTCTCTCTCCATCGAAACAAAGAATTATGCCTTTGTACTGTGAATAGTGTGGGTAGTTTCTCTAGTAGTTCTACTCCACTGCTGAGAATTATTCGAAAACATCAATAGAGACATGTGATTTACCCACATGATCCATGGATTCGATTTGAGTGTAAAAGGTATGCTCGAATCCGTTTATTTCCACTAAATAATATTTCTTATTTTTCCGACATTGGTATCAAAGCCATTGTTGGGCGTTTTCATGTTATTTATGTATAAATATATGTATAGATATGATTTGTGTATAAAAATTAATGTTTTTTGAACCATCTCTGATCGTCCTAAAGTTTTTATATGCTGTAGTACGTATAATATAGAGCATATGTGCTAAGTTTTGAAAAAATTGAACGGTCAGATTTTGAGAAAAATGGAGATTCATATTTAATTTTCATAACTTTGACTACATGCTGATTTTACATGTTTTGTTTCATGTTGCGAAAATTATATATTTGAAATCTTTGTTTCTAGACCTTCGAAACAGTTTATTATGGGCTTGATTCTGACTTACGATTGAGGAGAAAACTCAAACCCTAATCTTATGTGAGAGTTGAAGCAAACGAAAAAAAGGGCAAAATTGTTAATGCAAGCGTTGTGGCCACACCAGGCCTAGGATGCATCAGGCATGTGCGAGCCGTGCACTAAGCCGAGCCACGAAAGGTGCTGGCTGCCTACAGTTGTTAAGGCTCTGTTTGTTTGTTTTTTTTTTTTTTTTTCAAAACTACGTTAATTGCTTCTATATTATTCGTTATAATTCTAATTGAAACATGGCTTATATCGTTGGACTCGTAATTAATTTTTCTACAAGTTATTAAAGTTTCAATATTTTTACGTTAAATTGCTCTTGGGGAGCATGACTTGAATTCTGGACTTGAAATTTTTACAGTAGACTACTGCTATGTAATCTTATTTACTGCTATGATTTTTGTATTTTTTCAGATTCTGTAATATTTATTTCTGATTTTCTGTGTAATTATTAATTAGTTGTAAATCTAGAAAATTTTAGAAAATTGCAAAAATTATAGAAATATGTTATGACATTATTTAAATATTATATACAACATATTAAATTTTTTTAAATGATTAGAACTTGTAGTATGTTATTATTTTAAATAGCATGATTTATTTAAATTGGTGAATTTTAATTCCATGTTTAAATATTCTAGCATGTTTTCTTTTATGAATTACATTGAGATGTTATCATATGGAGTTAAATATTTTTATCATGATTTAGACATGTCATAGTTAGTGGGAGGTTTTTTGGTTGAGAGAAATCTTTGTAGATTTACTCCCGAAGACTAATATTTTGGGCATGAATTAAATTAAATTTTGAATAATTGTCACTTGTGGCACAAGAGATGATTACGAGCATAGAGGATTTTTGATCTTGCGACTTGTATAATATTGTTACAATTTAATTTAGATTTCCACAGCAAAATTATATTGTGATATACTAATCAAATTAATCCCAATGCGCATTTTTTCCTCTAATTGAGTTAGCTTATGGAAGTTAATTTGGTTAACCTAGACTTAGCAAGGATGTTCAAATGTGAACAATGTAATCCTATTCTTTAGATGAGCGGAAAGTCTTGGAGACTTTAGGTCAAACCTTAATTGAGCCAAAGTAAGGAAACATGACTCAACGTCATCATGGTTTTGTTGCCTTGTTTGGCACAATAAAAACTGATGTGTCGCTATGATTAGCGGCATGCTAAGTAGCTTTGATTGGCGAGTTTGGAGTTGTGAAATTAGTAAGCTCTCAATAGATCTAAATATGATCCTGACTATTGAGCTAGGCGGATTGACTTTGTAGTTTGACTTGTAATAATGTTGCATCATTGGATAAAGCAACATCCAAGAGTCACATCATCCCAGAATTGCGAGCTTAAATGAGTTAGTCATTAAGTGTAAGATGAGTAGCCAATATGAGCAGTGTTTTGCTCTCTACCCAACTGATGGAAGTGGATGGAGCAAAATTTCACGCACTATAATAGTTTGCGTTGAAGTATCACTTGAAGTTAAAAGATTAGCGCTTAGAAGCTACAAAATCTATTAACACTAAGTGAGAAGATTAGTGCATAATGGTTGTAAAATCTATTAGCACTACCAACTTGTCTAGGTCTGGACACTTATTGTTTTCACACTTGAGTGTGAAACATGAGGAAGTGCTTCTTTGTATGATTCCTTAGCTAGGCTAACGCTTTTGAATGGCGTTTACCACTAAGTGCAAACGTTGTAGCATAATAACCAAAAAGTTAAAACCGACAAGGTTGTTATGACTTTAAAATTTTGACACATCGTTCGTGAGAGCATTTTCTTAAATTAGACTCGTTAGCCTAATTTGCGCTTAAGTTGCTTTAGGAGCTGTCATAGATTGATAGCTTTTTCTCTCTTTCTTGTGGATAGTAGAATTACTTACAACTAACTATGAAACAAGAAATAGAGATGGCAAGAGGAGTATCGTTATGTTTCAACTAGATACAGAGGAGAATAAAATTGACTTGAAGGTATAGGGGATTAGCACTTAATAGTTAAATTTGCAATTTAGGCGCACTTGATATCTCCATGACATCCTTTTATGATCTAGTGAATATTAGATAGTCAAGAGTCATTACCTAGTTGGGCCTAAACTGTTACACTTGTCTTTGAGAACTCGCACATTAGGATGATTGGAATTAGTTTATGACATTGGTCATGAACCGATGGCTTATTGTACTTAATCACATTAATGAGAAAATGACATAGATGGTTTAAGTAGGTCCTCTTAGGCCCACTCGCTTATGGCATCTTACTCTCATGTGAATGTGTAACTTTGTTCGCAATGGTTGTGCACAAATAAATAGGAAAGCCGCAAAAGGACATCCGTATTGGCGCATTTAGTCCACTGTGATATTTGTGACTGGACATATGCAAGGATATGATAACTAGCCCAATCTCGACACATTTATTGATTACGACACGCATTTTAGTCAAGACTATTTGATCACCATAAGTCAAAAGTTTTGAGATGATTTTTGACATTGCACATATAAGGTCGAATCAATTAGACAAGAGCTTTCGTGCCTTTAGTTTTGACCGAGGTAGCGAGTATCTATTTGAGTTGTTTTTTAGAAAGCTCTGTGAAGAGAAAGGGATGCTTAGCAACACAATGGTGTAGTAGAGATAAGGGATTAAGTATTGTTCATGTTAAGTAGATGATGGCGCAATATGTTTTCCAATTGGGAATTGCACTTTAGTTTGTTGTCTATGTCCCTAACTAAGTGCCCTCCATATCAGATTTTACACTCCATTTGAGTAATGGGTTAGCGGAGAGCCATTTGTGGGCGATCTTTAACCATCAAGCAGCTTATCTTTATTTTACTTCTCATAAGGTTGCGAAGTTAAGACCTAGAGTTCTATGGTGCATTATTGTATGTTGTCTTGTAAATGCTTAGGTCATGTGGCGCATTATTGTATGTTGTCATGTAAACCTTCTAGGTCATGTGCCTATAGGTGAGCAGCTTTGTGACAGTGTAACTAAGTCACATAAAGTTTTCTTAGTAAATGTGACATGAATAGAGTTCGGAACTCTATAAGATAGAGAATTCTAAGTATGGCATTTTATGTAGCCTAGTTGAGAATGGAAAGAAATTTTCAATATCCTAGGGACAGTGGGAGCAACGTGCCTACTAGTAGATTACTCCATTAGAGAAGAATACTCTACATTCTTAGTTGCATGGGAGCAAATGTGAAAATTTTCCACGTTATCACTGGGTGATTGAGAGGGAAACATTCATGATTGCCCTGCGAGATGATAAAGAGCCTAGGATAATGCCAAAGGCTCTCTAGTCTCCTGTTTTTAGAAAATGGATCAATGTTGCACATTTTAAGACAACATCTTTGAGGATTAACCATTTCTAGGATTTGGTTGACTTTCTGCTATGATGCAAAAATATTCTAAAGTTATGCGCGATTTGGATAGTCATTTTTTGAGGCATAAGGCTCGCTAGATATCGAAAAGGCACACCATTAAGGAAAGTGTAAACCATGAGAAGACTTCCTCTTGGAGAGTGAGGTTACTTCGACTTAGGCTATGATTGACATGAGTTCGGAACTTTACTTTGTGGACATTATGACCCAACTTCTCATTGGAGAATTGGATAAGTAGATCCATAGGGATTTACTTTCTGCTTTTATGGCTAAAAGTTGGGAGCGTAAAAAGAATACTAGTTCCAATAAATCTTTTACGGCCTAAAATAGTTATCCAAATAGTGGTTCTTAGATTTCATCAAGCCATGATGTGCCAACGATGATCGATGAAGACCACTAAGGCATGATCAATGGTTCAAAAGAAGTTTTTTCTTAATTAGTCATTATGAGCTCAGAATTTATAAGGTTGTCGCCACCTAGGGCTAGTAGTCCTCTGTTTTAGACATGATGGACATGGTTGATATAATTTATATGCTCGGATGTACGATCCTTAGGAATTGTTCTAGGAGAATTCTTGGATTGTCTTTGATGGCTTACATAAGGAATATCTTAGAATGATTCTAGATGCGAAATTGCAAACCCATTGACTTACCTCTCGGTAAAAACTAGAGCCTCAACCATTGAGTGAATCTTCAGCCATTCATGGATAGATTGAGATAAAGGAAGCGCAGTGTCATGCCAGTGCATGTTCAAGTGAGAGATGTTGGAAATTGGGTCAGGTTTAGAACTCATACCCAATTGGGTCGCCTATGGTTACATGACTCAAGACCCACAAGGAGAGACCTAGTCAAAGTGGACTTGGATTAACTTATCTTGGGGATAAATGTGATTAACCCACTATCTCATCTCTTTAGGAGATAGAATTGTGGGTGATTATAACTCTCTCACATAATATACGTATTATATTAGGGAGAGTAAGAACTTAACCATATGGGTAATCTGCCGGTCTCTTTCTCTTAGTCTCTCTCTTCTTTTGCTCTCTTCATGGGAACACAGAACTATGCCTTTGTACTGTGAATAGTGTGGGTAGTTCGCTAATAGTTCTACTCCACTATTAGGAATTATTCATCAATGGAGGCATGTGATTCACCCACATGATCCATGGATTCGGTTTGAGTGTGAAAGGTATGCCCAAATCCGTTTATTTCCGCTGTGTAATATTTCTTATTTTTCCTACAGTACTGGTCATGGAGTCTTGTAAAAAATAGTGCACAAGCTATAGGTTCCATCCATTGGTGGTCATGTTATTGACTAATGCCTCAACTACATGCTTCCATACTTTAAGATCAAATGTTATTACAGATTAATTGCATGCTTCCATGCTTATATGTTTTCTGCACTAACTATTGCTTCACCTATCAAAAATTTGTTGGAATTTGCATGGCACCTCAACCATTTCTTGTCACTTAGCACTGCCTTATGATCTTGTGGATTTATTATTTGATAACTTTGACTAAAAATAAGTTGACACAATGAAAGATGATGGGATTTTTATTGGTTTTATCTGTACATGGATGAAAGCCTACTATTGATATGTGCTACTGGATTTAATTGTGAGTTCAGAGTTTACTTAGAAGGTTTAATAAAATGTTTCTCCACATTGGTTGTGAACGTACGAGGCTTTTCTCATAGAATTTGGTATTCTTTCTGTTGTAATTTTTCCATATATCCAGATCAATATTAAAATGTGTCCTCCTATGGAGATATGCTTATATTCATTAAGAAATCCGGAATAATACTAACTTGTGCTCGATTAACATATCTATTAAATTCCCCATTTAAATATTATTCTTATGTTATGTAATTCATTGTACATATCATTCCGTTTCACATATAATAATGGGGTACTTCAGATATATGTTCTTGGATTAAACTGCGAGTTTAAAATTGCTATAGAACTTTAGTTGCTAAATAAGGGACTGTTTATGCTAAAATAGAAAATAAGAAGGTAACGTGTCATGTCCGAGCATGCTTATGTTGAAGATACATTTATAATGTTCCAGCATGCATCTCATTATTGGTCTTATAGTTGTCTTATAATACTTCCAACTTGTTAAGCATATGCTGATTAGCCCATTATGGAATGGGCCAATGAGGGGCTTCGATTTTCCTTATTTGTTTCGAAGTGTTGTGTTTTTTCAGTGCCACTGTTTTGTCAAAGCTGGATACTCATCTCATGATCATGTCATTAGCAAGATGGAACCAAATTATTGATGCTGGGATTAATGGAGTTGGATGATGGTTTTATGAAGATATACTTTGATGATACTTTCTGTATGAATGATTGAGAGAATTTTTGCTGAGACAAGTTGAGTACTTTTATGCACCATTTCCCCATCTCCATATAATGTTTTATGATGTGTTGATTACAATATTTTTTATATGTAAAAATTGTAATTAACTTGATGCATGGTTGGCACATGTTAGCAAGAGCAAGGTTTGCTTGATCCCCTTTCTTCAGGCTTTAAGGCTTCATTAGGACTTTCTTTGCTTGATTTGGAGGCACTACCAATGTATTCTTCTTAAATTTGAGCCATCTCTGTTCCTAGTTAAATTCTCAAGTTGTGTGTTACTCAAGTTGTGTTAGTTAATTTCTTTGACCATGCGTTATGCTGTATTTCAGAATCAGGGAGAGGAGAGGAGAGAAGGAAAAAAAAAAAAAACATTTCAGTTCAAACCAACTCAATCATATAAACGAGCCGAGTTAACACTTGAGTTTGGAAAAAAAAAATTAAACTTAGATTAATTTAATTTTTAAGAATTTTTTTTAAAAAAAAAATATGAACAAAATATACCAAAATGCTTATATTATAAATCTCATTAATCAAATTTGTGAATCTACTCAAACACCAAACACATTAATTTATTTGGTGTATCATTAAAAATACATATTAATTTATATTCTGTATCCTCACGAGTCAACTCGATTAATAAATGAACTTAAAAATCAAACTCAAGCTCGTTCATTTAATAAACGAGCCAATCTCAAATGAGCTTTAAAAGAGCCGAACTTTGCAGCCCTTTGTTCAACATATGCAGTTGCAAATATTACCATTCACAGCAAATACTCTCTCTGCTACCAGTTTGTGTGTAGTTAATTACAGTTAAATCACAAGACTGAATCTACACAAGCGCTGTAACAATCCAATTATTGATTGGTAAAACACACAATCAAATAGGGGGAAAAAGTGAATGATATGAAGAGATGAGAAAGTGAGACAAGCCAAAACCCGGGCACAAGCAAATTCTCTCACACAACCTAGAAATATTCTTCTTTTTTTTTTGGAGAACCTAGAAATATTCAGTGTCTGCTTGACAGTATGCAAATAATACCCAATAATCAAATTATTATACAGTAAGAATGTGTGGTAGCATCAATATACCATGTACAACCAAGAATCACTAATCAAACATTGTATCCACAATACATCAAATGTGTACAAAATAATCACAGAAAAAATACAAATGGTTTGTACATTTAAAGTAATATCTTGATAAACCAAAAAAAAGGAAAAATAAATAAATAAATAAGAATGAGAATCCTGCTTCAGCGCCAAGTACAAATAAGCAGGTCAAAAAATTTCATGTAGTCACTGAACATTATTATACCACCTTCATTGATATAAATAATCAACTATGCAAAGCCCGCCTCTCAACCTACTTATTGAACAAATAATCTCATCCTAGCTTCTCCACTTGCATAGCATATTGTTACACATGTCTTGTCTTGTCAATCTTTCAAATTTCACCAATCTTGATACTTATCACAAAATTAAAAAAAAAAGGTTTTCTGTGCATGGTGTCTAAATGAGTCCCGTGTTGTATGGATTGTACGCTTGGACAGGCATACCTGAGCCGTAGGGGTGGATACCGGCTCCATATGCATTGCCAAATGGATTTACAGGCTGTTGATGCTGTGGGGCCATCATCATCATCTGCTGTTGCTGCTGTTGGAACATGAAAGCTTGCTGCTGGTTAGCCATGGATGCCATTTGCACAGAAGGTGGGGCAGCCATGGCATTGGAGGCAAAGAATGGGTCGTGTGCTGTTTGTGACATCATGGGACTGGCCATTGGGACTGGCTGCTCCCAAGGGTTATAGCTCACATTCTGGTTGCTTCTCCTTATTGCATCATCATATAGGCTGTCTAGTGTAAGTATGTCTAGGCCTCCCCCCTTTTCCCATACACAAGTGAAAAACCATAAGTATAAATATAGCAAACTATTTAATTTGTGATCTACGTTAAATGGACTCATCCAATGTATAAAGTACCCATGCCGGACAATCGAATCTTGGATAAGCATATGGAATATTTGTCCGACACATGTAGCTGGACATAAATAAAACTACCATACTAAGCAAGAAATGCTCTATGGCACCTTACGAACTCTATTTTATCATAGAAAATAAATTTTGTATATTAAAAAATATAAATATTTTGTCATATACGCATGCCCTTAGATGAACACATGCTACAAAGAGGCATTTTCCTTTTCCGTTCTTTTTTTTCTCTCTTTGAGGGGGGATCCTTTTCTTGATCAACTGATTTTTATTATTTTTTGGTCAAAAACAAACCAGACGCAGAAGAAAATAGTACAATACCAGATTGCTAGCAGCTGTGGCATTCTCGTTCAAGCTAGGAGCAGTAACAAGGGCCAATTCCCAGCCTGTAGTTCCATTTGCAGGATTTGGGCCAGCCGGAGTTGATTGATCGGCTGCAATTTCAACAACCAATAAAAATAAATAAATCAGAAAAAGAAAACATTAGTGGCATTTCTACATTACAATATTCCATTCAGATAAAACCCTAACCAAAATTAGCAAACATCAGACTGTCTTCAATGTGTTTAAATCTTTAAACAAATTACCCTTTGTTCATATTACTCAAAACAGAACCAATGTAGTTAATTTTATTAAGGTTGGCCTTGAGAACCCAATGGATATATGATTGTTTGCATTGCAAAAGATAATAAAAAATAAATAAATAAAGATTCCTCCACAAAATGTGAGCCATGGTACAATGCTTTACATCATTAGATTTCTAGAAAACTTACCAACAGGCACAATAGCCAATGCCACAGCATTCTTCTCATCTAATTCTGAAGCACCTGGAACAGGATCATTCAAACCCTAGCAATAAAAATGCAGACACTTCATAAGACTCCCATGAATTCAGGTAAAAAAACAAATCCAGAGTAAAGGTTCACAGTAGGATCCTGCGAATTTCCTTTGACAAGTGAGAAAGATACTAAAAATTACCAGCAGATCGGGTGGCCCAGCAACAGGAGCTTCCACCTTTACTGGTTCTGGTTCAGGTGGCGGTGGGGATGGTAGATTTGCCTCCTGTACCTCTGGACTTTTTTTGTACTCTATGGCTAAGTTTATCTTAGGAGCACCGTCCTTATCATCAGTCACCTGGTTTTTGAAAGTAAAGGATTAAAATGAAACTGAGGCGGGAATTTAGATGTAAAAGAAGATTTAAATAAAACTTTCTTGTCAAATTTAAAACAGCAGACAACTTTTAACTAAAAAGGTTCAAAAATTGTAGACATTGCACCAACAGACTACAACTTTGACAAGTTAGCCAAAGGATATTTATGGCTCATAAAGCCAAAAAATAAGATTAGTCAGAGAGTTGATGAATTAATGCACATAATGATGGCACGCATCGGAAAATACAATGAAGAATATATATGTCCAAACGCTCAAACTCCTAAATACACTCAGTTGTTTGATCTGCTCAAATAAATGATTGGCCTTCATAAAATAAAAAAATAAAGGATATGAATTTATTTCATTTAACTGAGCATATAGCCCTTGACAGAGTAGAATGGCAAAAAAAAATTCATGTAGCCA
Source organism: Camellia sinensis (assembly GCF_055761805.1). Classification (NCBI taxonomy): domain Eukaryota; kingdom Viridiplantae; phylum Streptophyta; class Magnoliopsida; order Ericales; family Theaceae; genus Camellia; species Camellia sinensis. Next base: position 133,493,911 of record NC_138973.1, read on the forward strand.
ACCCCACTTGATTGTGACAAAAGGCTTAGCTTGGTTTGGTTTGGTTTGATTTATGTGTTGTCAGACTTAATAGACTACTAGGGAGTTGATAATGACTAGATATTTGAGCATCTGAAACCACGTGAGAGAACTTTGAGGAATTCTGCCTAGAGGGACAACCCGAAACAACAAAGCTTTTTATGATTGCATTGCATCCTAAGCCAAGTGAAAGTTTGACAGTGTACTACAGCTCCCAACAATCACTGACATTTGATGTTCTTTTGCTTTACCTTCGTGATAATAGTTCTTTTGCTTTGTCGTCGTGATAATAGTTGCCACATATGAAAACATATTGCTTCCAACCAAGATAAAAGTTCACTAGAGAGGATTTCAATACCTGATCCTTACGAACTGTTGAAGCTCGTGGAGCTTCTCTCACATACTCTTCCATTGCTTGCATAAATGATGCAGGTGGCTTCATTATCAATCAATAAAAATTCCATCAAAATTTAATGAAAATAAAAATAAAAAGCAAAAACCAAAGGACTCAAAGCTCCTTAAATCACCACAAGAGAAATCACAAACCTGCTCAATCTTAACAAATCTTTCTCCACGTCCAATGTCAAGGTTTTTACATATTTCATAAAATTCTGACAGCTTCTCTGCCTGAAGATATGATTAAAATTTAAAATATGCCCACGAGGAAAGAACTCCTTTCCTCCAAAGCTATTGCTATATTTTTTATTTACCAAAAAAAAAAATTGTAATGGTTGCTAGAAATCTTTTGCAAAAAAGTATTACCTGTTGCCCTGCCCTCCGATATATATCCAAAGCCTTGAGAGCATCATGGCGTTGCATCTCAAAGAACTGTCACAATACATGTCATCATATATCCCTGATCAGCTAAAACAACCAACCTACTCATTCAGAAAGACAGGACAACAGCCTACCTTGTCAACCAAATTGATAGTACCATCACTGATAGCACTATAAATTTTAATGCTTTCAGAAGCAACCTATTGAAAATAACAAAATCACTCAGGTCAACAAAATGCTATTTGCAAGTTAGTTCAGTAAAGCCATGGGCAAAGCAAAAAGATTATGAACTCCACTCACCATGGAAAGTGCCAATTGAATCACAAAATTATGAACTGCTGCTCCTTGTGGCTGCATGAAAGCTTCATTATGGGGCCCACTGTTTGTGTATTGAAAGCTAGACACTTTATTTTTTATACAACTTAAGTCAGTTGACTGAATCAAAGAAAGTTACCTGGCAACCAAGGACACGAAAAAGAAGCTGCTGCAAAGCTGGTAACTGCTCAAGCAATTCTGGAGTGTCCAAATCTTTAGTTCTCTGCACCACAATTTGCATTAATAATTATGTGGATGTTCAGTGTTTCAACCTAATCACAGAGCCACATTTTCAATTTGTATACAGGTATATTATCCCAGGAAAAGAAGAGCAGTAATTAATTCCCAACAAGGTCCCTCATGTAAAGTAAGCATAAAATAGAACAAGCATTTAAGCATTAAAGATTGTTCTTAAAGGAAATGAACTACATTACTGTAGATTAGATATGAGTAAGACCTATGAAGCACGGATACTTCAAATAGGAAGACGTATCCGTATCGTATCCGTATCGGATACTGATACTCCTCGGATACTTACGGATACATATCAGCTACTTATTAAAAATATCAGATACTTCTTAATTAATTTTTCATTAATTATGAAGTATCGGATACTTAGTTTTGAAGTATCGGATGCTCCAAGTCACATATTATCAGATACTTCTTAATTAATTTTGAAGTATTAAATGCTCCAAGTCACGTATCACTCCTTTTACGAAATTAGAATTGTATCATTTCTTACATAACATCATAATATAATAAAATTGCGAGAATAAATAAAATATTTTTACAATACTTTACTTAGTTTTTTTTATAAAAATAACATAGTAAGCTAAAGTAATAGAATTCATCAAATTGACATATCTTCATTGTATCATGCATGTCCCCTACAACTACATAGAAGTAAGGATTAATAAGATAATATAACAATAGTAAAATTAAATATCAATAAATAAACTTGCATAGAATATTTTTGACTAGTACAAAAGGAAAAAGTATAGGGTCAAGTTGTGGATTGCTTTGATATTATAATATCAATATATTAGACTTCATATTGAAATGAAATATTTGCAAGACGTATTGAAAATTTAAAAACTAAACTAGCTATTGGCTTAAATTAATACCTAATTCTTAAATATTAGTATTTTGCATTATAAAATTACTGTGGTTTCTCATCATTCTTGAGCTTATGTGCAACTCACTGCTAATAATTTTTTTATTTTTTATTTTTTACAAACGTATCCTACCCGTACCCGTATCCTACTTTTTTAGATTTTGCTGTATTGCCGTATCCGTATCATATCGTATTCGTATCCGTATCCATATCTGTATCTGTGCTTTCTAGAGTAAGACAAGCTGTCAGAGAGCTTTGACAACATGATTTGGGACCAAAAGTGGCTAGTGGTAACCATTGAATAAGTTTATAACATTGTAGTGTGCTACAAGTAAACTAGAACTGATGTGGACTAACAAGTAGTATTGTCACCACTGTTATCAACAAAAATGTAAGAATCAAAAGATACTATCAAGTATCAACTCAAATGATTCACAAAAGTTAGATTAACACAATATCATCAAAATGTGAGCAATTTACACTACACTTTTGTGGCTGTAACAGAAACTGAACCCCTCATGTTTGGTTTGGCTTTCAGAATTTGTTTTGTGAACTTTTTTTTGAAAAAAACATGAAAAATAGTTTTAGTTTTTTTTTTTTTTTTTTTTGAAATAAAAAAAATAAAAAAACGAAACCAAATAGTTCTAAATGGAATTGCAAAATGGCCATATTTCAGTGAAAATATAGATTTGCAGTTTCTGTTTATGTTGCCAAAGCAAAATAAACATAAAATTTAAAAGCCAAAGGAGTAGAAAAGGATAAGTTCTTACAGGGCGGTCGGTCTCAACATCGTACTTCAATACACGAAAACATTCCAACCGCTCTTCTATAAATAAGGCATAAGTGCGAACCCAAGCAGAATAATCCCATGCTGAACAGCAGATAACAACTCTTGTCAACACACAAGTCTCTTTCTATGCATTCAAATGGACATACTAAACTAGAAACCAAAAATAAAAATAAAAGGAAAAAAAAAAGCACACCATTGGGACTGGAATCATCTTTGAAATGGGCCAAGTTGAGCATATGGCTTCTACTCCTTCCATAATTGATTAGTTCTTCATGAAATGTGGGGTCCACTTCCCTCAAAGCACGATGAATAACAATTAAAGTTTTCAATGCAACCTATACATAATGACATAGTTATGGAAATCTCATGCACAGGCACCTCGACAATAATGCATGACAGTAGACAACTATCTTTCAAATCATGGGATTAACTAGTATAGGAAAGTATATAACAGCCAGGACAATTTGAGTTAAGTATCTCACGGAATTGTTCCACCATTACAATATTCAGTATCTAATTTAAATCTTGAGTAATGAAGCAGACAGTAAAAGAAGTTTAATGAAATGGAAACCAAGAATAGATCCCATTCACACAGTGCACATACCACAACAGAAAAATATTTATTTATTTCCTTCAATGAAGAAAGCACAATCTTTCCAAAGAGAAGCAAAGTTCCATTTTCACATAGGGCATACAAAACATAACATCAATTAGCCACTTAATGAGGCAACAGCAGACTCTCAGTTGTTAACTAATATCAGAACCTAAAAGGATTGATTCATTTTGTAGGTAAACTTAAGATTCAATTTGGAAGCAGAAAACATAAAGAGTGAATAATTGATACATTTAATTAAACTCAAAGGCTGACAGAATAAGCACAAAGGGAAAGATGAATCAGGATGTTTCTTGTTCATAAAATCTAATGCTTTTGGATAGACATCCATCTTTTGAAATTAAGATTGCATGATCAAGATTAGCTATCACTAAATTACAATTGCCTTCATAGTGGTCTTGGTTTCAATTGAATTACTCCCTTCACTAATTGACAATATGATATTTGCATTGATTTCCTAAGGAAACTAAGCACTTTTTTGTATTTATCATTTGGAAGGCGTCCCAGTGACTTCAATGATGGGGAAACCCCCCGTTACTCTAGCAATGCAACAGGAACATGAAAAGTTTTCCGATGATATGGACCCCAAGAGATAAATGAAAACTTCCCAGACAGGGGTAACAATCTCTCCCACTTGGTGGATGAAATCTTCTCTCCTAAACTTCTTTCTTCCACACCCTTTCCCTCTTTCAATGAGCAGGAAAGAAGAATCTTTTGGGCAGGCAGGCATCTAACCTAGGTATGACATATGTAACAAAAATTCATCAATCCATAGAAGCATTTGCCCCACAGCTTAAAATACTTAGCACTAGTACTTGAGCAAGGAAAAAATACTTAAATCATAAAACAGAAGAAGTGTTACTTCAACTTACTCTCCACTCGCTAAATCTTATTCACTTAAACATAAAGAAATATTGCATGCACTTGTAAATCTGACAATCACTATATATTTCTTAGATTAAACCCTGAAAGCACTTTAAATTGTAACTTCGATTAGTTGCAGTTACTTTAGCACAAAAATGTGCTCCATAGTATAAGTTTCCATTATAAAAATATGATTTTCTTGAACACATACCGCCCAATTATGTGTCTTTGACAATCGTCTAGCCAAAGCATGTATGCAATAAGCTACATCCGCTCGAGGCCTCGTAGCTGAAATAGCAGCAAAAATAGCTGCAAGGGAAAACAAAAATTCTCCATCACAACATTTTAAGGCATATTAAAAATTGATAAGCACAAAATGGAACAAATATGAACAAAGGAGCAAGCCCATCAAAAAAACAAACCATCTCCTTCTCAATAGAAATTACCAACCTCTTATGTGTTTTTCTTTCGCTGGGCGCTCAACATGATTTGTGGACTTAACAATTGCAATATCCAACTCCTGCAAATTCCAAAACCCATTCAAGAAGGTCAAAAGCCATCCATCATTGCAAGAACCATACTGAGGATCTCAATAGAAAATACCTTGTAATCACTATTAACTTTGGCCAAATTGACAGTGGTGGAATCCTTAATAGCTCCAAGTGCCTTCCTCAAGCTGTTCTGTGTACCTCCCGACATTCTCTCTCTCAATTATATAATTCTACAAAATTGTCAACTTCATAAATACTACTGGCATTATTAGATGGATCTGAATTCCCCTCAAACAAAAACAAGCATCCTTCATAATTACTGCAAAAAAGTATTATACATCCCAATTTGATTTAAACTATTAACAAATCTGATATTTAAGCTTGCAATTGGAGTAAATTTTATGTAAATATTAGAGACCAAATGAAAATTATTAACATATGAAAATAGATTCTTAGCTGATTTTATGGAAAAAAAAAATTTACAGGAAATTCTCAACTATAACCAAAATTTGACTCTTAAATCCCGATCAACCATCAATGTCTTTGTGTGCCTAATTGAATCTGGGTTTGAGTATAGATCAATACAGTAAAGTCGTAAATATTAGTAAATCATTGATACCAGAGAATGTTCTTTAGATGATAATAGTTGGAAGTTATAAAAGCAAAGAAACACTAAGGGCTTGTTTGGTTTGTCTTTGGGAGATATGTTTTTGAAAAAAAAATTGGGAAAAGAGTTTAGAAATTTGTTTGACTGTATATTTTGGGAGAGTTGTTTTTTTGTGAGTTTGAAATGATTTGATATTTTAAAAGAATTTGAGTAGACGTGTGTGTGAGGCAAAAAGTGATTGAGAAGGAGAGAGGAGAGAGAAAAAATGATGTGTGTGTGAGGCAAAAAGTGATTGAGAAGGAGAGAGAGGAGAGAGGAGAGAGAAAAAGTGATTGATTGATTGATGTGTAAGAAAGAGAAAGTGATTTTCAGAATTTTTTGAGAAAAATTCAAGCCAAACAATTTTTTAGAAAATTTTTCCTGAAACTCATCTGCCAAATGCAAACCAAACATACCCTAAATGAATCGGATGCAATATACAAACACAAAACCAACCAAAGAAGAGTACTTGATCAGTAAAAAGGCAAATCAAATCGAAGCTAAACAATGGTGTACAAAGTCAAACAAAACCATAATCAAAGATCTAACAGAACAGAACACAAACTAACAAACAACACAACACAATGATGAATCCCAAATTCAAATGAAGTTTTGAAGCTCAGATACTAAATACAGAAACGAAAGAACAAAACTGGAAAGAGATCAGAGTCGACCAACACTAACCTCAAACAAAATCGTAGAGAGAAACAGAGAAAAGAAGAGAGAGAGAGGCGTCGGTAGAGTCTGTCTGGTGTGAGACGAAGAAAAAGTCGCCAAAATTGAATTTTTAGTTTTGGTTGGCCGTCGGCGTCAATCACATTATGTAGTGTATATAAGCTGTCATTCCCACCCCCTTTTTTGTTTTTTTTCTTTTTTTTTTCTTTTTTTTGTCCTTATCATATGCATTTAAAATAAAATAAAATAAAATAAAAATAGTAATTATATATAATAAAAATAAAAATAAAATGTATTTAAAATAAGAATAAATTACAAATACACCCTCCTCTGAGATTTACTTAAAATACAAATTATCCCCTGTGATTTGAAAAATTACAAATACTTTCCTGTTAAAAATTTTTATTTAACAAAATTAATTAAAAAAAGTGAAATTTCTAATTGTTCACCTATACAATAATAAAATTATCTGAATTATTAATTGAAATAAAATTTTAACATTATTAAAAACTATTAATTAATTTGATAATTTATTAATAAAATCACCTATTTATTATGAAATTAAAAATCGTAAGAGATACAATGTAATTTCTAGAACTACAAAAAATAATTTATAATTTAAATAAACATCAAGAGATCCGTTTATAATTTACCCTTAAAATAAAGTTGAATGAAAATCAACACTCCTTATACAAATATATATTACACATTAACAAGTTAATAACATGAAATATTATATTTAAATTATAATTATTCTTTTTAACAAAAATCAAAATACTAAAAAATCTAACCTAAACAATACTTTTTAACTTCACACCAAGGCCAAGTTTAAAAATAAATTATTTTAATAATTTTTTAAATTTTTATAACAAAATATAAAAATAATATTTAAAAAATAATATAACAATGTATAATGACATTTTAATTTATTAACTAAAATATATAATTAATATCTAAAAAAACTAAAAAATTGAAAAATTAACACACTTTTCAAACTATGCCTATATTCCCTCAGACTTTTTCTCTCTCTCTCTCACTCACTCTCCCGTTTTCAAACCTGTCTCTCTCTCTCTCTCTCTCTCTCTCTCTCTCTCTCTTCGCTTGCTTTTGTCAGAATACGGTATACGGAGGCGTACGACGTCAAGACCGGAGGTGAAGTTTGGATTGTTATAGAGTGATATCTGAGCCGTTGGATGAGGCGGTTTCGATTAGACTTTTGAGATCGAGTGGTCCGTGTTTGTGGTAGGTGTGAGAGAAGTGTGGTTTTGGTTGTATTTGAACAGATTATCTAGAACATAAAAAATTGTCTTCAGAACTACTTATTATTTTTTTTAGACAAAGAAAGGAGGAGAGAAAAAGTTGTTTGGTAACAAGGGAAATCTTATTATACTACTAATCGAAATTGGGAAAGTAGCACATGAGTAAGGACACTGACTTCCATATATAATATTTTTAACAAAAATATTAAATCAGTGGTTTTTTGAAAATATAATTATAAATAGTGATAAATTTTACAAATATTAAAAGTAATTAAAATCATAATTTTTCCTATGAATTTGTAATTACTTTTTAAAAATTACACTAAAATATAATTTTTTTATTTTTTTATACCCTACAAATTTGCTTAAAATACGAATTGCTTTTACGGTTTAAAAAATTACAAATATCCACTTGTCATAAGTTTTTTATTTAATAAAATTAATTTAAAAAAATAAAATGTCTAACTGCTCTCCTAGGCAGTAATAAAATTACTTTAATTATTAATTAAATTATATTTTTAATATCATTAAATATTGTGCGTATCTGTTTGTATCTATTTTTGTCAAATTTCTATTAACAGGTGGATTAATTAGGTGATGAAAGGTGACAGGGTCAAAGTAAGAGTTTTCTATTAGTTAAAGGGACATATGGCATCAGAAGAATAGATCAAGTGCAGCCAGTGGTTCAAGTGATGGAGCAGTTACTAAGCTGAATCATGGACTTAGTGGGTTGTTGCAGAAGTGATCAAGTACAGAATAAGGCTTGGCTCTATCGATCAGAGGCTCAAAGTGTTGAGGGACATGTGGCATCATAAAGGAAAAGTAGCTCGACAAAGAGAGTTAAAGATTTGAAAGAGTTTGAAAGCGTTGGCATAAAGAGGCAGTTACAGAAGCAGTTGAGATAAGGGCAATTACAGATTCAAAATCATGTGATCATGGGTTAGAAAAAGAAGGGAGAATATATAAAAGCTATGAATTTTGCAAGGAAAGACATCAACAACACAACAACACATAGCTTTTAGACTTAGGAGTAGTTTATCTTAACTCATGAGTAGTTTTTCTGTAATTTGTGACTTGTAACTCTTGTGAACTTAGATAATTTCATGTGGAGTTGTCTTTGTTTATTTTGTCTCTTTCTCTTTCAATTGTTAATTGTTCCAAAGAAGTCCTTATTCTTTCAAGGCATTTAGAACCTTTATACAGTCGTCTGGTTTCCTGTTTAATTATTTGTATAAATTATTGCTTGGTTGTTGTCGATCAAAATCTAGCATAATTTTTACTAACAGTACCGAATGTTGTACTAGATGAAAGTGGATAGGAACTCTAAATTTGAACTGGACCATCCAGGAACTAAGTGCCTGGAAAATAGAGCATCGTCAGAGCTGCATGATCGGGGTTGGCCGGAAAAACCCTCCGGTGTAGAAATGAGTAATCGGAGAAAATGAAAGACTCTCTCTATATGTGCAGAGAGCAAGAGAAAGAGTATTCAAGTTCTATTGAGTTGAGATGAGTTAGATAAAATACGTTCAATTGAAATAAGTTCAATTATCTTCAATGTGAAAAGAGTGTTTGTTTATATAGAAGACATTGCTTGTTCCCCAAGATGGGTTCATGGAATTTGGGTGCCTCAAGGCTCTCTTTATCATTGCCCAAGATAGGGGACCACCGTGTGGTTAACCATGAAGGCATGTGCACATTGTAACCACGCATATAACATATCACATTCCCTTTATTAATTATTTTCGTGATTCCAATAAGGGGGATCAGCTGAGGTAGCACTGTGCACATGCATGTGTTCACAACATCCATACTTGCTTAAGAGTTCCCCAGCTCAGTTCCATTCATACGCTAGTTCGGCCCTTTATCTGGTTGCTCATAGAGATGAGCTAGTACATTTGGATAGCCTTGAGTAAGTTTAACCCACTTCTGTTCTATTGATGGGTTCGACCCAGCTCAAGATCATGCCTAGGCTGGCACGTGTGTAGCCCAAGTACTTAAGGACTTTGGGAGGATAATTCATGTGGAGATAGGCTTTCTCATTTGGCTCACATGGGTATCTAGCACATTCGGATGGCCATTCGAGTTTGGGCTTAGTGATATGGACCAGCCCAAGGCTTGGGTTCGACCCATTTATATTTTGCCCTTTCATTTGCCTCTAGCTGGCGCTAAGGTTCCCTTGGTGGGAGCTATTGTTCGATACTCCAACCGTTGCGTCACTTTGGTCTTTTTTCAGTCCGCCCTTAGTGACGATTCATGTTCTAACACACACACCTTGCATGCGTCCTTTCACAGTGACACGTAGCAACGTGGAGTTGGTACGCAAAGATAGTGCGCCACTCCTTTGCAAAATGAGGCAACTTGTACCATCGCGTCGATTGAGGGTAATAAAACCCTAGAGCTGTCCTTTCGCCCTTGTCACCAATTCCTAAAGTTTTGAAATCCCAAAAACCCTTTTGCTCTGCCTTTCTAGTTCCAACAGAGCGCTACTCTAACTCCTACCTTCATTACTATTAGTTCTAAACGCTATTTTGCCTCTTTCCGATTCTAGACTCCAAGACCTACATTCCTCTTTAACAACAGTCGTTCATCTACTAAATCTCTGTAAGTTCCTTTGAATCTCTCTTTCTTTGTGCTTTTTGAATTCTGTCGCTATTATTGGCCCTAGTGCCATTGTTTTCGACAGACCATACTATTTTTCTGCTCTTTTCTTAGTGTTGCCTTGTCTTTCCTTCTCTTGGTCTAGGTCATGGGTAAGTTTCATGCACTAGTTGACACTTCAGAAGTGATGGTCCTATTCCGTCGCGATTACGGCATTCTGGATGATGTTACCCTTACACTGGCGAAGGTCGACACCAAACGCGTGGGCACAAGGAACACCGCTACATATTAAGTTGATTTGATAATCGTAATATATTTAATTTATCGTATTTGTCTACAAAAAGAAAATGGACGACAAGTGTGTTTTTAAGAATAGACCATCTTTTTTCTTTTTCTTTTTTGTGACAAATGTGATAAATTTAATAAGTTACAAATATCAATTCAACCTTTTTTTTTTTAGATGATATACACGAAGGATCCTACAAAATAAACCGTTTGGATTATTGAAATAGGACCTATTGTAGATCTCATAGGCCTCAACAACACATTCCAATCTAGATCATAGATGGGAGTAGAGCTGTGCAAACTGTCGCTTAATATGCTAGAATTGTCCAATCCGTCGGCTAACCACGAGTTGGTTTGATCAGCGATTTAAAATTTATAGTCCATTTTCGAAATCGTCTCGCATGGTTATAATTAATATATATATATATACATATATATATATATATATATATATATATATATATATATTTCTAGTGAAATATCAAAATAAAAATCAGTGTGAGATAGATTTGAAATATTGAATTTGGTACAAATTACATAGTGTCATATATGAAGAATATTATGTAAAACATGAAAAATATTATTCAAATTATTATTATATAATATGCAAATGCTTCATAATTGTTTAATATTATTCTTCAATCAATTAATAAGTTAAACCTGTCCAAACTGTAGTTTGGTTACGATAGCAAATTTAGCAATCCGTCATCCACAATTTGATTTTAATTTTATTCTCAAATTGTACTGAATCGAACCGAACCATGTACAACCCTAGACAGGAGGATAGCCTGATGAAAACTTCTATTTACACACCACTAATCCTCTCAGTACACAACATTAATAAATTAATTTTATATTCCAATAATATCCTCAAATGAAAAGATTAATAAGGAGTGTATTCTATCGATTCAAAGATTTCATACATAAAAACACAACACTCTTAACGCACCATCATCACTTACAGACATATAAGCATCCAAAATAAATTGGTTTTGAACATTTAAGAGTATTTAAATCAATTAGTTTTGAAAATTTGCATACTATGGATGACACTAAAATTGTTGATTTTGAACAATGCAACAATGAAAATATCAGTTTAATACTTAGCCTTTCGTGTTTTATTTATTTATTTTTTTTTTGTTTATCTCATTTGCATAATCGTTGGGAAGATAACTTTGTTCGTCACTTGTTTGGATAACCAGCGTTGAATTTTTACACAATGTTCGATTATTTTTATTCGAACAAAATAATTTTGTTCAAATTATTAAGGTTAACCCAATTATAAGTGTTCATACATAAAAAGTTGACAATTTTAATTCCTTAAGAATTCATTTCTCAAATTTCTCAAATTTAATTCAATTCAATTCAATTCAATAATTTAATTTGTTTTGGGTATATTTTCTTTTCTTTTTTACAAAAAGTAGATGTATTTAACATTTAAAAAAAATATATTGTAACAAATAACATATAAAATTTCATACATGTTCAACATAATAAGTCTGAACGAGTTAAAGTTGCTCATCATATAAAATATAAACGTATTTATTTTGTTCAACATAAATATTTTGAACATATTCAATTTGTTCATTTTTTTTTTTTTTTTTGTACGATGATATTATGTTCAGACAACCAAAGTTGAGCCAAACTCGAAATAGAAATTGATTTGGAAGTTAAATCGGTAACCAAATCAAAAGAAGATAGGAAAAACATATTGAGGTGAGAATCAAAAGGTGAATCAAGGGTGAGCATGACAAATTATCAACACCGACAATGCACTAGCGAAACAATGACAAGACGATGACGAATATAGAGATCTAAAAATATGATAATGCATGGGCAAGCCAATGATGAAATGACGGCGACAATAGAGATCTAAAACAATGAGAATGCACCTGCCAAACGAAATCCTCCGCCAGCAATGGAGATATTCAATGCTGACGGAAGTCTCTGGTGTTAGAAGATAGAGATAATTGGGTGTAGGTTGTGGTGTGTATTCAAACAAACTGGTGTTATGTTACCTTAGGGCTAGTAATGAAAAGTTAAGGTGTAAACTAAAATATTTTCAAACCCTAAAAATTATTTTGTATGTGTACTAAATAATAGTGTTGTAGACACCCCATTTTTGACTGTCCTTAAGACTTGGGCGTCGCTGATTGATCACTCAATGATGAAAGTTGTGCTGTGCAAATGTTCGATTTCTTTAGCAAAAAGAGCTCTAAATCCCAACCTTACACCCTATTTTGGACCAAAACTATTTTGACCAAAACTTTTTTAGACCTTAAAACCCTCTTTTTCAACATATTTTTTCCAAAATGTTTCTACGATGTTCCAAGGATCGCATTTCGTTAAAATTGCACTTTTTGGTAAACTGAGTAAGGACAAAGTGGAAATAAATGGAAGAGAGGTGAACTCTTTAAAAAAAAAATCATTTAAAACATCTTATTTAGAGGTTTGGAGTTGAAAAAAATTGGAGGAGAGGGAAGAAAATTAGTTGGGAGAGAAGTTGGGCGTCAATCGTTAAGGGAAAACTAGGCAGCCTCACTAAATCAGGTCTATCCTTTTGTACACTTGAACTTAAGTTATGAGGCCACCACCATTAGAAAGTGGACTTCTGGGGTTTCATTTTACACTCAAGAATCTCCTAAAGCCGAGTTCAGATGAGGGAGATATGATATGACTGTGTGAAGTTAGGCATCAATCCGGTTAAGCCAAAACTGAGCAGCCTTCACTAAAATAGGCATATCTCTTAGCACACTTAGAATTTTGATATAAGGCCACTTCCATTGGAAAGTAGACTTTAGGGGATTCAATTTAGATTGAAGAATGACCTACAAAGGAGTCCAGATGAAGGAGATATGCCCATTTGATATCCTGGAAGCAGATTATTGATGGTTGACAGGCCATCATTGATAGCCGACCGACCACCATTGATGGCTGACAATGCATACTTCTGGCCGGTCGGCCACTGGTGAAAAAGCTAGATATTTTTGTGTCAGCTGTCCAAGGCTTGATATTTTCGACCTAAGGGTCTGTTTTTCTATATATAGAAGGCCTCTCTTCTTGCTTTCAAGGTTAGAAAACATTTAGGAGCGAAATATTTTTGGAAAAATCTTCTCTCTCTACAATATTCTCTCTCTATAATTCTCTCTCTCTTTTACAACTTGCATAGCCTATGCCTAAATACACTAAACCAAACCTAGAGAGCTTCTTGCTGAGGTGATTTGAGCTTGGATTTGAACTCTTAAAGCACTTGAGAGTGTGAAAATTGGTGGTTTATGACTTAAGGGTTCACTTCTCTCCAAGAGGTATACTTTTTCTTGCCTTTGTAGCATCTTTACACCATTTGTTTTCCATCTTTTCTTGTTGTTTTTAAGCTCTATAAAACCTATTTTTATGGGCTGAAGCTTGTGGTTTAAGGCTCTTAAAGGTTGCGGGGTTAATCACTCTTCTTTGAACCTTGTTCTCTAAGCCTTTACACTTATGTTTCCTATTCTTTTCTCAACTCTTTTTGAGATTTTTACCACTGATTTTCAGAGATTCTCAGAGGCTAAAAATATTCTTTTGAGATCCCAAAAATAGAGGGGTTAGCCACCCCTCTTTATGCTTGTTTAGTAGTTCAAAAGTTTCATGTTTTAGCTTATTGTTTTAGCTACTTTTGTCTTCATTCCAGCATGTTTTCCAACTGATTTTGGGCTGTATAAACTCTGTCTTTTTGGGTTAAAACTTGTGATTTAAGGCCAATAAAGGTTGAGGAGTGGTTCACCCATCTTTGTACCTTGTTTTGGAGGCCTTTACCCTTGTGTTTCCCACATCTACACTATCTATTTTTGAGCTTTTAAATACTAAATTTCAAAGTATTTTCAGTGGCTAAAATCAGGTTTTGAAGTCCAAATTTGGAGGGGTTAGCCTCCTCTCCTTGTGTCTTATTTGCACGCTTAGTTAGCTTCACATGTTAACATATTTTTCTAACTTAACTTAGCTCAAGTCCAGCATGCTTTAGCCTCTAAAATAACCTATTTTAGCTCTGTTTTGGGATGGTTAGTTCGTTTGCGTCTTGTTTTGCATAGTTGTAGTGTAATCGCTTTCACTAGCTTAGTGTTTTAAGGCTTTAACCATCATTGGTGTGAGTTGGTTGCATGTTTTAATGTTTTTTTTATTTCATTTCAGCACTTATAATCTCTGCAATCTCCTTCATTTCTTCACCTTTTGGTTTTGGTTTTGCTTTGAAAGTGGTTTCAAGCCACTTGTTTGCCTAAGTGTGAAATGGATGTGCTACACCCAATGGTTTAATCTCTTAGGGAGTTCATTACTAACAGTATAATACCTCTTTCATGCCCAAAGCAACTTGTGGTTTGAGTCATCTTTCCATTAGAGGACACTCACCAATGGACTTAATGGATTAATGAATGATTTGGTAATTAAAATGAGTAAACAAAATTGACAAGTAAAAGAGGCAAGATAAGCATCTCTTTGTGTTGCATTGCATGTGTTCAAATCGAACGTTAATTTGAACACAAGAAAAATGGAATATTTCATACTCAAAGTGATGAAATGTGCCACTTTCCTTGATCTCCATCGCCCTTGATCATGCATGATAAGGTGATGGTCATTTGAGTCTTGTTCTTGTATTTATTGAACTTGCACAATTGGTTTCACAAGCCATCATGCAATGAATTTGCTCGATTGATGGTTTGTGAACCAAAGCTTGTCTCTTTTTTGATTTCCCCATGAAAAAGAGAGACAAAGTGTGCAAACAACTCTTGAGAAATACACTGTTTTGCTCTGTTTTGCAACAAGGAAGTTCAAACCAGCAGTGGCCAACAGCCACCACCAGTGGTCGAACGGCCACCAATGGTAGTCGACCGGCCACCATTGGTAGCCGACCGGCCCCCTATCGGCCATCAATGAAATTTGCACAGTGTATTAGTAAGGTGGAGCAGAAGTGTTCTGGAAGTGGGCAGCTTTGTTGGTGTTCATATGTGCAAACAGAGGCATTCAGCAACAAGGCAGTGGCTTTTCGAGTGAAGAATCGAGCATGCATGCATCCCTTGCTTCCCGGGATTAGCTAATTAGTTTAATTAGCAATAGATTGAATATGTGTTGTAATTAATTAGTTGTAGCTAATTAAGAGTTATAAATAATTAGTTAGTTTAACTAGTTATTCTATTTCGGTTTGTAATAATTAGTTAACTAGAATAGTTAATTAATTCGAGTTTTGTAATAATTAATTAGTTTAGTTTAGCTAGCTAGTTAGCTTTTATTCATTCGGACCCTCGTGAGGGCGTAATGTTGTAATAAGTGTGCGTGCGTATATGTTTTCCAACCCCACGTCTTTCTCCCTTTTATTTAATCGCTTTTGATGGTTAGATTAGGGACATTTTTCAATTAGCATATCGCATGCTTGCATCCATTCATTCGTATTGTATGCACCAAGGCTCGGCGTATCATTCAAACTGCATTGTCATTTCAATACTTCTTTGAATACGTGTTTAACCACATGTTATCAAATTGATCCATATACCATATTAGTAGCTGAGCCTATTAATTGCATTCATTACGTGTATTGCATTAGACACTTAATATAGTTAGGAATTATGCATATTTTACTAACTCATATTTTTTTGGTTTGGAGTACTAGGTGAGTTTTTATGCTTTAGCATACTTGCATAAGTGTAAATGTTGCCATGATTAACATGCATGCTATGAGGCTATGTACTTAACTGCCAGAGCTGCTTGAATGCCTATGGATGAAGGCTTGTTGTTTGAATTGGAACGATTCAACGAATGTAAGTTTTAAACCCACTTTGTTGAGTGGCAAATCATGTTTTTAGCCCACAATGTTTGGTGACAAATCTGCAAACTTTAAGCCCATTTGAGGTGGCAAATTCAAACCATTTTCGCAAACAGATATGAGTTGAATTGTTTCAAATTGAGCAAACTAGTCTATACTTGCTTGTGCATATCACATAGTAATGCTAGCCTAATAATTAGAATAAGAGCACATAATGTTTATAAAATATCATATCATGATTAGTAGAAGCCGGTCTTTGATTAGGCGAGCGGGGGTGCTCAATTCATGACCTTCCCCTCTCATACCTAATTTCCCGAGCCGAGAGAGCTTTGGTGATGACGGACATGTGGCCTTCAGCACGAGTTAGGGTTTCCTAAATTTCTCCAAAACAAAAAATATTTAGGTGGTGACTCTGGCCTCGTTTGGGAACCATCTTTTTTAGCCAAAAAGTCAAAAAGTTACTAAATTAGCCAAAAAGCCAACAACCCATACTAAAAAGTCAAAGTTCTCTTTTCTCTCTACTTTTTGCACATCTTTTCGTAAAAAGTTAAAAAGTCATCCCAAACATACTAGTTTTTTTTAGCTCATATTTTAGCCAAATAGCCAAAAGGTTACTAAATTAGACTGTTCCCAAACGAGGCCTCTGTATCTGGCAAAACAGTCCAATTTTGGCACTTTTGATTCAAAAATCAATTTTTCAAAATGATTTGTCGGATTTTGGACTCTTTGGTGTTTATCAATTTCACATTGCACTTGTGAGATTAGATTCAAAACCACGGGAGTTTTGAACTATAGGGCTTCTTTCAAATCTTCCGAAAGGGGGCACGAAAAGGCGAGCCACAGGTGTATACTGAGAGAATTAGTAGTGTGTAATGCAAGTGGAAGTTGGGAAAAAAAATTACAAACACATGGGGGTGCAAGTGTGTTTGCAGGGGGGGTGCAAATGAAAGGCTGTTTGCATCCCTCCATGTGTTGGTAATTTTTTCTCTAACTCCCACTTGTATGCAGTTCCTCCTAAATAGAATCACCTTAGTCTGATCCCAATAATTAGGATAAAATACAAATACACTCCTTAAGATTTGCTCAAAATATAAATTAGTCCTTGTAATTTTGAAAATTACATCCCGCCCCTTTAAGTTTTCTATTGTATAAGAAATGACACATTTTATTAATAAATTATCAAGTCAATTGATAATTTGTAATGATGTCATAAATATATTTCAATTAAAGATTCGATTAATTTTATTGTTGTATAGGAGAATAGTTAGAAATTTCATTTTTTTTTATTAATTATGTTAAATAAAAAATTATGACAAAGAGATATTTATATTTTTCAAAATTACAAGTGAGAATCCATATTTTAAACAAATCTAAGAGATGCATTTGCATTTTATCCTAAAAATTATGTTTATAAATTATTTTCTTTCTTTAGTGTTTACCCTTTTGAATTTGAACTTTTTGAATGGCGTAATGGAATTTGGACCCCATTAAAGTGTCATTTTATCAATTGTGTCCCCATGTATTCAATTGCCATCAATGAGGTGGGGTTACACATTAATATGAGCATTTTTTTCTTAATCCAAGCAAATATTTTCTCTTTTTAAGAAAATATTTTAACTTGCATTTCTTTTTGAATTTCAACTTTCATTTCTCTCTTCTTGTTAATCCAAATCCAGGCAATTATTTTATATTTTTTTGGCTTGAACTCGATTAGTTTATATAATTGACTAAAATTGAGATGAACTCAAGCTCTTGAAGCACCAATTGAACCAAGTTTAAACTATCATTAGTTTGACTTAAACTTCAAACTCATCTAAATTTTATTAAGAAGACATTAGCCATTTTATTACCTGATTTGGCTTGCATCATTTATATTCTTGAGAAAGAATTTTTTTTTTATTTTTTTTTTCTATTCTTTTTAATACCTATTGAAACATTTTTTGAATTGGGTGAAGTTAATAGACTGAAGTTTTATGAATTTTTTCAAAGTTACAAAAAGCTTGAAGGAGGAGTCACATGAAGGCTATCTATTTTACATTGAAATAAATTAAAGAAATATAAAAATCAATTGGTTATTACATAACAACTTCATGGCGAGTTTGTCTCCTGTTCGAACACATTCAGTCCAAACAATGGATGTGGACATTGATATTTTGGTAAATTAATAATTTTATATTTTGTCCATCTACATATAAATCCAATGATACAAGAGTGGCTCTATTTTCATACACTAATTTCACTCAGTTCACACATTTAATAAATTTTTTAGTAATATAATTTTGTCCTAGAATAAAAATGTCATAATATCCTCATCTTCTTCTACTCAAACTCTATTTCTAAAACACCACAACCATCCTCTATCACTAGCACCACCTCTCTCATCCACAATTCCCTCCCGTCGCCTCTTTTCTTACACGCCGCAATCACTTTCCGCCATGAACCATACACTCCCACAAGTCTCTTACCACAAATCATTCAATGTTGACTGTGAAGGTCTAGGATGGAGGGAGATAAGCTAGAAGTGGTGATGGTGGTGGCGATAGAGGGTTAAAAGTGGCGGCAATGACAGTAAAAGATGAGTGGATGAAAAGAAAAAAAAAATTACTGTTTGGTATAGTTTTAGAATATGTTTTCAAAAATAAATAAATAAAACTTCTTATTTCAATATGGTTTCATCTTTTGAGGGGCAAAAAAATTAAAAAATTAAAAAACATTTTTTTGGTATTTATTTTTGTCAAATTAATTTATATTTTTCTCATAAAAATTTCAAAAAATTGATTCAAAATTGAAATCAAACATACCCTTAGGGTTTTAAAATTGAAAATGAGGGTAATATTAGATTATAGAGATGTGTATTGAGAATTTATATTTTTATAATGTGTGTATTGAGAAAGTGTTCATTAAGTGTGTGTATTGAGGAGAATTAGTATGTGGAAATATAATTACCCATGAAAGAGGCATCTCTTCAGAAATCTAACTAGAGGGTGTTTTGGGGTCTTTGGGATCACCACGGAGCTCCTATCGAAGATCTGAGAACTTATTGTGTATTTTATTCTTATAAAAAAATACGTTAATCGGATATTAATAGCATTTAATCAAATCACATTTATATCAACATTTTTTTTAAATCATAATTATCGTTGACACAAATGTAATTTGATTAAGTAGTAATCAATATCTGATTACTGTGATTTTTTACAGAAATGAAATATTTGATGAGTTCTATACAGTAAACGATTCAAATCATTGGTGCAGACTCTGCAACAGGCTCACGGAGGCCCAACAACACCTTTTTGTCCGATATGAACTAGAGAGGAACCTCTCACAAATGGGATATTATATTCAACAAAAAATTTGACCCAATATTTAATGAGTTAATGGGTAGAAAAATGTGATATTCGGGAAAAACTAGAGTACTGCTATTAGTACCTCATCAATTATTTTGGACTCTTCATTTTTTAACTTTTTTTTTATTTATTACAATAATAGCCTCAAATGAAATTACCAAAAGGATATCAATTTTGGGACACCACATCTCACAATCAAGCCTACACACCCACTACATCATGAGTTAGGATTTATGAAAGTACCTACCTCCATCACCATCCATTCATTTTCCACAAATCTCATCTTCAAAACCTTTCCACTCTCGAAACCTTGAAAACCCTTTGGCGACAATATTCCAGCGGTAACGATGACAATCATTTGATTACCTACACTTTTCTGACAATGCCAATTAGTGGAAGTTTTTCCATTAACCACAACTCCATGAGACAAGATGAGTATAATAATAAAAACTCAAAGGAGGTTCATAATTTTGATGGTGTTCTTAACTTAAAAGAGATTATCCTTGTAAGGGTAAGTTTCTTGAAAAAAATGACAAAAATAATAAAAAAAAATTGTTCATCATTTTTTCGGGACTAAACTCCCAAACATATGACCAAATTTTGGGAACACAGGGCCGAACATTGTTCATCTGTTCGGGAACAGATAACCGAACATTTCTTATTTGTTCCAAAATAGATAATTGAAACTCATGGAGATCATATGACCCACAAAAGGGAAATTTTGAATCAATAATAAAAAAATTCTACATTTATTTTCTTAGGTTATGAATAAGTATGTGGAAATGTAGTTGCAATCATCTTCATGGGTTTTGTTAGGATTTTTTGAGAGATAGGATTTTTGGGATGTGAGGGTATACATTCAATTGAATGGGTAGAATGTTTTTACAAGGATAATTTTAGTATTATTTGGAGGGAAAAAAGAAATTTTAAGAATTTTCTGTCTCACTTTCTGTTCTTTTACATTTCTGAGCACTCTTAGGCATACATTGAGCATTCTAAATGAACTAAAGAGGTAGAAAGAAGCCTAAGAAAGAAAAATGAATTAAAGAACAGATTGAATCACATTGTAACCCAATTTCTGTATGTGTTATAAATTGTCTAGGGTCAACTGCGAGAACAAATCAACCGACTGAACATTGTGAGTAATATCTCAGTAAAGATATCTTAATTATACCTTATTTTCTGACTGTCCTTATATGGCAAGTTTTTCTGAATCAACGATTTGATGTATGTGAATGAGTTACCAATCGACTGAACGATATATTGTCTGTACAATTGAAATATGGAGCGCAATTGCTCGATATATCTGAATTGGGCCTAAGGCCATTTATGTATCTAATAAAGTGGACCTAAAGTCGTTATGGATCTCTGATAAGACTAATTAATTGATATGATATGACTGAATCTCTGACTAGTCTGAATGATTGATATGCAATTGCAATAATTGAATGGCCATTATACTACTGTAAATGATTAGATCCATGGTCATTCTGATAAGAGATAACTGACCTAATGAGTTATCTCTTATAAAGGTCTAAAATATAAAGAAGAGGGTGAAAAAAGGTCTGGTGTTAGAGACCATGGTAGCTAGTGACCTAGATGAGTAACGATGGTGGCTGGAAATAATCCAAAGAAGTTACTAGAAAGTAGAAATTCCCTCCTAGAAATGAGAGAAAAATCAAATTTATTAGCATTTAATTAATTGACACTTCTCAATTTCTTTTACCTTTTAATAAAGGTAAAGCAATCATATTACATAAAGGAAAGTTTACTAATAAATTCCATATTGAGGAATAGTGATTTATTTAATTCTAAGGATTTTTTTATAGATTAATTAGTCTCGTTGATTTTGAAAAGGTATATTTAATATATTATTTGAAAATTAGATTTACGATTATACCTTATTTGTATTATGTTTCCTTCTCTTTTTTTCTTTTGTACTAGAAAGGTAAGGTACACAATCTATGAGAATCAAATTTGGGATAAATTTTTGTATGAGAATCTTTTTATTTGAAAAATATTTCAAAAGGAGTACAAAACGACTTGAAATATGAGATTTTTCAAACATTTTAAAAAGATGTGAGATTCTTCAAATATTTCATAATGAGTACAAAAACTTCTTAATAAGTTTTGGACAAATGTATAATTTCAAACTGAAACACTCTAATGTAACATTCAAACGTAACACTCAAAAAAAAAAAAAATTTCTTAGTGTATTTTTTCCAAACATAACACTCTAATATAACACTTCAAAAAAAAAAAAAAAAAAATTCCTTAGTGTAACACTCTAATGTAACATATAGAAAAAATTCTTTATTATACTTTTTTTAAATGTAACACTCCAATATAAGTTATATAACATTCCAAAAAAAAAAAAAAAAAAAACTTAGTGTAATACTTTAATGTAACACAAAAAAACTCTTTAATATACTTTTCTCAAATGTAACACTCCAAAAAAACTTCTTAGTGTAACACTCTAATATAACATATAAAAAAACTCCTTAGTGTACTTTTTTCAAACGTAACACTCCAATGTAATACTCTAAAAAAATTCCGTAGTATACTTTTATGAAATATAACACTTCAATGTAACACTCCAAAAAAAGGATGTGGGATTCTTCAAACCATTTCAAAAGGAGTACAAAAATTTCTTAGTAAGTTTTGGACAAATGTATAATTTGAAACAGTGGATGTTACGTTTAGAAAAAATACACTAAGGAGTTTTTAGTGTTTTGTGTGTGTTACATTAGAGTGTTACATTTGAGATTACATTGATTGGAGTATTACGTTTGGGAAAAGTACACTAAGAAGTTTTTTTTTAATGTTACGTCGTTATGTTTGGAAAAAGTATACCAAGGAGTTTTAAATATGTCATATTAGAGTGTTACGTTTTTGTTCGTAATATGAGATTTGTTCCAGAATTAGGAAAAATCCAAAACTTCTTCTCCCAAATGTGTAATTCTACATTTGGAGAAACCCATTTTTATTCCTGAAAAATTAAATCCAAACATGTAAGTGACTACTTTTTTGTGTAATTTTCACTTTAATGGGACTTTTGGGTTCATAAGAAAAAATAAAAATAAAAAATAAAGAGGACTAAATAGTTCACATGATCACATTTTGGGAATATTGTAGGACTTTATAGGTTAAAAACAATGAATGAGGAATACCAATCTTATCAATAGGACTTTTAGATAATTAATTCAAAGTTAAATATTATATTTTTAAAGTTAGAAGGTTGTTTGATAAAAATTAAGTGCTAAACTAAAATAAGATGTTTAATATATAAAAAATAATTTAAAAATTATTATTGTTTAATTTCTATATTGTGGTACTCTTTTGGGAAGCTGGTTAAAAGCCAACTTTCAACTTTTAACTCATTAGGTCATATCACTTTTTACATAATTTATTTATAAAAAGACAAAATAAACTAAAAAAAATAAAAAATCAACTTCTAACTAACTTAAAAAAGGTGCTGTAATCAAATTTTTTAATCCACAGCAATTGGCCGCAAATTGTTGAGAAAGTAGTCAAACATTTCAAAGATAATTATTTTTTTATTTTCTTCAAGTCTACATGCAAAATTTAAATTAAAAAAATACTGAAGTTTCGTTTGTTTCGATATAAAATATATAAAAAAATAATTTTTTTATAAATTAATTTTACACAGGAAAAACGTTTTTGTTTTTGTTTTTGTTTTTCGACGTTTGATTGATAGTTGAAACAAAATATTTTATTACCTAAAAGAAAAATTTTGATTCAATAAAATGTCATTTATAATTTTTTAACGAGTTAAGATATTTATTTGAAATGCTAAATATATTGAAAACATAGTCAGTGAGAGTTGACTTTGTAAAAATTGATTTTCGTAATTTTTAAAGATAAATTATTTTTGAGAAATTGATATAAAAATATTTCCTTTAAAAAATATTTTACTTTATAATATTTTAACAAATATATTTTACGTCAAAACAAACCGAACTAAAGTTAAATACAATTACACAAGAGGTACGTACAGGATCTCATTTGCTCTATTAGAAGAGAGAGGTAAAGAAAATGAGTGTGTTTGGTTTGGTTTTGGGAGATCAATTTTTTTTAAAAAATCAGAAAAAATGTTTAGAAATTTTTTTGGTCTGTTTGGTTTTATATTTTGAAAATAGTTTTGGAGTATGGGAGTGTGAAATAATTTGATATTTTGTTATAATTGAGTAGATGTGTGTGAGAGAAAAAATGATTGAAAATGAGAGAGGAGAGAGAAAAAGTAATTGATTGATGTGTAAGAGAGAGAAAGTGATTTTGAAATTTTTTTAAAAAAATTTCCAACCAAACAAAATTTTAAATTTTCTTTTCAAAAATTGTGTTTTGAGAATTAAACCAAACAAGGCCGATATATTAATAAAATTCTTTTATACAAAAGTCACCCATAAAATGATATAAATAAAAGGGTAAACTATCAATTGGTTCTAATAGTTGGACTTAATTCCCATGAATTGCCATTGAAAATAAATTTTGATAAAATTGTCGCTAAAAATAATTTTTCGTGACAATTTTTAATACATGTCGCTAAAAATTGACAATTAGTGATTTTTTTTTTGTCATGATTTTTATAAATTGCCGCTAAAACTTACAATTAGTGACTTTTTTATGACAATTTTTTCTCATAGGACCTATTAGATAATAAGTCCACTTATTAGGATCTACACGTAAGTATCCCTAAATAAAATTTATTTATACAAAAGTCATCCAAAATAATGTATTGGTAGTATTTTATTTTTAATTATGGATCATGGGTGTTTCTGGAGAGCAGTCAAACTCTTTTGTTTAAAATAAAATAATTATAAAAAAAATATCATTATATATACAAAAAAATTATCATTATATATAAAAAAAAAATTGTGTGTATCATTCAATTTTTTTGTGTATTAATTCAATTATTGAGGAAAACCAAACTTGCAGCATTTCCAGAACAACAAAATACACTTCATATAAATTTATTACAAGCTGCACCATTGGCTATTTATTTATTGTATTAAAATAGTACAAATGCTCTAATAGTGTAGTATAGTATTTTCTATGTTATTTTTGCTCACTATCTATCAATCACAATCAATTTAAGTGAATCTTACAAAATAAATAAAAATTGTATGACAATCACAAAGGGTGTCCATCAAAATCAAAATCAAAATTTGTTGAGTGAGTTATTGTTTTAGGGAAATTCTAATATACACATTTTTTGAAAGGGAGTATTATATGCCCCTTTAATTAATAATTATGTCTTTTGTTTTTAGTTATGACTATTTTTTTTTTAATTTGTTATGATAATATTTTAGTTATAACTTATGAGATTTTTAGTTATACCTCATGTGGTATTTGGTTATGAATTTTTTTATTTTTTATTTTTTATGATTCAAAAAATATGAAATTATGTCATTTTCTTTTTTATTATAAGGTACATATAATATATATATTTTGAGGATTGTGTATCATAATCTTTCCCTTTATTTTAACATATATGTAGTCTTTACATTATTGATAATCAACTTTTAAAAAATTAGAGTCGTTTTGGGTATAATTTATAAATAAATTTTTTTACTTATTACAAAATGATGTGTAAAAAACTAGAAAGATAATATGACATAAGCCTCCGTTTGGCAAGCAAAAAATCAGGCTTTTTTGGCTAAAATAGCCACAAAAAACAAAATAGGTTATTTTAGCCACAAAAAATAAAACATCAAATCTAACCCATAATCATTACAATCCTCTCTCACAAAAAAAGCCAAAAAAGCTAAAAAGCCAAAAAGCCCTTCCCAAACCAGGCTAAAATAGCCCAGGTTAAAATAGCCAAAAAGACAAAAAGCCAAAAAACTAACCCACTTCCCAAACGGAGACTTAAGTTGACTTTTTTAACACTGCTCAAAAGAGGCTTAAGCCATAAAAAAGGCTTACATTACGCCTTTTAGTTTTAGAGAATCAATTCCAATTTTAATTAAATTTTGATTGCGATCCAAAACTTTAATAAGAATTTTAATTGTTATTAGTAAAAGGATATTAACTATTATTAATAAATTAACGAAATCAACATATACTTCCTTGTTTTTTCGGTACAATATTTGTATATACAAATAAACTTCTTTTCATTTTTTTAAATTCTAGTCTCAGTTTGGCAAGTGAGGTTTTTAATTAAAAAAAAATTGAAAAATCACTATAAATTATCATATCATTTTCTTTTATTTTTTTTTATACATATTTTCATAAAAAAAAAATCAAAAAATCAGTCAAAATAGTTAATTTCCAAACGGGGAGTACAACACAGTGAAAACAAAAAAAAAAAAATTATACAAATATATAAAATATAAGTAATTCTATAATGATACATATAAAATGCTAGAAGAGTGCAAACGTCCTCCGTATTTGTGTAAAAAAAAAAAAATTACATGACGTTGAGATGTAATTCCCTTTTTTCTTAAAAGGATCATATTCTTCTGTCGCAAATATGGCGTGAATCGAGGGGCATTTTAGTTGATGTGAAGACAAGGTGCCATGTGGAGAAATAAATAACTTTGCCAGCAAAATGATAAACCTATAAGAAGTGATTGAAACGCCCTCCAATTACTACTCCCACCACCCCTCATACACATGTAGGGTTGGTGATTAGAGGATAAGAAAAAGAAAAAAAAAAAAAAATGGCCAATCACAACCAGAGGAGTCGTGGGGGTGCCTTTCCTATGGGAGTCCAAATCATTTTTGTGAACCTATTTGTGCGCACACAGGTGGCCCCCATTTGGAGAGTAGACCATTCAACCAACTAAGAAAGATGTTAGGAATATTCTGTTAAATGTCTTCTATAAGTATGAGACTTATACATGAATTCCATATAGATCTCACACTTATACAAGATATTTAATGAAATATTTGTCGTTCCTAACATTACTCTCACCTAAATTACCTTTTTTACCCTTTTACCATGTATAAGGATGACGGTGCATACAAGCATTTCTCGAGGTTGGACACATTTCTTACAGCAATGATACATCTCTCTAATTTTAGAGCTCTAATTGAATTCTAATGATGTGAAAATTAAAAAAAAAATCAAAACATCACATCAATGGATGGGACCCACCCTCTAGACCTTATTTAGAACTCCCAAATATAGGGTCAAATAATTAAAAAAAATAAAAAATAATTGTCACATTATTTTTTTGGTTTTTTATACAATTTTTTTTATAAAAAATTTAAAAAATAATTAAAATATCTTAGTTTTTTTTAATAAGTTATTTTAATAATTTTTTGACTTTTTAATTAAAATATAAAGTAAAACAAAAAAATTTGGTCAAAATTCTCTCATAATAAAATTTTAATGCATTATAAATAAGCACAAAAAAGAAAAATTCTACTTTCACCACAATTTTACCTCTTTACACATATTTTGTCATTACACCATTAAGAAATAATTAAAATTATAATGAAACCCTTTATAATACTAAAATTAACCCTAAATTAAACCTTTTTTAAAATCCTTATACATTTTTCTCATTAAACCTATTCCCGATGTTATGTTACCGAATAAACTATATTTGTCTAGACGCACGTTTACAAATTCACTTTCCTTAAAATATCATTTTTCTCCTAAATTTATGATGGGCATGTTCGGTTATACATTGGCAAACAATTTGTATTATCCTAGTGTCATGTTGCCAAATAAATTCGATTTGTCGAACCATCTGTTACTGCACGTTTAAAGATTCACTTTTTTTAAAACATCAAACATCCATAAAAACATGAAGTGTACAAATATTCATAAAATTTATTAATACAAATATCTTTAAATTTGTCAATATAAATATCTATAAAAATATACTGAGATTGGTATCACAATCCATCTATGTTAATAGTTTCAATAGTTACTATATTAGTGCTGACACACATACGAAATTGATCAATACAGATAGTATATGCTTTCTCTCATCCATTAGCACAAGGGTGATGAAAACGAATCTAATTACTTGCTTTCAGAGGTATTGGATGACCAACAAGGAAATAAATTTAATAAACCATTAATAATACACTACTAGCCTTACTACAATGAATAGAAACATTATCCTTCAAAACAAAAAATAAATAAAAATGTCAGAAAAATGAAACTAAAAAAATTTAGTACTAAGTTACCATACATGTATTTTTTGTTTGGCAGTAAATTACTAAATAAGTATTTTTTTTGTTATTAGATATGTATTTTTTGTTCGATAGTGTGATTTTGGGCTATTTAATTTTGTTCGGTTCTAGTACACCGAACAAAAGTCGAATAGTCCTTTTAAAAAACGAAACGAAACGAAAACATAAAAATAAACAAAAAAAAACTCACAATTTCACCTTTTTATTAGTTCTTCATCACTATTTTTTCGTCCATTGTTTTTTTTTTTTTTAATAATCAAAATATTATGATTCTCACTTTTTTAAAGTAGATATAGTAGAGAAGAAGAAATGAGAAATGAGGAGAAAAAAAAAAAAAGGAATTGAAGTGTAACGAGTGTAAAGTGATAATCAAATCTATTTAATTTTTATTTTTTTTCCTTAAAGGTAATTTTACACGAGTAAAGTTGGAAAAAAAATATATCTCAAATGAAGGGTGTAAAGAGATAAACGTATTGTATAAGTATAATTTCCCCACAAAAAAAATTTATTGAAAAGTTCAGCACACACTACTATTACCAAACATCCTTAGTGTCTAATTTAATATTTTAAATTTTAAAATGATATAACTTTTGATCTAAATTATCTATTTTTAATAAAAGTAGTATTTTTAGAATCCGCTCATTAAGATCTATCAAATAAGATTTGGGTTAACTATGAATTTTTTTTTAAAAAATTAAAATTACTATCGTAATTGACGTAAATAGGGAAAAAAAATTATGATTTTTTTTTGAAGAAATTCAACACCAATATGGATCTTATTTAATAAATCTTGATGAGATAATTGTAAACTACTAATTTTATTAAAAATCAATATATAGATAAAAAATATTTCCGTATAATAAATCAATATATAGATAAAAAAATATTTCCTCATAATTTATTCCGAATGAGTTTGTATGGTGAAGATTAAATTGATTAAGTGTGAGATTCATAGGTAAAATGAATTTGAACTATTAACTTTTTTTTTTTTTTATAGATAAATTCTAAGTTGATAAGAGTAAGTTGGTAGTGTTATTACTTATTTTATGATCATCTTAAAATGTACTTTTTATGTAAACTTTTAAATAATGTTATGGTACACATTCTTGAAAGGATGTAGGTTGTGTATCAAATGCTAGATAAGTTATGATATTTGTGGTATTATTTGTCATAGATATTATAATTAAATATTTTATAAATTATAATTAAAAAAATTATAATCAAACATCACATAATCTATAATTAAATACTTTTAGATCGTAATCAAAATAATATCATAATTAATGTCACAATATGTATAACTAAGTCATAACTTACACAATAATAAATCATAATAAAAAACTACTAACATCGAAACTGAGAAGCATATGATATACACTCCAAAAGAGTATCATAAACACCCCAAGAAGAGTGTATATCATAAAATTTCCTAAGATTTTAAAGAAAATGTATATTTCTCTTTACGGTTTTGAAAAATTATAAATACTTTTTTATTAGAATCTTTCCTACAATTAACTTAACAAAAAAAGATAAAATTACATAAATATTATTTGATACTAAAATGAAATTATCATATTATTCGTATTTTCATTTACTCACTACCAAATTTCTCCATCTACCGCTACGATATTGTTCAACCCTCCGTAGCAACACACTAAATACTTGTAAATAATAATGACGACGGTGCTAACCGAGAGTGGGAGAGGATGGTGCTATAGTAGGGTAAAGTAGTATTACTAGTTGAGAGAAAAATAAGGAATCAAAAAGGTGAGATAGGAAAAAGAGAAGAAAAAAAAACCTTAGGTGGTAGGATATAATTCCTCAAACGTGAGGCAAGAATCTGTATTTTTAATAAATCTTAGGAGGTGTTTTTGTAATTTACTCTAGAGAAAAATGACGTCTTTCTAGTACAACATCCAATTGGAGAAGTGTTGTTGGGTTTAGAGAGCTCACCTTAGGGCATACTTTGGTATTTTGCAAGCCCATTGCAAGATTAATCATGTAAAAAATCAAATTGATTGGATATCAATAATTATATGATTTGTGTACATTTGTTTGAAAAATAAACAAGTATAATTTTGATAACCTAATCATCTTTGTTTATTTTTATTTTTGGAGAAACTACATGGAGGTGGGAGTTGAGAAAAAAATTACAAACACATGAGGGTACAAGTATATTTGTGGTGGGGTGCAAATGAAAAACTGTGGGGGTGTAAGTGTCACTTGCGCCCCTTTATGTGTTGGTAATTTTTTTTCCAACTCTCACATGCATGTAATTCTCTTTTTATTTTTTACATAAATGTTATACTCAATGAACTTTATAAAATGAATAGTTTAAATCAGTGAAGTAGGTCCAAAAACCCAAGAACACTTCTTCAACTAGAGAGAACCAAATCATTATACTAATGTTTAGTGATTAGGAGATTTATCTTCCAATTATATAACCGCAATGCATCTCAAGCTATTCATTCAAAAAAGATAGAAGTTTACCTCCAACTTATTATGTAGCAATTTTGATTGCCCAACTCATATATGGAAGGCCATGATTGGCAACCTATTTATTACACAATTCAAAGTCTATTAGAATTCTTGTTCAATTCTCAAGTTTTGTGTTAAAAATCCCTATAGATTGCCACATGAGTTGGGTAGTAGGAGTTACTTCATAACAGGTTGGATATTTATTGCAATTTATAAGCTGTAGCTTTCAACTTTTAGTTAAGCAAAATAGTTGGCTATTTGTAGCTTTTGTTAATTGTGACAAACATGTTGGTAAGTTAACATTGTAAGACATATATTGCCCATTGTATTTTCTCATAGGTTATGCTTCTTTGATGCATGTATGTTTGGAGGACTTGTTACCATCCTCCCACTTGAAAATTGTAAAATACATTGGAATAGTATTTTTTGAGGTTTGAAAAGTTTTCACATCTCCCTTGCAAAAATATACTTTTCTTAAACTGTTTAATCCACTGAGGTTTTGTGAAATAAAAGATTGGCTTCGTGATAATGGTACTAGACTTCACTTTCATTAGGGTAAATCACACCTACCTCTCCTAAATAGTCATGAAACCATAATTAATCTCATAATTTCAATATAATTACATTAACTTTCATCAAATTTTATAATAACGTTACAATTACATCCATACAATAGATATGTGACGATGAGGTTAGCAAAATTGAAAATGAATGTCCTAATTTGCCTTCCAAAGTTATGTAGAGCTATATGTATATATACTAGCTTGATCTTTACAATATTACCCTTCTTCAACATATAATCATTTATTATCGTCAACCGTCTTCTCCCTTCTAACGTTCACTCCACTCTCTCACCACCAGCCCTACAAGAAATTAAACACATCAACCTACAAAAATCCACAACCTACTACCTTTAACCCTTAAATAAATTAAATAAATAAAATGAAGCCAGAAATCAATGGGAAAAAAAAGAAAGGAGTATGGCAAAAAGCAATGTCTATGGCGTTGGCGATGAAGGTGGCACATTGTGCCTTTCCTCTTTCCCTCTAATGTGATTTGATCTAGAGGTAGCTGGAAATCAATTTTCAAGTGACAAAGAGGAGGGCCCTAGAGGGTGGTATCAGCTTGCGAGGATAAGATGGAAATGGTTTCAACGATGGCGTAGTGGTGGACAAAATAGAGACTCAGTGGCTCCGATTCTACAAAAAAATGAAAAACCAAAATTGAATAAAAATAGAGAACTGTATTTGAATGAAGTTTTTATTTTTGATAATATATATAGAGAGAGTATGGGGCTTAAATGTTGGTGATGAAAGTGAAGGCTGCATTGGTAAGGGAGTCAAAGGAAGAGATGGTGGTACTAGAGGAGGAGGAGGAGAGAGAGGATAAGATGGCGACATTGAAGGGAGAGGTGGCGGTTAGTGGGAGAAAGAGAGGGTGCCGTTGGCAGTGGAGCAACATGGCGGTGGCATGTAAGAGCATCCCTAGCCGCCTCCCTAAACCCATCATTTACCTATTTTGAGGGGTTGAAGTCCCTTTATACATCTCCATCAGCTTCTTCAAACAATTCCATAAACTAATTTTTGTTGCAATAACTTCCTATTTGTAGAGAGTCACTGTAACTCCCTTATATATATATATATATATATATATATGTTTGCTTTGTTTTGTTTAGGAACTGCAGTACACCTTTATAATTTTTATTTTTTTTAAATTTATAATTAAAAATTACATTTTAATAGAATAGAGAAAAAAATAGAAAGTTTGTTAATAGAATAGAGAAAGAATAAAGAGTTTGTTAGAAAAAATAGATGAAAAAGTGATTTCTAAAATAGGAAATGAAATTTTTAATAATATTTTCGAATAAAATATAAGTAATGTGATAAGGATGCTCTAACAATAAGATAGTCAGCTGTGACATGTAACATTGTAGTAGTGGGTGGTAAAGAGAAGGTGGCGTTGGCAATGAAACAATGCAGTAGCACGGTGATGAGCGGTGGGGCGAGCATAGAGTTGTGGCAGCAAAGAAATGAAACAGAGAAAGAGAGCAAAGAGAAATGAGCTCTATTGGATAAAAAAGGAAAGAGATAAAAATATAAGGTAAAGGGCTATTTAGATAATTAAATTTTATTTTTAAATAATTGTTTTAAAAGTGAAGACAATTATGCAATTTCAAAACTGTTGGCGGCCGAACTTTGACAGGGTATGGCTCCGTTTGGCAAGAGTTTTTTTGGTTATTTTAAGTACAACAGACAAAATAGACTATTTTAGTCACAACAAATAAAACATCACATCAAATCCATAATCATTACACTCTTCTCTCACAAAAAAAGCCAAAAATGCCAAAAAGTCAAAAAATTCTTCCCAAACCAAGCTTTTTAACCCAGGCTGAAATAGCCAAAAAAGCCATATGTGAGTGTAATTCTGTCATTATTGGAACTTGATTTTTTCAAAGAAAAATAAATCAAATAACTTATACATGTTCATAATTTATTGGTACTAAACAAATTTTTAAATAAATAATTTTTTTTTGCAAAATATATATTTATTTTCTTCTCGTTTTCCTGACCTAAAAAAAAAACAAAACAAAACAAAAAAACCCAGGCATCTATTTCTTTTTCTTCTATGATATCATCTTTTTATTTATTTTTCCTTCTACAAATTTAACATCCAAACATAACCTAGTTCCCTATGTTTCATTTTCTACACATTGAACTGGACAAAGTTGGCTGAGACTTTCCTTGAAAATTGATCTTCTGACTAACAAGGACACATTGAATGGCTCTAACAGATGCAGTGTGCTTCCCACTAGAACCTGGTAAGCAGTGTGTCTCAGCCTCATTCTTCTGTATAGGTTAATCGTTACAACTAGGCTTGGTGCTGCTTCATTAAATTTTGAGTTAATTACACTTAGAATCCCTATACTTCCACTAATATCTCGTTTTGATTCTTTCGGTTTCAACTGTGACAATGGACCTTTTACAATCTAAGTCAAGTTGCAATATCACTCTTCCATCCATCTGTGTAATGAGACCAACTGGTGGAAATGCTGAGTGAAATTTCTATGGAAGAGAGGAGTTTCTAATGAGGCAAAAAACAGTGAAGCTTATAGCTCATATATTAGGTTTTATCAACCTTATTAACACCAAATGGTTGGAAGAGTGACATTGTAAGGGATTTTGTGAATTGATATAAATTATGAAGTGCAGAGTTACTAAGTGCAATTAACCCTTCAATAACAAGTCTTCCAAGTAACAGCTGTGGAGTAAACAAGTAATCAGTAAAAGAATTTCAATTTGATTGAAGGTAACCAGTCTTCCAAAAGAAAACAGCAGTGGAGCTCCTAATGAGCCAGAAAAACTCAACCAGAGTAATTGAGGGAGGGAAGAGATTACAAAATAAATCAAACAGGACACCCAACCCTGAAGGGGGTTTATCGTTGAATACACAGACCATCCTAACAATAATCTTAACAAAAGCCATGAAGAAAATGACAATGTTTGCAAACTAACCCAAACCCATGAAATCCGCTCAATTACACCCATTTAAACCCTTGAGTTTAAATGCATTAAATCTTGCAAACCCAATTAAAGTTGAGTTTAAATGGGTTGGACATAAAAACCCATATAAACTCGTTTAAATAGGTACCTCCTCCACACCACCAACTCCATTCCACAACTACCACCACTGCTCCCCCTGTACCACACCACCACTGGCACTCCATCTATTGGGGATAAAAATTCATAAAGTAAATGGGTTGGTCGGGCTCATTTGTACATCCCGTGTCCAATTCAACCCGACCAGCTACAACCAGTTTATTAAATAGGCAGAGTGAGTTGGATTGTTTTAAATGCATAAACCCATTTTGACTTGCCCAAACTCACCCATTTGCCACCGCTATTCAACATACAATACACAAACTAGCTTACCAATGATCTTAACAAAAGCAAAGAAGAAATTGACATAGTGTTTTCAAACTAAGACATAACTTCAAGGTCCCAGTTGTAAACAAAAGGATGGAATACCCTAATTAGTGTCATAAGCTATAATTAGCCAGGATGCAGTGAGGGTCGCCTAGAGCAATTGCTTATAGTTAAGCTAGAAGCCTAGAACTAGCTCTTTTGTCATTGATTATTCCATTTACGCAGATCCTATTGGATACAAGAATGAAGTTAATCTAAATTACTATCCACAACTTGGACAAACAATAAAAATTGCGGCTAATTTTTAGAAGTTCCAAGTTGCAATATTTGCATATCCAAAACAAGGGAAGTGATATCTACTCTCAAATCTTTAATTAATATTGACGATACAATTTGATGTCACTGTCAGGGATGCTAGTTGTCCAAATAATTGTTTTAAGACTACAAATTTGTTTCCTTGTGATTCTATTGAGAAAAGAAAACATGGATAATTTAAAACTATACATGTAAAAAAATTTCAATTTTCCTAGCATCTCTAACGAAACTTCTGTCAATTAATTGAAACCTTGTTATGATGGCCTAAGATTTGCAAATATCCCATACACCTCAGTTTATAATACATTGACCGCAATAAAATCTAAATTATACATCAAAATTGTACTTGTTCTTCCCTAACAGCAGATGATGTATTGTATTATCTAAAGAATGATTTGATAAAAATAAATTGAAGAAAAATATGATAAAAATGCTACATAGCAAGACTTGGATGCCATGAAAGGCTATTGTGTGTCAAAACTGGGGGCAGAAGCATGAAAGACTACCTTTAAGATCTCTTCACGACAGCCGTTGCAAAGTATGGATGGTGGATGAATTCAAAGTAGACCTTTAGCGATGGGTCTAGAGTCCCTAACCGGGATATGAGATTTAAGGCAACACCATTGTGTTCTGCAACCTGCTCAATCCGTCGTAGTTCTGCCATTCTCTCTGGGTCATGGGAAAAACTATTCCTGAGCTCCTTCGCAATCTTCTGAGCATCTTTGAAACAATTGTGCGTAACAAGAGTCTGCAGAGGAAGACTCATTAATGCTCATACAAGATGATCATAAAAGAGAAATACAGTATTTTAGAATACTCACGGATAAACGAGCATGGGTAGTAGATTCCTTAAATGATAGGTATGATATGTGATCGGGAATGGAAGCTTTCTGTAGAAGCTCAAAGTGCTGAATGAATCTCTGTTGAGTGGAAAAAGAAAAGAAAGAAAAAAAGAATAAGCATGTTTGTGGTGAAACACCAACAACGTTTTGATTGAATAGAATTTTCACACCTTGACTTATTTAGCTATAAATTAGAAAGCAAGCAAGCTTCACATTATGGGTTAAGAGGATCAGTTAGTGTATACATCATTCAAAGAGACATGTTATTCGTTACCACAGCATTTATTTCACCGTTTTATGCAACTTCATAAGTGTATTCATGCAACAAACTCTATGTGTAGGGCCCATCATATTTGAAAAATCATAGAATACGCCATGCCAAAAGGGATGCTACATAAGAATTGAAAATATTTGGTGAAATTTACTGGTGATATATAGCAACCCTCTCATTCAAATAATCAAATTTTCTTGCTAAAGTAAACTTTAAGAAAGGCTGTTTAAGTTGTCGATTTTCCTAAACCCCAGCCTTGGGAAAGACAACAGGGCACAACAGGGCACTTTCTATTTGATAGTCAAGTCACCAATCCCTTTTTTTTTTTTAAGCAATGGTCAAGTCACTAACTTTTAAAGCAAATAACATAAGATAAAGAATACATAAGTTGGCAAGAAAATGAACCAATTACAATGTTTGCCCACCACATCTCTTACTCAATTACTAGGAAAAAAAATGTGAAATGACAAACAAATGTTACCTCATGCTCAGTATTAAATTGACCTGCACTTGGAAAGACCTTGTGTTCATTCCTCAGAGCAGCAAGCATCTGGAAAAGCTGAAAACTGATTAACATACCATTTGCAATACAGCGATAAACACTCGTGCTAAAAACTCAGATCCACAACATAGGTAAGTGCAGGTCAATTTAACTTCAGAAACCTCACAGAGAGACCTACCAAATAGGGTGCATATCTACTGATGTATGAGATCCAAGCATCAAAAGAGATGGAGGACATATTCTCCCCACATTCATGTTTTCAAGGTTTTCAAACATAACTGAGGATTTCTAAGTACAAGAAGCGCAATTACCATTGTGAGGCCTTCAGCAAGATATATATGGCACTGAAGTAGCAAGACAATAGGAGGGATCTGATAATCTTTTGCCAGATCCTTTACAGCATCTTTTTTCTTCTTCCCCTTCCGTTTACCTGATCAACAAGTATAGAATACAAACAAATATAATTCATTAGTAAAGTTAAAATGTCGCAACTTAAGAAACCATAATGTGCAGGGTAACACAACTTATTTCAACAATCACCACACAAGCCTTTGCTTCATAAGAAAATTATATATTTTGAAACTATTGCCAGAAAAAACATTTGCTTGCAGGCAAAGATAGCTAGACCACCAACTAGGGAGCCCTACCTAAAAGTTTGATATCTCATCCCAAATTGACGCAAGCAAACAATAATACCCACCCAATATACAGTTTTCTCTTAACAATTTTGTTAATTCCCTGACCATCCAGAGAAATGTGAAAGAGCAAATGTTCAGAGTTATCCATGACATGATAAAGGTTCTAAGAAGTCATTTTTGAACTTCATTTATTCTTTGGGTGCAGATAATCTCAAAGTAAAAACAAAGTGGCACTCGAGTTCACTTGCATCTGTACATGTGTACAACTCAAGCTAGCAAATCTCGTATATCCTTTATGAACATTTCTGCCAAACAGCATGCTCACCAGTTTCATTGCTTGTCAACATCTTCAGATGTGTTTTCTCTGCAAGTTTGATGCAGACAACATAAATATACCAATATACCATGCAGTATTCACCAGGTGAGTATAGCTCTAGTTCAAAGCCCAAAACGAGAAAACGAGACGCTATCCAGTATGTTTGCTCCTCTACCCAGACGAGGATGTGCTTGGATATCTTCATGCATAAATTCTGTAGAACCAATTAGATAGACATGAAAAATATATTATTGACCAAAAGACCAAGTTCAATGATGTTTAACATAGGAAAAGAAAGAAAATATTATCAAGCTGATGCTGAACCGCTAGAGGACAGTCAGTTTCAATCTGATGCATTTACTGAATGCCAATTAGTTAACCACAGACACACTAGACAGGTAAGTGAATGGACAGTTCCGGCAGGGCCCTATGGCAGCCACGTCTCCCTTGGACCAGAATGATGATCCCTGCTTGATGTGTCTACAACCTATTAGATCCTAAGAAGTATGGACACGGACACGGATACGGACATGCAACATAACATGGACACACAGACATAACAATTTTTAAACATGCTGGGCACAACACAAGAAGCGCAAAATATATAGTTTTAGGGTGATTCTATTTATACACCACTAATACTCTCAGTACACTTTAGTACACAATGATTTTTAGGGTTCAAAAATATCTTATTTCACACCTTAACTTGTCATTACTAATCCTATATTAACACACCACTAACTATTTGAATATACACCATTATGCACACCAAAAACTCTTCATCTTCACCATTACACACAACAAAAACCACACAATCTTCAGAACAGAGACCATCTTCATTAGTCTTGATCTCCATCGCTAACGAAGGTTTCATTCGGCCTCCATCTTCCCCGGTGTTGATCTCTATAGTTGGTATTGAACTCTCATCGTGTCTCATCTCATTGTTTCGTCATTTCAGATCACCGGTGGAGTGTTTCATTCAACCTCCATCTTTGCCAGTGTTGATCTTCATTGTCAATGTTTAACAAATTCATCAAATTAGTCATGTTCAAGAATACCAAGTTGAACAAACTTAATGTGTTCAAAATTTTATAACTGAACGACGAATAAAAGTTTAATTTGTTTTAACCGAACTAACTTAATGTTCAATTTTTTTATGTATGAATATTTAATGTTTGGTCAATATTAACAATTTGAACAAAATTATTTTGTTCAAATATAAATAATCGAACATTGTGTAAAAGTTCAACTCTGGTTATCCGAACACAACGAACAAACTCATCTTCCGAACATACGAACGAGATAAATAAAAAGACCAAAAAGCTAAGTTATAAACTAACTTTTTCAATGTTCAAATCAACATTTTCAATGTTTATATTGGAACCAACCATCTCAGTGTCATCCATGATATGCAAATTTTCAAAACTAATTGATGTCAATGTTCTTAAACCCTAAATCTTCAAAGGCAATAATGTTTTGAGTTTGAAAAATAAGTATAATGGAAAAGATAATGAAATGAACTATTTATCAACAACAACAACAAAAAAAAAAAGAATAGAATGAAGTGAACTAATTGATAACAAATGATATCATGAGTGTATGTTAATGGTGAAGATGATGAAGAAATACAATGTTCATATGTTAAAACCCTAAACCCTGTAAGGATCATGGTGTGTGAAGAGTATTTTGTGTTTTTAAATATGAAATTTTTGAATAGATAGAATACACCTCATATTGTCCTTAATGGTCATTTTATTGAAGGATATTATTGGAATATAAATTTAATCTATTAATGGTGTATATTGAGAGTATTAGTGGTGTGTAAATAAAATCACCCATAGTTTTATATACTTAATAAGGTTAATTACATTTTACCCCCTCAACTATCACTGATTATTACCCTACCCCCCCAACTATTAAAAATAGTACAAAGACCCCCTTCATGAAAACCAATCTTTTTTTAATACCAGCATTAGCAAGGAAGTCGGCACAAATCTTTCCCAACTATTAAAAACAGTACAAAGACCCCCTTCGTGAAAGTGAAGTACTTTTACTAGTTGGGTGGTAAAGTGTAATTAACCCTAATTATTATGTCACATATATAAATATTTCATTCAAAGATAATAAAAATACAACATAACACTTTCTAAAGTTTAAAGAATGAGTGATTAATAGGGTAATAATCTACATTATTTTTTTCTTTTATCATACGATGCCAAGTTATTTTGTTTAAGCTTATGTGTTTCATGTGTGTCTAACTGATGGATAAATAAATCCCCCAAGTGCCCGAAGTGTGTTCGGAACACGCCACTTTCTTAGAAGTGTCCATTTGCCTATTAGTTCATGTTTCCTACAACTTTTCAAATCCTACTTGAGGTGATTGAATAAATTTAGAAGGAAAGGATGAACAAAAAGAATAGTTTATTAGCATCAAGCTTTTAAGCGGCTAGTGGGGCTAGTTTGGTAATTTAGTAAACAGAAACCAAATAGAAGCAGCAGCACAATAATCAAAGAATGAGAAAAACGGTTTTCCTAATTATTTAATTACACCATTTTAAGATGTTAACACCTCTTCTTTCCAGAGTTCCCCTAAGTGTGTCTGAGATCTCTGCTTGGCACCATCTACTTGCCACTAGGGATGAGAATAGCCATGTCAAAAATAGAAATGAAGAGAATGTTGATGCTCTGCTAACAAACATAGATACAAACACATGACATGCTGACACGCTAATTTTAAAAAAAGTGGTGCCCCACAGGAACACAAAAAGAAATATTCACATATAATTATTATGTCATGTATATATGAATATTTTACACAGGTAATAAAAATTCGGCTTCAAACTAATTTAAAAACTAATTAAAAAATCCACTCTCCATAAGCATCAAATTTAAAAATTTATTACACAATCCATATTCAAAAAATGTTTCCTATAACATAATAATCAAAATTACTAATTTAAATAATTACAATCACAGTAGGCTAATTGTTCCCCCCATACCACAATAAAAATTAGGGCAAATTACACTAACATCTCTTTTAGTAAGTTTAAATTTGGCTAAAAAATTCTATATATACTGACAAATGAGCAACATACCTCATATTTATCCACAAAAAAAAAAAAAATGAGCAACATACCTCATCAATTGAAGTGCTTGAGATCTCTCCAAATTCCTTTCTAAAAGACAACTCTAGCTGTAAGAAGAAGGTTTTTTAGCAACCGAATGCATTAATCAGCCCCAGACAGTTATTTATTACCAAGGAAAACCCCATATTGCTAAGTTGACATAGATATTGAAGAAGCATAATAACAATGGCATGATGGTAACAACTTCTATGATTAAAAAAAAGAGCATATTTAACTTATGTACCATAGGTACTGGTTACTGCAGCAACCAATCCATGCATTCATCTTCAACAATAATATGAACTTAAAATCATATCACATATCGCCTTGTTAAAAAAAGGAAAAAAGAAAAAAGAATAATAGCTTGGGTGACAATAGATAAAATGTTCCACATCTCAATGAGATAACTGAGAAACCCAACCAAGATATATATATGTATGGAGTGGAATATAGTAATTCAGCTAATTCACCACCCAGCCAAAGTGTTTGGAAGGATGGAATAGACATAGACCTAAGCTTCAGTGCTATCGGTACAAATACAATAATTTTACAGATAAATCTTAGTCCTTGAGCTGTGTTTTGCGACCTATAGTTATCAACACCACAGGCTGTAGTTAGACAGGTGAAATATTGTTGCACACTAGGGTATGCGTATCCAAATGCTTTCTATTTTCATCTCTCACAACATCAGATGCAAGACATTTCTAACATAGTCATGCCACATATTTATGGAGTCCAACAACATAAGCCATAAATCACAAAAGTCAAGCCCTTTCTCACTCGGTGCCATAATAAGTCAAATCCGTAAGCCCTGAGTCAAAAAAAGTAATGTTAAAGTCAAACTCTGAAGCCAACAAGTACGGTTTTGAACTTCTCTAAGAAACTGTTGATGTCGCAAGTACAAGAGCCTTTAGTTAATTAAAATCTTTACCATACTTATCAGTCAGCCATCATAAATTCATTAATGATCAGAATGCACAAAAAATTGATGTCAGAAATCATGAGGATGCACTGAAGGGAGATAACAGAATGTAACATCCTTAAACGAAGACAAAGCACCAATGGAAGTAAAGTGAGTTTGAGAAGATAAAGAAAAACAAGACCAGTGAAATAAATTGCAAGCAGCACGGTATACATTTTTTTGATAAGTGGCAAACCTGTATATAAATGACTCGCCAATCTTGTAAAATTTTCCCAAGCTTACGCCTCTGCCACGCAGCATTTGTACAAATAATTTTAAGCAAACTGATCACTAGCTGCAACATCAAAACACACATAAGATATATTAGACAAAACAATTTTTTACAGTAAGTTGGAGTACACAAAACAGAAACAACAATCCAACATGAATGCAAGCCATTTTGTGCTCTCAAAACTAATCTTAGCTTGATGACAACAAACTGATAACTGGATTTCACATGACAATACCCTGGGTTTGAAAAGAACTTGAGTGTAGATCAAAGAACAATAGACCTCACCCAAAAAATGTATATATGCAAGTATACACAGGAAAACTAGTTCAAAGTGTATTTAAAACAAATAGGGATCTCATGATTTTTACCTGCCCTAGTTGCACAAGAACTTCATTCTTTTGAATATCATGGTTCTTTGAGACTTCAGGCAATGCTGCAGCTTTAGAAATCACAGCAAAGATAGGATCCCGTCCATAGAGTTTCCCATCTTGAACCAGTAGAAGCTGTTCATTATTTTCCAGGGTGAGAAGTCAACAATAACATGATAAACTTGTAAGAGAAAAAAAGCCCCATTTGGAGTTGCTGAAATAGGGACATGTAGGGAATTATCACTTTCGCGTGCGGTTATGTTTGAAAGCAAGTGTGTGGGCACCACAAAAAATAAGCTAAGCACCCTCAGAGTGATCAAAAAGCTAGCTTTGTGCTTTATGTTTAGAGGAAGCACCCCAACTAAATGCCCCATCAGGTGCCTCTGAGCGACCCCTAAACAAGACCAAGGAAGGAACATGGTATACCAAAAAGAATATTGCCTTTAAATTTTAAAAAAGGAAAACCACCAAATATAGCACAAATTCCACTAATTGGACAAAAAAAATAAAATAAAATAAAATTCTTAAAATGAGGACAGTTACCAAGGCTCAAGAATCCCTTTTCTTTTCTTATTATCTATGATGAAGAAGAGCCAATGTTTGTATAATATAAATATCACCATAAATAAAATAACAACAATAATCATAATAAAAAAATTTGAGGTCATCTGCACTGATCTTGACATACATCAACGATATATAATGGCCGGGAAAATGCTTTTTTTGGGATGGGAGGAGAGGTTTCGAAATATTAGGCAAGGCGTGCTTCCTAGAGTGGTTTCAAATCCCTATCATGTGGTTCTTAAGAGTTTTTTTTTTTTTTTTTTTTAAATAACTGCGAACCATGTCCTTTGGTCCCACCCCAGGAGAGTAAACCCAAGAATCAAGCTACACCCCCTAATCATCGCATGA
This sequence comes from Camellia sinensis, assembly GCF_055761805.1. NCBI lineage: Eukaryota > Viridiplantae > Streptophyta > Magnoliopsida > Ericales > Theaceae > Camellia > Camellia sinensis. Next base: position 133,536,549 of record NC_138973.1, read on the forward strand.
TCTGGGCAAATGTGATGGGCCGACAAGAGTTGAACTTGAGTTGGGCATGCGGGGAGCATACCGACTGACTAACCAGGCTACTCCCTCAAGGATCCTTGAGAGCTGCCCTGTTAAGTGGGGCCCATCATCCTTTAGGTTAGACCAGGCATTGACGGTTTGGATTGGGCTCCACTTGATGCTTCTAAATATAGGTCATTGGAGAAGCCTTTTGACGAAGCGGAAATCAAAGAGGTAATTTTCGATTGCGAGAGGGACAAATCATCGAGAGCTGTTGGGTTTACTTCAGCCGTTTTCCAAGACTATGGGAATGGTGTTAAAGAAGACCTGGTTCATGATCTCAAGGAGTTTTTAAAGAATGGGGGGTGAAGGCTTGTACCGATGCATCTTTTATGTGTTTGATTCCTAAAAGAGAGAACTTTATTAATATCAGTGACTTCCGGCTGATTAGCTTGGGGACATCTTTATGTAAAATTTTGGGTAAAGGTATTGCTTTAGCTCGGGGAGCTTTTGTGGATGATCGCCAGATTTTGGATGTTCTGGTGGTTGCCAATGAGGATGTGGAAGATTATAGAGGTTCTAATAAAAGGGGTTTAATTTTTAAGTGGAATTTTAGAAAACTTATGATCATGTAGATTGAAATTTCTTAGATTTTGCGTTGCAAAGTGTTAAAAACCACCTACTCTCCACCTACTTCACCCACTTAAACCTACTCCACTAAACCTAACCCACTACACCACTACCACCTCACCTACTCCACTAAACCTAACCCACTACACCACTACCACCTCCACTTCACCTACTCCTTACCTACTACACACTCACCCTCTTCTATATATAGGAATCATGAATCATTGTAATAGATATCAATAAACATCAATCAATAATACATAAATTTTTACATGGTATCAGAGCAAGGTTAAGACCTTAGTATTTCTCGCTTCACCGGCGGGCGGCAACCTCGCCTTGGCCGCCCGCCGGACCTCAACCTATTCCGCTTATTTTCTACACATACCTTGACTTCTTCAACATTTTCTTACACCCCTCCTCCGCTATGTCGGCGGCGGCACCCGCATCATCGTCTAGCCTCTATCGCCGTTCACCTCGCCTCTCACATATCCGTGGTTGTACTCTTACTCGTCGTCGTCGTTGGCGTTTCTGGCGCTGCTTTTCTGCTCGTCACTGCTGTTTTTTTCCCGATTTGCTCTCTCTCTCTTAGCCATGGATTTGGGTGTGGGGTGTAGAGCTATGGCTCTGTTGTTGGTAGCCATGTTTGCTGGCTTGAAGGTTTCAATGGCAGCAGTGTACAAGGTTGGGGACTCCGCTGGTTGAACCATCATTGGGAATATTGATTACAAGGCCTGGGCTGCTTCCAAGACGTTTCATGTTGGAGATGTCATCATTTTCGAATACAATTTTCAATGTCACGTGTTGCAAGTGCCCCACAAAGAATACCAAGCCTGCAAAAGTGTAAGACAGTAACATGCATCTTCACATACAGCTTGGGTAATGTGTAACTGTCAAAAGCACAAGCTTCTTGGACATCCCTCTCTCTCTCTCTCCATGGACCCAACATCATCATCATGCACCCACTCTATCTCCCTCTCTCTCATCTTTTCCCACTTTCAAACCCACTTTAATCATATCTCTCCTTTCTCTTAATTTATTTCATCCACGTTCTTTCACCCTTTTCTTTTATTTTAATATATATATATATATATATATTTTATTATAATATATTTTCCCTATCCCTTGTTAGTAAGCATCACCCGTTTTCCATTCTCTTATTATTATTTATTTTATATTCCACCAAAAAAAAAATAAAAAAATAAAAAATAAAATCACACTGCTGTTTTTCTTATCACCCATCCACAAATATTTTTCTCTATTTTCTTTATCCATTATTTTCTTTTATTTTATTTTTCTTATTAAACAAAACAACACCACAAAATAACACCAACAACATTCCACAACCTTGTCATTTTATTCATATCAGGGGATCAACCCCGATCACACTTTTACATCAAAAAAAAAAAAAAAAAAAAAAAAAAAAAAAAAACCCACACAAACAAAAACAAAACTACCACACCCACAGTGGGATTTTTCTTCTCTACTCAGCCGCCGGTCTTTTCTTCTTGCCTCCGTCCTGGGTGGTCCTTGCCGGTGTGGCCTCCGTGCTTCCTAGACCACCAAGCAAGTTGCCTCCTCCCTCCTCCTCCACTACAGCATATGGTGGACCTCCAAATCGGAACATCACGGTGGCCTTCCGCTTCAGCTCCTTGTTTTCTGTCTTTAGCACACTTATCTCTGCTCGCGCATCCTTATACATGCGTTGGAGCAGAGCCAGCTGGGAGTTTAACTGTTGCACCTCATTTGTCCTGCTCTGCAGCCGGTGCGACAGGTTTGTGACCGCAGTCATGGTTTCCACACATGACTTCAGAGTATACTGATTGGCCTCAATATCAGTTTGCACCGCCATTTTTTGCTCCACCGACCGCATCGGAAAGTTCAACGGAGCAAAACTAGAGGCGTTTGGTTGAGGTTCACTGGCCACCGCACCAGTTATTTCTCTTGTGGACTCGTTCAATTCTGGAAAGAGCGTGAGCAGACCACGGGAAGAGGAGGCCATGTTCTGGGTAGCTGGACGGGAAGAAGAGGCCATGTTGCTGAGTGTTTCAGAGATGGGTTGGTTACAGAGTATTACAGAGTTTCTCTCTCAGTAAAGGAAGAGTTTTTTTCAGAGGATTTTCAGAAGTTTTTTGTCTGCCTCAGCCTCAGCATCAACCTTGGTTAAATAGACGGGGCAGCCACGCGTATCGCGCGCCACTTGACGCCAGACGACAAACGGGCGCGCCAGCCAAGGCACTCACGTGCCTCGCCATCATGTCCGGCACATCTTTTTATGACTTGGGCTCGCCTTTTGATGGCACGTCTTTTTATGGATTGGGCACGCATTTTGATGGCACGTCTTTTTATGGATTGGGCACGCCTTTTGATGGCACGCCTTTTTGAAAGATTGGGCACACCTTTTGAGGGTGCGACTTTTTAGGGGTCCGACAAGACTCTGTAAACTGTCCCGACATTGATTCCGGTTAGCTCCTTCAAGGGTCCGACAAGACTCTGTAAACTGTCCCGACATTGATTCCGGTTAGCTCCTTCAAGGGTCTGACAAGACTCTGTAAACTGTCCCGACATTGATTCCGGTTCACTCCTTCAAAGGGTCCGACAAGACTCTGTAAACTGTCCCGACATTGATTCCGGTTAGTTTCTACAAGGGTCCAGCAAGACTCCGTAAACTGTCACAACAACTGTCACAACAGTGTCTGTTACAACGATCCGACATGACCCCGTAAACTGTCTTCTACATCGGTCCGACATGACCCCATAAACTGTCTTCTACATCGGTCTGACACGACCACACAGTGTCTGCTACAACGGTCCGACATGACCCCATA